>NC_080675.1:172748892-173066034 GCF_030445035.2 Dasypus novemcinctus | reverse complement strand
AGGCCACGTGGGAGCTCTGAAAAATCTCTATGCGCCCTACCTCAGGCCAGTTAAACCCAGAATCTCTGGGTATTAGGGTGCAGGCTTCAGTGGCTTTTAGCATACTGCAGAATCTGAAAACCACTGTGGCGGCCTCTAACAGGAAGGGCCTCCTGCCAGGCAGGGCTAAGTGGTGGTCTCACCCGCAGTCTCGGGGTCTGGCCACGTGTTCTGCTTCAGACAGTGAAATAGGGTACGTGGGAAGAGAGAGATGCTAGAGGGCAAAGGTGGCCTCCTAGCCTTCCCTGCCCAGGCTGAGCAAAGTGGAGCGATGTGGACAGACTCAACTACACCAGTACATGGATCAGAACCACACGGCGGAGCACCGTTTGCCCACAGAACAGTGAGGTAGGAAACCCTTGCTGCCTTATGCCAGTTCTGGAGTGGCTCTGCAGAGACTGGTTGACTGGAATTAACTGGACTGTTTACCATCCTGCTAGGGCAGCGTTTCCAGGGGTACTCAAACAGCGTAGACTGAAGACATGCAGACTCACGCTGAGTAACTGGATTTTGCCTTTTCCGCAGTTCACACAGGAAAGCCCCCAGCCCAACCCTCGGCTTTTCTCTTCTTGGTTTTGTTGCTCTTTCAGTGTCCACGTTGACAGTGATTTCTCCCCAGCTGTGTATGGGGTGAGCTCCTGGCCAGGTGAAGGTTGGCTCTCAAGTTCTTGGTTCTCAAGCACTAGTCTCTGGGTTCTCCCATTTGACTGCACCCATAATATTTGTCCCAGGGCTCTGCCCAGCCCCATCGTCCCACTCCCAAGGTGTCCTGAGGCCAGGAGTGGCAACCAGGCTTCCTAACACATGCCAACTCTGGTTAAACGAGAGGGGCTGCAGGGCATGAGTCTAGGCTCCATTACGAAGAGTGCTGAGATTCATTAGCAGTGCCTCATCACCCATTAGAAGTATCTGGAATGGGGATAGTGGGGAAGGGCTGCATACCAGCCACAGGCTCAGAAAGGGACAAGGCAGACCACCATATCCTTACCTTCGGCAGTTGTTCTGTTTCCAGGCAGTGACTGTCTCACTGGCCAGAGCCGAGGGGACAGCCCGAAGGCCACAAAGCTGTGAGCAGCTTCCCCGGGTCCTGGATAGAACAGCCCTGCACTAAAGGTAGCTCCAAAGGGCAGCCCACCAGGGTCCCGCTGGGGTCTCCATGTCACAGGCCATGTTGCATTAGCTCCTTCTCCTCTGGAGTCAGTTTTATCCAGGTGAAGATGGCTGTCCAGCTATAATCAGAGGGTTGAATGCAATTCAGGGAGGAAGTTGCGGGGGATACAACATTTCCATGTGGTACTTATACAGAAACTACCTTCACCTCTGGATAAACTTTCAAAAACTTCCAGTCCAAGATAAAAGGTTTATCTTCTATGTGCTACTGAGAAGCCAAAATGAGTAAAAGGACAGTCTTAATCAAGTTCCAGAATGAGGGCATCCAAGCTTCGAGAAGCCCTGTCTCAGCAGAAAATGCAGGTATGTATGTAAAAGAATGTTTCCAGAAAATGCCATGGGGATAAAACCTAACTCTGGGGCTAGGCTATTGGTCCAGCTGACTTTGGGCGTGTCCTGGTGCTCTGTATCCAGGTGTCTGTAGAAGTCCTCTATCTCCTGGTGGGCTCTGAAGGCTTCTTCAGGATCCTTTCCATTTGCCACTTCTGCACTTTCTAAAGGCTGCCTGGCTGGGGTCCCCTTGTCCAGGCCGTGCTGCTTCTCTTCATCATTCTTTTTGCTCACTCCCATTGACTCTAGGAGTCTCACTTTGTCTTTGTCCTCCTTCTGCTTGGTCATGCTGAGCTCTGCCACACCTTTTAGCTTCAGGGGCCCCTTCTGAACCTGCTCATAGGCCACCATGATGACCCCCGGTAGTTCTGAAGCAAACTGCCCCTTGGGTGTCATTTTTCAAAAAGATTTTATTAATTTTAAGAATACTTTCACTGTTCCAGTATCAGTATTTTTTCCCATATGGACCTTTAATATAGAAATGATCTTGTGGATACTGTGAGTTTGTATCTGTACTTTATTTCTGCCATTGTCTCTTCTAATTCATGCTTTTATTTTTCCATTTGTCTTTCATTGTTTGCATTAATCATATTTCTTCCTTTTAGTGATTTTCACATTCTTCTATTTCTCTGGCAACTTCCCTTAACTTTTAAGTAATCACGTCAGAAGTCTAAAACATATTTGTCTTCCTGAATATTTATCTTACCTTGTTTTAGAAATCTGTCCCATTATATGTCATTGTTATTTTTATCTCAATTCAATATACTTAGTTTTGTCCAGATATTTACCAATCTCTTTGTTCACCACTCCTTCAACCTACCTCTTATTTCTGGATTCATTTCCCACTTTATAGAAGCACATCATATAGCAATTCTTTGCACAGGGAACTGTTTGTAATTAACTTTTTGCATGACTGAATTATCTTTATTTTATCCCCACTCTTGGAGGATAGGTTAGGTATGTAACTAGGTATGTAATTCTAGGATGACAATTTCCTTCCGTATTTTGAAAACAATATTCTTTTGTCTTCTAGTTGTTGCAGAAAGAAATCTGATGGCAATCTCATTCTAGTTCCTTTGTAAGTGATCTAAGTTTTTCTCTTGGTGCATTTTCACTAGGTATAGATTTAATTTTTCTTATTTTTTGGGATTAAGTGTGACCTTTAAATCTGGGGACGTGCCTATCTTAAATCCTAAAGGTTTCTTGGCCTCTTTCATTGCATAGTACCTCTCTACAATCATTTCTCCCTTCTGGATCTCCTATTACATTCATTTTGAAGCATTTCAGACTATCCGACTATTCTCTATATTTTAACTTTCATATTTTCCATTTTTATCACTGTTGCATTCTGGGTGATTTCTTTACATCTGTCTTCCAGTTTACTAATTCTCTCTTTGGATATGTCTGGTCTTCTGCTAAACCTATACAGTGAATTTTTTTTTTCTTTTGTTTGTTTTAGGGACTATATTTTTCATCTCTAAAAGATCTATTTGGTTCATTTCCTTTTCAAACTTACCTGTTCTTTTTAAAAACTAACTTGGTTTTCCTTATGGTTTCTAAGGCTTTCTTCAAACGTATTAAGCAAATGCATCTTAAAGTCTCTGTCAGGTTATTCTATTACTGTTGTTGGTGGTACAAATTATATATATTGCCTGTACCACTGTCTCTATCTCATGATGAGTGAGTTCCTCTTCTTTCCTGGAGGAAGGGAGATGGCTTTATTCCCAGTTCAGTCCACATTTATCAACTTAAGGCAAATGCCTTCTCACAGGAAAAAGGGGAAGGGTGGGATGCCCTGACATCTCTGAAGGGTATCAAGTGGTGCATTAAAGTTAGTTCTGAGAATTTTCTTACATATTCATCTGTCCCTGTGTGATCTTAGAAATGTCTACTAATCATTACCATAAAATAAAGGCATCTTCTTTATTTAGAAAGACAAAAGATTAAATATATGAATAAAGCAAAGCACAAATAAAACTACAAAGAAAAAGTGACATGATTTCTTAAAAACAAATAGTTTAATTTCATCTTTATCTGGAAAAAACAAGTTTAAAATGAAATGACAAGCACTTTGACATGTCATAAGATGTCATTTTTTATGGTATTAAACTTAATCAAAATGTGAAGATACAGAACCCTTTATAAATTTCTGGAATCAAAGATTCCCAATGCAGATGAAAACAGGTTGGTTACAAAATGTCAATTCATTAAATTTCCATTTTTGTTCTTTGTTTTTATAGGGACTATTTTATAGAAACACTATAAAATACGGCAGACTTTTAAAGACTTAGTTATAAAAATTTTAGGAATATAAGTTCTAATTTTTCTTTGTGAACCAAGAAGAATATAATTTTACCTTGAGAAGTCATCTGCAAAGCCCATCAGATCACGAGAGCTGTTTCAGAGCTGTTTTTTATACAGTAGAAGAAGCCTTTCTCCTTTAACTCCCTAGAGCAAGGCCCACCAAAGAAATGGCCTTTTCCAATTAGCATCAATCAGAAAAGTTTAACATATGCAAGTATTTCTATAGTGCAGTAAAAATGTCATTTTTTAAATATTTTAATTTGCATTATGAAAATAAGTCTGTATACCAAGCAATGCATATTTAATGAATATGAATCAGGTAAATCTGGTCATGGCATTTAAGGTTGGCTTTGGCTTTGACATATTTTTTAATTCATAGAAAATATTGAACTTCTAATAAAATAAATAAAACATCTTAATTGATATCAATAATCAATCTCAATTTCTTTTCATTTGCTACTCAATTTTAAGAGAAGTCACTTTCAGTAGTGTTCCCGAGTGAGTGCACCTTCTGTGATGTGGAAAGCTGCTAAAGAGCCGACTGCCATTAAGTGCTCTGAACGTAATTAAGAGAAATGTTTACAATAAAGACATTTTCTGTCACTGGCAGGAAACCCTTTGCAGGGGCACTTCCAGGCCTTGTTTTTTTACACGTAACGCATATGCTAACCTGTGTTTCATGTGACTTACTGAAGAGCCCCTGCAGCAGCCCCAAGTTACACGGATGACATCTCAGTTGATGGCAATGGCACTGGATGGTGGCTGCTGGGTACTGACGCCCCTTTGTTCTTTCACAGGCTCTGCAGGCGTGGGCACTGTCCTGCCTAACACTGAAAGGACCAAGGAATTCTGGCTGCCTCGGGTCTTCCAAAATGACCGAGGGACAAAGCTTCAGGGCCCAGGGCAGTGTCAGCACTACTGAGGAGGTGGTCGGAGGCTCCGCAGCTTCATTTCATCCAGTCCTTTCCAATACTTAAAGTTGTTGTCAAGATGCTGCATTAAATCAGGCAGGTCTACAAAGGCTGGAGAAAAAGATGGGAATGTGAATTCTTATTACAGCCTCAGTTTAGAGATTTAGGCTTTCCAATGACAAAGCATTTTGAGGAAGAGGGACAGACAGGAATATCATTTACATAAAGATAAACAGACCCAGGCAAATAGACACACAGGAGTTAAACAGACACACCGCAGCAGCAGTCTGCAAAAAATTGTGGTTTTACTGAAAAATCCTGTACTCAATGCCAGCATCTCCTCTTACGATCACCTGTTGAGCTGATAATTGTAAATAAACAGAAGGTAACCAACCAATCTGCTTAATGAACATTTAACTAGCATCTTTGGGTCTGAGAAACTGGGAGTTGGGAACCAAAAAGTAGTGACCTCAGTATATGGCAGTGCCCTGAGTGGCTCTCTCCCTGCTCGCCCCCACCATCTCTTCCATCGGCACCACATCTCTGAGAGGCGGGTGGTGATCAAGCCATTTTATACGTGAGGAAAAGGAGGCCAGGCCAGGCCAGGTGTCTGGTCCTAGAACCAGAGAGCTGCAGGGGCCGAAGCCGGCTCCCAAAGTCATGCTCTTTTCACCGCCTCAGTCCTCCTGCCTGACCCCGAGGCCCTCGGAGCCCGGCACCTCTGCGAGATGTGAGCTTATTTCTTCCAGACTATTTGAATTGGAGGCCCTGGATCTGGCCACGATCTGCCCTGCAGTCCTTCCCTCAGAGTGCAGCACTCAGAGCACAGCAGGTACCCGGAAAATGTTAGCATAATCCCCATCGCGGACAGGCTCCTGTGCCTCCACTGAAGGTTAAAAGATGGCTGTGCATTGGTCAGAAAGACTGGGCTGCTCTCAGGATAGTACAGAGCAAGGCTGGGAGAGGCTGAGGAGAGGCTGGGGAGAGGCAAGATGGCAAAGGGCTGTCAGAAACACTGTGGGTTTTGGAGTCAGCATTACTGGTTTTGATCCCAAGTTCAATTTCCTCATCTATAAGACAGGCATAATGACCCCTATGCCTCCAGGGGGCTTAATGAGAAAATGAACAAAGAGCACCCAGCTCTCAGGGGCTCTTGGTGATGGCTCATTTCTTCTCCCTCCCCACGTGAAGGTCTAAGTCCTAAAGCATATTCTGGAGTCAATTACACTATTTACTTTTTAATTTGCAGTTTCTGAAAAGATTCATTGGGAGAATAAATACGGCAAGTATTTAGAAGATGTACTGACAAATTCCTAGGAGAAAACAATGGTGCCTGGAGATTTAAAGTCTAGCATCAAACCACCACCCCACTCCTCTTTCCTGAGAAGGAGATAGAGTACTTATATTTTTATCCTCTTTCTTCAATTCTCATTTGTTACCTAAATAACCCAGTTCCTGTTCAGTTTCAGAAATTCTACTCCAGAGAACGTCCCAGCATCTAACCGAGAGGGAATGGGCTTCCATGGTGAGGTCTGTCAGGGTCAGCTGTTAATTTTTAGTGGGAGAATGGGGAGAAGAATGTAAATTTGGGCCAAAGTAACAAAAAATCTTATTTTAAGCGAAGACATGCTACAAGATTTCTTACCGTCCCAAGCATCAAACATGTCTGTGATGAAGTAGTCGATGAAGGAGATCTGGGATTTGGGGATGCTGCAGGTATTTCTGTCAAACACCGGCATCACCACAGGTAGGCCCTGCTGCTTCTCTTCATCTGTCTGTAAAGCAGGAAACGTCTTGTTACGGAACTCTAGTATCTGGCTCCACAAACCCCTAGGAGCAGCCCCTCTGCCAGGGCCTCCCCCTGGCAGCCTGAGGTCACCGCAGTGAGACGCTGACCACGGCAATCGTCAAGAAAATGCACATCTGCCAGCAGCTACTAACTTGTTCTCAAAAGGGAGGCTCCTCTGTGGCAAGAGAGAACACACCAAACCCAACCCAGCTTCAACACCTGTACGCCTCCTTCCTGAAGCTCCTCGGGTGAGAGTCCAAACAGTAGCCATTAGCGTGTGAGCACATCGGTTAGCCCGAGCTGCTCCTGTCACCCTGCAGCCACTCTCCTTGTGACCAAATGCTTCAAGCGCCGGGCACCAGGACGACCGTGCTGCGTGAGAAACAGCCCCACTTGCCGAGAAGAGTTTAGTGGCTGCTTCTCGTTTACAGCCAGATTATTTTATTTGAAAAGGTTCTAAATACGCTGGAGATCCAGGAGCCCTGCACTGAAGACACGTATTTTAGCCAGACTCTTCCAGCACATCCTCAAGTTTCCAAAGAGACTTGCAAAACAAACAAACAAACAAACATCAACCGACCAAGCCAAAACTGAAAATACAATTTAGACCTGGGGAAAAAGGCAAATTTATCTCGATTGTTTGATATAACGACTTTGATATAGTCTTGGTTTTGGAGAAAAGAGTGCAGTCATGCCCACAGGGTAGCAGCGCAAGACAGAGAAGCTTCCAGGAATGGGGTGGAAAACCGGAAGGCTACTACTACAGGGTCTGAGGGTGTGCAAGCAGAGTCATGGAGACGGCCTGCTGGAGCCAGGGAGCTGGAATGGGAATTAAGGTGCCCAATGGGGCCAGGCCACCCACAGTAGGAGGGGCAGATGACAGAACAAGAGCTGAACACAGGACTGAGTGAAGTGGGTACGGGCTGGGGAGAGCAGCTCAAAGCTAAATCTGGGCCTTTTGGGCAGATCTAATGCATGTACTGCACAGCAGCCTTTCTCACTGGATCCTCTCTGGAAGGGGTCAGGCTATCCCTCTGGCTCTGCAGACCTCAGGGCACTGGGAGTTATTCCTGACTGTTTCAGAGGGCTTTTGAGAGCGTGAGGTGCGGGCTACCTGCTGGGCCAGCTCTAGGAACGACGAGGAGAAGGTGGCTCTGTTTAGAATGAAGGCAGTGGAGTTAAAGGCTGCAGGAAGGCCAGCGTGGGGCTAGAGTGGCTTCTCATTGAGGGTACAGAGATGCTGGGGTGTGAGAACCACAGCAGGCCTCTACCTGGAGAGGCCTTTTCTGAGGGGCCTGTCACGGGCAGCTTGTGAAATGTTACCAGCACCCTGAGTTCTCAGTGAGGGGCTATGGCTGGGGTGAGATACGTGTGGAAGGTGCACCTTAGGCTCTGCCAACTGCCAGAAGCCTGGTTTTCAGAGGCTAAGTTCTGTTGGCCATTCTGGAACTGCTGTGGAATTGCTGGCCTGAGGGTGGGGGACAGGTGTTGTGAGTGGCCAACACTGGGGCAAGAATTTGGGTGTTTGGCAAGAAAAAAGGAAACTTATTGGGAGATCGTCTACCCTACCCCTAACCCTGCAACTGTCCCCAGGAGCAATTCCAAAGCCCCCCCGCACTGCTGACGCTGGCCAGGACCTCCCCAGCCCCATCCCACTCTCCTATGCTGCTGGCCTTGGCTGAGGCCTGGCAGTCCCAGCAGGCACAGGGACTCGGCCTGCTCAGGCCGCGGCTGCATCTTGTGCGGCTGGCAGCGTGCCTGCCGTGCTGTGCACAGAGGTGCGCTGAGGCCCACGTCACTGGCACCAAACAGGACATAATGGTGTAGTGTTCTAGAAGTACTAGTTAGGGCCAGGTGGTTTGTAGTGTTGTCCACATTACCTAAGCCCTTACTTGATATATATATATATATTTTTAAAAGATTTATTTTTATTTATTTAATTCCCCTCCCCTCCCCCGGTTGTCTGTTTTCTGTGTCTTTTTGCTGCGTCTTGTTTCTTAGTCCGCTTCTGTTGTCGTCAGCGGCACGGGAAGTGTGGGCGGCGCCATTCCTCGGCAGGCTGCTCCCTCCTTCGCGCTGGGTGGCTCTCCTTATGGGTGCACTCCTTGCGCGTGGGGCTCCCCTACGCGGGGGACACCCCTGTGTGGCACGGCACTCCTTGCGCGCATCAGCACTGCACATGGCCAGCTCCACACGGGTCAAGGAGGCCCGGGGCTTGAACCGCGGACCTCCCATGTGGTAGACGGACGCCCTAACCACTGGGCCAAAGTCCGTTTCCCGTATATATATATTTTTTAAAGATTTATTAATTTATTTAATTTCCCCTCCTCCCCTGGTTGTCTGTTCTTGGTGTCTGTTTGCTGCGTCTTGTTTCTTTGTCTGCTTCTGTTGTCGTCAGCGGTACGGGAAGTGTGGGCGGCGCCATTCCTGGGCAGGCTGCACTTTCTTTCGCGCTGGGCGGCTTTCCTCACGGGTGCACTCCTTGCGCGTGGGGCTCCCCCACGCGGGGGACACCCTTGCATGGCACGGCACTCCTTGCGCGCATCAGCGCTGCGCATGGCCAGCTCCACACGGGTCAAGGAGGCCCGGGGTTTGAACCGCGGACCTCCCATATGGTAGACGGACGCCCTAACCACTGGGCCAAAGTCCGTTTCCCTGATATTTTAATCTGGTTATTCACCATTGCTGAGAAGGAATGTTAAAATCTATGACTATGATTATGGAATTGTCTATTTCTCCTTTTGATTCTGTCAATTTTACTTCATCTGTTTTGAAACTCTGCTGTCAGCTGCACATACACTTATTTCTTATGTCTTTCTACACTAGTCAAGTGTCTCACTTCATATCTGCTCATAGGCTTTGTCTGATATGTACTATCTGATAATATGGCCATTCCAGCTTTCTTATGCTTACAATTTGCATGCTGTATCTTTTTCCATCCATTTAAACTGAACCTATCTGTACTTTATATTTAAAATATGTCTTTCTTAAACACCATGTAAATAGGTCTTGCTTTTTTATCCATTCTGCTAATCTTTTAATTGGAATGTTTTCTACACAAACATTTAATGTAAGTATTGATATGACTAGTGTTAGATCTACCAATTTACTATGTGTTTTCTATTTCTCTATTTTTCATTCCTGTTTCTCCTTTCCTGCCTTTCGTATTAATGTATTTTAGAATTCCATTTAAATATATCCACTAATATTATAATATAAACCCTTCACTTTTTAGGCTACTAAGCTAATATTGTAACATTTCATAGGGAATCTAGAAACCATGGACCCATACTGGTCCATTTACCCTATTCCATCCTTTATGCTATCCTTGTAGTATGTCTCATAGCTACACACGTCATAAACCATATAAGGCAATTCATAATTTTTTAATTGTGAGAACATATAACATAAAAAATTGCCATGTTAGCCATTTTTAAGTGTACAATTCAGTGGCATTAATTACAATCATAATGTTGTACAATCAGCACCAGCATTACCTAAAATTTTCATCTCAAGCAGAAACTCTGTACAAAAATTAAACAGTAACTCTCCACTCACCTATCCCAGCAAACTCTAATCTACTTTCTGTCTTAATGAGTGCGCTTATTCCAGATGTCCCATATGAAAAGAACCATACGTTCGTCCTTCTGTGCCAGGCTTGCTGCACTCAGCATAATGACTTCAGGCCCATCCACGTAGTAGCATGAGTAAGAACTTCACACCATTTTGCAGCCGAACAGCATCCCCCTGCATGAACATCTGTTTGTCTCTTCATCTATTTGTTGGCAGACATTATTTCGCCTCTTGGCTACTGTGACTAATGCTGTTACGAACCTGAGTGAACAAGTTTCTGCTTTCAGTTCTTACTGGCACGTACCAAGAAGTGGAACAGCTAGGACATATGGCAATTCTACGTTTAACTTCTGAGAAACTGCAGTTTTCCACAGCAGATTCACTATTTACATTCCCACAAGCAGTGTGTGTGTTTCTCCATATCCTTGCTATCACCCTTTGTTTGTTTGTTTTTAAGTTTTTAGGAGATAATGGGGATTGAACGCAGGGCGTGCAAGGCAGGTGCTCAACCACTGAGCTACATCTGTTGCACTGTTCTTTTTAATGATAGCCATTTCCTAGTGGGTGTGAAGTGGTATCTCATTGTGGTTTGCTTTTACATTTCCCTAATGACCAATGATACTGAACATCTTCTCATATGCTTACTTTCCATTTGCATATCTTCTTTGGAGAATGTCTATTCAAGTCCTTTGCCAATATGTACTTTTTTGCCAATTGATTTTTTAATTAAAGAAACCGTGAGCTTACAAAACAATCGTGCATAATGTGCAGAATTCCCATACATCAATCCTCGACCAACACCTTACAACACTGTTGTGGAACATGTTACAGATTATGAGAGAACATCAGCAGACTATTACCACAAACTAGTCCATAGCTTACATTTGGTCTATTTTGTGCATATACCCCCTATTATTAACACAGTATTAGTACTGTACATTTTTTGTAGATCATGAGTGACCACTCTCATATTTGTACTGCTAACCACAGTCCACCTTCTGTCACATGGTTCACTGTGTTATACAGTCCCATGCCTTGTACATTCTATCCAAAGTATACAACTCAGTGGCTCTCATTTTTATCAGAGTTGCGCAGTCATCACCCCAGTAAACCTTTTAATGTTTTCTTTAGTCCAAAGAAAAAAACCCTTTATCCCCCTACTATCAACTCTTAACATTGATACAGTACTTTGACATTGACACAATAATATTGCTGTTATGCATTATAATTAAGTTTAGAGTAATTATATTTCCCCATGCATCATTGTATTCTTACCACTGTGTAACCACCATGTAATAGAGACATACATTTGTTCTAGTTCGTAGAAGAACATTCTTGTATTTGTACTATTAACCACAGTCCTAATCCACCTCTGGGTTTCCTGTTATTCACTCCCTAGATTATTTTCCAGTTTTCTTTATTTTTAAAGATTTTTAAAATTTTATTTCTCCACCCCCACCCCCTGGTTGTCTGCTCTCTATGTCTCCATTTCACACTGCCACCATCAGTGAATGAGTATTCTTACTTCTCTGCATCCTCTCCAACTCTTTGTTAGTCTTTGGTTTACTATTTTTACTTTTTAAAGGATTTATTTTTTATTTCTCTCCCCTTCCCCCTTGTCTGCTGCCTGTGTCCATTTGCTGTGTGTTCTGTGTCTGCTTACATTCTAGTCAGTGGCACCAGGAATCTGTGTCTCTTTTTGTTGCGTTATCTTGTGTCAGTTCTGTGTGTGCGGTGCCGTTCTTGGGCAGCCTACACTTTTTTGCTCTGGGCGGCTCTCCTTACAGGGCACACTCCTTGTGCATGGGGCTCCCCTATGCGGGGGACATCCCTGTGTGGCACGGCACTCCTTGCGAGTATCAGCACTGCTGTGGGCCAACTCATCACATGGGTCAGGAGGCCTTGGGTTTGAACCCTGGGCCTCCCATGTGGTAGGTGGATGCTCTATCTGTTGAGCCAAATCTGCTTCCCAATTAAAAAAAATTTTTTTACATTAACAGCCATTCTAATGGGTGTGAAATTATCTCATTGTGATTTACATCTCCCTGATGGCTAATGATATTGGATATCTTGTCATGTGCTTTCTGATCATTCTTATTATTATTTTTTGGAGAGATGTCTATCTAACCCTTACCCATTTTTAAATTGAGTTGTCTTTTTGTTAAAAGTTGTTGGATTTCTTGGTATATTCTGGATATTAAACCTTTATTGGATATGCAGTTTCCAAATAGACCATTGTTTTTTTTTTCATGATAAAGTCCTTTGATGTGCAGAAGTTTTTAATTTTGATGCGGTCCCATTTATCTTTTTTCTAGCAACAGGAATTTATTGCCTTACAAGTTTAGTTTTAAGGCTGAAAGACTGTCCAAATCAAGGCATCATCAATACAGTGCTTTGTTCCTGAAGACTGGCTGAGGGCGATGTGGGCTCCTCTGCTCCTCTCCCTTCTCTTCTGGGTTTTGCTGCATTCAGCATCTTGCTTCTGTGGCTTTCTCCTTCTGAATTTCATTCTCTTTATAAGAGAATGGACTCCAATAAGAAGAATAAGACCTACCCCAGGCCATGACTTAACTGAAGTAACCTTATCTAAAAGTCCGGATTACAACAGGTTTACACTCACAGGAATGGATGAACATTAACATAATTTTCTTGGGGTACCTACAGTTTCTTTTAAAATAAATACGCTTTTACCTTTTGAATGTTTCAAATAGCTCTATACATAGTTTAAAAGGCAAAGCAATATAAAAAGGCATTAAAGAAGTCTCCCTTCATCCCTATCACTGTCACCCCATCCCCCAACCCCTAAAGGAAACCATTTTCTTAGTGACAGGTTTATCCTTGCTGTTTCTCCTTTTGCAAAAAATAAACATTTTCTCTTTTTACATATAGACAGCATACTAACATATGCCTTTTGAAAGAAAAATTTAAACCGAAACTATCTCTTGGAAATCCCTCCAAATCAGTTTGTGGAGCTCGTTCACATTCATTTTAGAGCAGCATGGTATTCTAACGTGACACACACGCACTTTTGAGAAGCTCTATTCTTGTAGCTTTTATACATTTAATAATATATTTAAAACTTTTTCCTATTTATGTAATTTAACATACCTACTGATGTGCTATAAAAAGTAAGGATATTGGAACAAAAACAATTTCTATCACTAAATTCCTCCCTTCCACCTCCCAATTATTATTAGTTATAGAATATTAGTTACATAAGTTTATATTTTCATGGTCAAGATTTATCACATTTATACTTATTCCACTATCCTTGATTCATACCAATGTATAACAGCAGATATGTATTCATTAGAATGCTCATTGTCAGGCATTTTATAATTATTTTTTCCACTCTTGAGCGTTGTATTATGTTTCTTTCTTTTTTTAAAGATTTATTTATTTATTTAATTTCCCCCTCCTCCCCTGGTTGTCTGTTCTTGGTGTCTTTTTGCTGCGTCTTGTTTCTTTGTCTGCTTCTGTTGTTGTCAGCGGCACGGGAAGTGTGGGCGGCGCCATTCCTGGGCAGGCTGCACTTTCTTTTCACGCTGGGCGGCTTTCCTCATGGGCGCACTCCTTGCACATGGGACTCCCCCAGGCGGGGGACACCCTTGCGTGGCATGGCACTCCTTGCGCGCATCAGCACTACGCATGGCCAGCTCCACACGGGTCAAGGAGGCCCGGGATTTGAACCGCGGATCTCCCATATGGTAGACGGATGCCCTAACCACTGGGCCAAAGTCCGTTTCCCTCTTTCTTTTTTTTGTGTGTGTTAAAACTGACTAATTTATTTAAGTTTTCCACAGACTTATTTACATAAGAACAAGCAGGTTTATAAAATCCTATTATGAAACTGCGTTTGAAGGTCACTCTGGAGACTACCAACCAGAAAGAATGGGGCTGAGGAAGGCTGAGCTTGTTGATGTGGGAAAGAAGAAGGGAAAGTGGCTCACCAGGCCAGCCTCACAAGTAGTGTCGTCTTATGTTTCATTCTTGGGATAAATTTAGTGTTTTTTAAGAAATTTCACAAATATGAAAATATTTTCTCTTACCTGTATACATAAAAGACAACTTAGCTTAATATAAATCTCTCAGGTTATACTTGTAGTCCATCAGAATTCTATAGGCATTATCTTCTTGCCTTCTGGAAGTAAAGCTTGCAGTAGAAAAGTCTAATACCATCTTCCTCCTCTTTTCTCTATCTGTATTGTTAAGGATTATTTATGCTTTAAATTTAGTACCTTCACCAGAATATATCTTGGTGTTGCAGTTCTATAATCAATTTTTAAAATATGTTTAAATTTTTTAAATTTAATTGCCTTTTAAAAAAAAGATACATAGATCACAAAAACTATTACATTAAAAAATATAAGAGGTTCCCACATACCCGACACCCTCCCACATCAACAACCTCTTTCATCGTCGTGGCACATTCATTGCGTTTGGTGAATACATTTGGGAGCACTGCTGCACCACATGGATAATAGTTTACATTGCAGTTATAATCAATTTTTAATAGAACAACATGTGCCCCTTTTGTATGTAGATTTGCTTTTTAAATTTTATAAGTTTTTCTATTATGTCATCCAATCATTTTTGTTTTCAACTTAATTTAATTCAATCTAAGGAGTCCATTCATAAATAATGCTTCACTTCCACATCTCTTATCTTTTCTCTAAGTAGTTTTTCCTCTGTGTAAGTTTCGAAAGATTATCTGTCACATAAGCAGGGTATATTCTAATTCTTGCTGCTTCTGAGTTATATTTCCATAATGGCCTAACTTTTTCATAATCCTTTTGAATTACGTCTACTGTGTTCCCATCCAAAGGATTTTTTGTCCCTTCATCTCTTGTTGTTTTCCTTTCAAAGAGAGAAGAAACTCCCAGTGAAAGACAGATATGGCTCAAAGAGAAACCATGTAGCTCTTAGGTCCTCATTTGGTTATCTCCATTTTTCTGATTATGTTCAGCAGCCTGCTTCTCTGCTTTACGACTCTTTGGCTCAGAAGAGATGAAGCAAGTAATTTTGGCATTGTTGTAACAATTTCAAACATTGCAGCATCAGCTGTTCCAGCACACCAAAATAATGCAATGGCTTGGCTTTTAAAAACCATCCTAACCTTCATGGCATCAGAGGCTGATTATGACAGAGCTTTTACTGAATCTTGGAAGCATCTCTAATCAGCTTAGGTGTTAGGTGTCTACTGGGCCATGTGGTTGCCTGGACCCCTCACCTGCTCCGTCTATAATGAGGGGCTTATTTTCCTGCTGAGACCAGTCACCATCTCCGTTCTGGATCCCAGGCCCAGTCCTTCTCTCCTTACAGTCCTTCCTCTCATGGCTCCCACGGTTGCCTGGCTCTCACAGTGCAGCATCCCCAGTCCTGGCTGGCCTGGCACAGCCCTGAGGAGGCGGCAACAGCAGCTTCTCCCAGAGCCTCCACTTCTCCTGGGATAGTGTCCCTGGTGCCAAGACTATCCCAGGAGAAGTGGAGGCTCTGGGTCAAGACCTCATCTGGGTTATCTCTGGAGGGAGCCAACCAACTTTGGATGGAGGTTCTCAGTCCCCTTCTCATTCCACAACTTCCAACCCATGGCACAGGTTCTGCCACTGCAAAGTTGGATAGTGAAGAAGAGCAACTTCTGGTTTGTTCTCCCTGACACCCAAGACTATGCAGGCCTCACAACTGGAGGAAAGATGGAGGGAATGCCCATTTATCTGTTTTTGTTATAGCTTGTGCTTTGGGTCTAAAGTCTAAGAAACCATTGCCTAACAGAAGATCCAGAAAATGCTTCCTTAAATTTTCTTCTAGGAATCTGATAGTTCTAGCTCTTTTATTTAGGTCCTTGATCCATTTTGAGTTGATCTTTGTATATGGTGTGAGGTAGAGCTCCTTATTCCTCTTCTTACAAATTCCTGTTCTTTTCCAATTGCTCTTTGCCTCCTTTTCAAGAGGGTTGATTTCTGAGCTCCCAATTAGATCCCACTGGTCTATATATCTGTCCCTATGCCAGTACCATGTTGCTCACAATATTGTGACTTTGTAATAAATTTTAAGATTGGGAAGTGTGAGTCCTCCAACTTCATTGTCTTCCAAGATTGCTTTAGCTATTTCAGGCCCCTTGCCCCTTGATATAAATTTGATGATTGGCTTTTCTATTTCCACAAAGAAGGTTGTTGGAATTTTGATTGGGATTCATTGAATCTATAAATTTCTTTCGGTAGGATTTACATGTTAGTGATATTTAGCCTTCCATTTCATAAATGCATAATGTCCTTTCATTTATTTAGGTCTTCTTTGATTTCTTTTACCAATGTTTTGTAGTTTTCTATGTACAAAACCTTTACATCCTTAGTTAGATTTATTCCTAGATATTTGGCTCTTTTAGTTACTATTATTAATGGAATTTTCTTCTTGATTTCTTCTTCTCTTCATTGCTTGTGTATAGAAACACTGATTTTGGGGTGTTGATTTCATACCCTGCCACTTTGCTGAATTCATGTATTAGCTCTTGGAGCTTTGTTGTGGATTTTCTGTTTATAGGATCATGTCATCTGCAAACAGGTAAAGTGTTATTTCTCTTTCCAATCTGGATGCCTTTTACTCCTTTTTCTTGCCTAATTGCTCCAGTACAGTACAATGTTGAATAACACTGGGCATCCTTGTTATGTTTCTGATCTTGCAGGGAAAGTTTTCAGTCTTTTACCATTGGGTATGATGTTAGTTGTAGGTTTTTCATATATTCTCTCTCTCATGTTGAGGAAGTTTCCTTCTATTCCTAGTGTTCTCAGTGTTTTTTTTATCAAGAAGAGGTACTAGATTTTGTCAAATGCCTTTTCTGCATCAACTGAGATGATGTGTTTTTTCCCCTTGTATTCTGTTCATGTGGTGTATTACATTAATTGATTTTCTTAGGTTGAACCAATCTTGCATTCCAGGGATATATCCCACTTGATCATGGTATATAATTCCTAAGTGCCAGATTCAGTTTGCTAGTATTTTCTTGAGGACTTTGCATCTATATTCATCTGTAGTTGATACTGATCTATAGTTTTCTTTCTTGGGGGTACCTTTATCTAGCTTTGCATGAGGGGAATGAAGAGGGAGTGTTCCCTCCTTTTCAATTTTTTTGGAAGAGTTTGAGCAGAATTGGAGTTAAGTCTTCTTGGAATGTTTGTAGAATTCCCCTGTGAGGCAATCTGGTCCTGGGCTTTTCTCTGTTCGGAGGTGTTTGATTACTGACTCAATCTCTTTTCTAGTAGTTGGTTTTGTTGAGCTCTTCTATTTTTTCTGGACTAAATGTAGATAGTTAGCATATTTCTAAGGATTTGTCCATTTCATCTAGGTTATCGCATACATTGGTATACAGTTCAAAATATCCTCTTCTAGTCTTTATTTTTTCTCCCACCCCCCTGTTGTTTGCACTTGTCTTCTTTTTAGGAGGCATTGGGAACTGAACCCAGGGCCTCCCATGTGGGAGGGAGGTGCCCAATTGCTTGAGTCACCTCTGCTCCCTGCTTGTTGTGTCTCTCATTGTGTTTCTACTGCATTATCTTGTTGCAACAGTTTGCTGTCTTGCTTGCCTATCTTTAGAAGGCACCAGGACCTGAACTGGGGCCCTCTCATGTGGTAGGCATGTGGCCAACTGCTTGAGCCACATCCACTTCCCACTCTTGTAGGCATTTCAGCAAGACAGGTAGTTTTCTTCGTCAGCCTACCTAAAGGTTTGCTGATTTTATTGATCTTTTCAAAGAATCAACTTTAGGTTTTACAGATTCTATTGTTTTCTTATTTTCTATTTCATTTATCTCCGCCCTAATCTTTATTTCTTGCCGTCTGCTCCTTTTGTTTTTTGTTTTTGCTTTTCTTTTCCTAGTTCTTCCAGTTTTGAAGTTATACCTCTGATCTGAAATCATTTTTCTTTTGAAATGTAAGCCATTAGAGCTATAAATTTACTTCCCAAGGCTACCTTCTCTGCAGTCCATAAATTTTGTTATGTCTTCATTTTCCTTCACCTCAAGATATTTTCCAATTTCATGTCTGATTTCCTGTTTAACCCATTGGTGGTTTGAGAGTATGCTGTTTAATATATTTGTGATTTTTCCATTTTTCTTTCTGTTATTGATTTAAATATTTGAATTTATTGAGACTTATTTTGTGACCTACATGTGGTCTATCCTGAAGAATGATCCATGTGCATTTCAGAAGAATGTGTAGTTTATTTTTGTTGGGTGAAGTATTCTAGATATGCCTGTTAATGGTCTAGTTGGTTAGAGTATCAGTCAAGTCCTGTACTTCTTTATTGATTTTCTGACTAGATGTTCTATCCATTACTGAGAGTGGTATATATTAAAATCTCCTATAGTTAATGTAGAACTGTCAATTTCTCTCTTCAAACCTATATTTGTTTCATATATTTTTGGGCTCTGTTGTTAGGTACATATATAAATGTTAAATTTTCTTGTTGAATTATCCCCTTTATCAGTAAATAATGGCCATCTTTGTCCCTTGTAACTATTTGTTGCTTATGTCTATTTTTTCTGATCTTAGTATGGCTATTCCAGCTCTCTTTTGGTCCTACTTGCACATGGCATATTTTTTCCATCTTTTCACTTTCAGCCTACATGTATCTTTGAATTGAAAGTGAGTCTACTACAGACAGTATATAGTTAGGTCTTGCTTTTTTATCTGTTCTGCCTATCTCCTTTTGATTGGAGAGTTTAACCCATTTAAAGATACTTTCGATAATATAAGTTTCTTCTGCCAATTTGCTATTTAGCCTCTGTAAATCTTATACCTTTTTTGTCCCTCATTTCCATTAACACCTTTTATTTTATTTTTTATTTATTAATTTTATTTATTTCTCTCCCCTTCCACACCCTGCCCCCAGTGTCTGCTCTCTATGTCCATTCACTTGACTGCTTCTATCCATTCACTGGACTGCTTCTGTCCTTATCAGCGGCACCAGGAATCTGTGTCTCTTTTTGTTGCGTCATCTTGCTGTGTCAGCTCTCTGTGTGGGTGGCGCTTGGGCAGGCTGCACTTTCTTTCGCGTTGGGCGGCTCTCCTGATGGGGCGCACTCCTTGTACATGGGGCTCCCCTACGCGGGGGACACCCCTACATGACAGGGCACTCCTTGCGTGCATCAGCACTGCACATGGGCCAGCTCCACGTGGGTCAAGGAGGTACGGGGTTTGCACCGTGGACCTCCCATGTGGTAGGCAGACGTCTTATCCATTGGGCCAAGTCTGCTTCCCAACACCTTTTATATTTAAGTGATTTTTTTGGGTACAATATAGAATGGCTTCTCATTTCTATTTCGGTATATTTTTCATCTATTTTCCTTGAAGTTAGCATAGGATTAAAATCAATCATGTTTAACTACAACAGCACGCAGATATATTTTTCTTCCACTCCTCTGTCCCCGACTTTTTTACTTGTTACCATTGTTTATATCTTTGTACATTGCATATCCAAAAATAGAGACTTATCTTTTTTTTTTTTAAGGAGGTACTGGGGATCGAACCCCAGACCTCAAATGTGG
Organism: Dasypus novemcinctus; assembly: GCF_030445035.2. Taxonomy (NCBI): domain Eukaryota; kingdom Metazoa; phylum Chordata; class Mammalia; order Cingulata; family Dasypodidae; genus Dasypus; species Dasypus novemcinctus. Next base: position 173,046,376 of record NC_080675.1, on the reverse strand, counting down.
GAAGCAGGCACTCAACCACTGAGCTACATCCACTCCCCAATGAGAGCTGTTTTGTTTGTTTGTTTTTAGGAGGTACTGCGGATTGAACCCAGGATCTCGGATGTGGGAAGCAGGTATTCCACCACTTAAGCTGTATCTGTTCCCCTATCATTACTTCTTATGTGTTTGCATTTTAGAACCTGTAGGAAGTAAGAACTAGAGTTATATACCAAACAATACACTACAATAATTCTGGTATTTATAATTATTCAAATGGTTACCTTTATCACAGGTCATTTATTTCTTTATGCCACTTTGAACCACTGCCTAGTGTCCTTTCCTTCCAGTGTGAAGGACTCTCCCTTTAGCACTGCTTATAGGGCAGGTTAGTGGTGGTGACTCCTCTCAGCTTTTGTTTATCTGAGAATGTTTTAATCTCTCCCTCATTTTTGAAAGTCTTGCCGAATATAAAACTCTTGGCTGGCAGTTGTCTTCTTTCGGCACTTTAAGTATTTCAACTTACTGCCTTCTTGCCTCCATGCTTTATAATGAGAAACCTGGCATTTAATTGAATTGGGACTCCCTTGTATAGAACACAGCCTTGCAGCTTTCAGAACTTTGTCCTTGTCCTTTGCATTTGATACTGTCATCAGTATACGATGAGGCATACTTTTCTTCATGTTTATCCTGTTTGGTGTTCTTTGGGCTTCTTGTATGCGCATAGTCACATCTGTTAAATCTGATAGGTTTTCTGTCATTATTTCTTTGACAAGTACTTCTGCCTCTTTCTCTTTCTTTTTCTTCTGGACTTATCATAATGTATACATTGGTGCCCTTGATGGTATCCAGGAAGTGTTGTAGGCTATTTTCACTTCTGTAGTTTTTTTTTCTTTCTGCTCCTCGGCCTAACTTATTTCAAGTGTCTTGTCTTTGAGTTCACTGATTCTTTATTCTGCCAGCTCCAATCTGTTCTTGAAACTGTCCTGGGAATTTTTCACTTCAGTTATTGTGGTCTAAAAACTCCAACAGTTCTGTTTGGTCCTTTTCTAAAATTTCTATCTCTTTACAAAGACTCTCACATTGCTCATTCATTGTTTTCCCGATATCCTTTAGTTTTTTCTCTGCATTTTCCTTTATCTTAACTATTTTTAATATCTTTTTTTTTAATCCGCCCTCACCCCCACCCCACCCCCCACGGCTTTTTGCTCGCTGTCTGTAGCAAGTGTTCTTCTGGATCTGTATTTTATTTTTATTTATTTATTCCCCCCCCCTTGCAGCTTGCTTACTGTCTGTTCTCTGTGTCCATTTGCTGTCTGTTCTTCTATGTTTTGGCTTGTCTCCCTTTTTGTTGCGTCACCTTGCTAAGTCAGCTCTGTGTGGTGCTTGTGGGCTGGCAGCTCTCCGCAGCGTGCAGGTAAGCCTACCTTCACAAGGAGGTCCTGGGTTGCGAATCCAGGGCCTCCCATATGGCAGACGGGAGCCCAACTGATTGAGCCACAGCCACTTCCCTAAGATCATTTTTTAAAGAGTACATTCTAGTCATCTTCATTGTGTTTTCTGGACTTACCTCTTCCTATGGATGGGCCATGATTTCCTGTTTGTCTTCAAGAGCTAATTTCTCTGTGGTGAGTGGCAGCTAAATTCTGTTTAGTTATTCTATTCTTAGTTTGTATTCCTGCATTCTCTCCCATGCACCCTCCTCACCTCTGCTTTTCAATGGCTGCTGTTGCCTTGAACTCTTCCCTGGTTCTTCAAGCCAGTAAGACTGCCGGCTCCTATGCCAGTTTTTAGGTGCTTTGTAGCACTGACTAGTTTTTGCCCTCAGGAAAAGAAAACTGTAAGAATAGGAAACTCCGTGCCTGCTTTTGTTTCTGTAATGCCTCAAATTTTATCTAGTCTAGAGTTTATAGTTGTTTTCTCCAGGGGATAGGTCTGATAGGAGCTACATGGCCATTACTACGAGTGGAATTCAAACAGATTCTTACATGGAACGTCCATAATACAGATAAAAGAGGATCTGGGCTGGCAAAAATTAGCATGCCAGGTATATGGGAACTCTGTATTTTATGTATGATTTTTCTGTAAACCTACAACTTCTCTAATTCACAACAAACAAGAAAAGGATAACTCCCTCAACACCTGGTTTAATAAATAGACTCTGGTAAAACTCTCTTTAATATACAATACAGGTAACTTAAGAGACTGCATCTTACCTGAGCAAAATATTCTTCTGAGATGCGTGCAGCCCACTGAATGCAGTATTCCAGAGGTCGACAGGGGTTGGACACATCAGCACACTTAATCAGCATTCGTTTGATCAGAGTCCGGGTCTCTGGCATCCTGAGCATAGTGGTTACGTCTTCTGTATTTTTATTAGTTTCCTAAAATGTCAGTGAGATTCAAAGTAATCTAAATAAGTCTCCAGGTGCCAAGCTCTCTTAGCAGTGTGGCCTCACTTTAAACACAAAAAGGCATTGGCAAGATCTATAAACTAGAGGTTCCCCAAACTAGAGCACTAAGGGCATTTTGAGGATTGAGCTTGGCTCTCATAGATGTAGCAAGATTCCAGCAATATTCCCAGGAGTAGGACAGCACTGGAAGTTGGTTTATCTGTCTTTCCCCTTGGCGTTTTCTTTTTTTCTATTCCATCTCTCACCTTTAATAACAAAGATCCCCAAAGACTGATTCGATCTTTTATTATATATACCAAAAAAGAAAAAAAAAAAAAAAGAGTATGAACCAAAGAAATTACATATTCCTCTGCCCTTGTAGTCAGCAGGCTCCTTGTTCACAACCCAATCCCAAATCCAGCCCTGTGATAGCTGTGATCCTGGGACTTAGCCTTTAGCATTCCATCATCATGTACAATGATACTCCCCCTCACTTGGCCCTTTCATTTTATGGTCTACAGAGGGACTTAAGTTATTTTCTTTTGATCTGCATTCATAACATTTGTGGTAGGCATAGTAAGGATTATTATTTTATACTGGGTCTCAGAGAGGTGAAATGACTTGTCCAAAGTTACCCAGCTGGGTCAGAATGAAAACTTAAGTATCACATGCTATCTCCATCACAAGGAATTAATTCATGGTTAATGGACCCTCTGGTTACAGGGCCTCTAAAGAGAATTTTGGCTGGAAGAGGGAGTACTGGGGCAGAAGCAAAGAAGTCTCCTCATTCTGATAGCGTGCCCATCAAGCAACTTCTCTGAAGGAGTTAGTCATGTGATTTGAATGTGTCCAAGAAGGCCTGATGGGTCCATGTCAGTGGGGAGATCTGTCATCAAGATGGCCAGGTGGACACAACCAATGCTACTTCTATGGCACTCTCCTTGCTCCAAGTTTCTACTGTCAACCAGCTTTGTTCAGACTCTTCTTTTTTCAGATGTGTTAACACCTTCAGTGTGACTGCAGCTTGGTATCGCCAGCCTTGAAACTATTCTTTCAGGTTATTTTGTATCTGCTCTGATCAGTGAGTGATGATTTTCAAGCTAACTCCCAGAAATAACCCCAAGTATTGATAAAAGAAGTTAAGAAACATGATTTTCAAGTACAGTAGAAGACTCAGCTAAGTGTGGGAACTACCCAGACTAGATGAAAGAAATCAAATATGTAAGTTCGGTACTTTCCCTTTAGTGGTTTGGGGTCAGCCAGACACAGTGGCTTGGGTAACAGGGCACAGCACAATAAAAGAGGCTGGCATGGGTGCCTCTGCAGGGAAAGCCCCTGGAAGGCAGTGAAGTCAGGAGCAGGCTGGGAAGTGTGAAGGGAGCAGAGTTCTCAACAGTTCTGAACATCGGGTTAAGGAGCAGGTGTGAAGGGGTAACAGGCTAGAAAGCCAGAGGGTAGACAGAAGCCTGGGCATGGCCAAATAAAAGGAATGACCCTAGCCCAAGAGGAAAGGTCATCCCTGTGCACGGCCAAATCTCAGGATGGTGAGAGGAGTTGGTGATAGGAGGTGAGTGGTATATAAGACTGTGAGCTGGTACCAAAATTCTCAATGGATATAGGGTAGATTTAAAAAAGCAGAGAAATGGGCTTCCCTTCTAAGAGGGTCATGAAAGAACATATTCCCTAGGTTGATCTCACAGTGAATCTAGCGTAATAAGTACCGTTTATTAGGTGCCTGACATGCCCATCAGTCCTCTCTATGCTTTGAGACTTTTTATCCCTACCCTACAGACAAGGAAATGGTATAGCAGAACTAGGATGAGAATTCAGGTCTGTTTCCTCAGCTGTGGTCTCCTGCCTGCAAGACGTTTAATGTTAAGACTTGCTAGGCAGTTGTTGTGGACTCCAGGCCTCAAATCCAGAAATAAGGTAAGGGATAATGTCACAAGGACTGTTGGTGATACCACAAAGCAGGGTGGCTGGAGAGAGACCTCACGGGCTCTACCTGGTCCCAGAATGCCCAAGAATGGGGGAAGAAGACTTTTGTGAGAAAGGATTAAATAACATTTCTTTTTTTTTTGGCTAAATTTTTTGTGCTTTAAATAATTTCTAACAAATTAAAACTAAATTAAATGAGCCTATGGAAGGAATCCTTCCATGGGTCATGATATCCTAGATCACATGTCACTACAACACCATAGGGACTCAAACACAGGTTCTCTCTGCAGTAAATTTCCTTACCCCATTTTCTTCTAGTGCTGCCAAGGGCTTGTTGATGCTGTTGACAAATTTGTTGACATGCTCGAAATGCTTTGTCATTTCTGTGGCTAGGACCATGTCGATAATACTCTGGCGCAGTGTCCGATAGTCATTCCTGTTTCAGACAACAGATGAGAGGCTGCTATAGACCACTAATCCAGACCAGACAAGTACTCCTGAAAGCAATCTGTTATCCGGGATATGTGTTCACTTCAGTTAAAATTCCAATATTTTTGGAAGTTGCAGGGCACATTTTAAAAGAATGTTGCAGAAGTTCTGGGTTTGTACTTAGACTGTTAGCAAGTGGAACCCAAACAGAAGTTATAATCAGAACTTTATGGGCAAGTCTTCACACATGAAATGTTTATGATTTCATTCTGTATAATGTGTATAGTTCTAGAATAAAATAAAACATAGTAGGGGGTGAACAAAGTCAGCTCTTAATAAAGATGGAGATTGGTGTTTATGAAGCTTATATCCTCCATGTAGGTATCTGGAGACCCAACAATTCCAGTGTAAAGTGAATTCTGAGGGTACTAGACCGTTGGCTACAGCTGGGAAAATCAAAGGGAGTACTTAGAAGAAAAACTAGGGCTGGAAGAAGAGTTATTTTTAGAAGAGGTAATCCATATAATTAGAAATTTGAAAGGTATGGAGTCTCTACTGAACTCCTTTTCTCCAAACATCCAGTTCCATTTTCTGGAGAAAACCAAAATTAGTAGGATCTTGTGTACTTTCCTAGGTGTAACTGATGTATCTATATATCTACTTTACCTCCACCTCTGAAATCCTGGAAGATAGCAGAAGGGAGTGTAGTAGAAGCAAGAATACCCTGTTTGAAAAATCCAGGTCAATAAGTATCCCTCATGACAGATCACTTTTCTCTCCTTCCAGCTGACACTTGTTGAGTCCCTCCTATGCAACAAGGTCCTATGTAAGGCACCAAGGGACCAGCCTTCACCTGACATGCCCTTCCCCAGCTTAAGAATTTAAGACCTTTAACAAATAATACAGACATTTAGTGATAAATGTGCTAAGTGCCACGAATAATTAGAGGGTTTAATAACAGTGCTGTGGGTCAGAAAAGGCTTCTCAAGGACATGGTGTGTAAATGGAGACAACAATAAGGAGAAATTTGCTGAGCAAGGGAGGGCAAAGTGGAGTGTTTTGGGCAGAAATGTGAGATGAGCACACCTGAGACTCTTAAGGTGCAGAGAATGTCACAGGGCCCAATATATTATGCTAAGTGAAAGAAGCCAGTTACAAAGGATCACATACTGTACGATTCCATTTATATGAAATGTCCAGGACTGGCAAATCCACAGGCAAAGAAAGTGGGCTAGGAGAACTGAGAGGGAATTGGGAGTGACTGTTAATGGATTTGGGATTTCTTTTTGAGGTGACGGTTGTACAACTCAATGAATATATAAACACCACTTTACAGGGCGAACTCTTAGTACACGCACTAAGCTTCCTCGCTGTCATTCTTACCTCTCCATGTTTTTAAAGATATTGCATTTATCATCCTGAATGGTCAGCTGGAAGGCCAGGGCTGCATGGTGGCTCTCCAGCACAGCAGTGTCATTATACAAAATGGCCAGCTGGCTTCCAGCGTTACACAGGAAGGAATTGGTTCTCCCGGGGTGATCCACATCGTGGATGATGGCTGCAATGAGGGCAGCGGCCTCGTCAACTGGATCTAAAGTTTGCTGAAAACAAGAGATCTTTTAAAAACTGGAATGTGCAAGAAAGGCTTCTCTGTGATTTCCTTTCCACTGTATTACTTTATGGGAAAAGAATACTGTGTGAGCTAATCATTTTCCTAGACCCCTTACAGCAGCTTTATCTTTGCAAATGGGTTTATGAGGGAACGTTATCTGATTTTCAGTCTCTCTCACTAGTTTGTCCTGAATGGATAAAAGTCACCTCCTCAGCCAGTCTTCCTGTAGACTCATCACAAAAAAAAGTTCCTTGGTCTGAGATACTGACTTGAGTAAATATAAACTAATATTACTCAGTTAAGACCAAAGAAAAGAAAGACAAAACAGTTTAACCGTTTTTCAATAGTATGTATCACTCATATAAATCAGGGAATGGTTAAGGGGTACTATTTCTGTCAGGTTGGTGTCAGGGTTTTGAGAGTGATCTGGAAGTTTTCCATCTTTTGCTCTGGAAAAGTTGATGCAGTGTGGAAAACTTCCTTAAAGGTATAAAGAACTCACTAGTCCACTGGGGTTCGGAGCCAGGTTTTGAAAATAGTTAATAGCTAAAAAATTACATTCAATCTTGACTTTTGTGAATTTAAAAGTTTTATTTCTAGAAAACCATCCATTTTAAGACCCTTGAATTAGGCACACATGTATATGGAGCTTTCTATTCTTTTCCATTTCCAATTTGTGTATTTCTGGTTTTTTTTTTTTAAATTTCTTGGTTTGGCTAGAATTTAATTTTCTTGGTTATCTCAAAGGACCATTTTCCATTTATCATTTGGCTCTTCCCATGTTTTTTAAGTAATGAAAGCATTTAAAACTATGAATGCATACGCTGAAATATACTTTTGGCTTCATTCCATAAATTTTGATATTATAGGTTTTTCATTTTTTTGTTTTATAAGTAACCTGTCATTTTGGGTTTTATTTCCTTGTTGATCCCAAAATTATTCAAAATATTTTCTCATAAGTGGTTGACATTTTTAATTTAAGCTTTAGTTATTAAATTTTAGTTTTGTTGTATTGTGATTAGAAAATATAGGCTATGAAATTCTGAAGTTTATCAAGATAACTTGTGGTCTAGTATAAGAAAGTTTTTGGAAATGTTCTACAGACACTTGAAAAGAAGGACTATATCAAGTAGATCAAGAGCTTTAACTTTAAATGGATGTATTGGATGGTTTGTGAATTATATCTCCAATGCTGTTAAATACTAATGGCTTTAAGTCAGATTTCTAAATGTACATTATCTATAGAAGAGTTAAAAAGCAATAAATTACAGCAAAAATTGTGCTCAGTTTATATGGTGAGCCATATTGACCAATGTCCCTCCTCTGCCACTTCTTTTCATAATTTAGAAAACATTCCTCTCTCTGGACTCTTATCTGTGGTCTTGGTCATGTTCTTTTTTAAGGGGAAAAAAAAAAATACTAGAGAGAGAAGAGAGAGAGTAACTCAAAGACCCAGATCTGAGAACGTTTGCCGTTTGAGGAATCAATATTTACACAATACTGCAAAGTGTTAGATGTCATTATTTCACTTTGTTCTCCTCTATACATTAGGCCAATGTTATAGGTGAGGAAGTGCAACCAGGAGGCCCGTGCCCTGGCTCTGCCTGACTGCAGCTGGTTCTGATCTCCAGATGCCAGTCTCAGTTCTCATGAGACCCAGTTTTCTTAGAAACAAAACCAGAGGTTTGATTCTTCTGCTCTCAAGTATTTCTGCAAGTGAAATGGTTATGCCACTGCAGCTCCATTTTATGATGGCTCTTGAAGGAAATAACACAAATACTTTGGCAAATCAGTACAAGGCTAACTACTATTTCAATGTAAAAAAACTCTTTCCTAGAAAGCTTGGTTTGGGTGTGGGTAGTGAGTAACTTTCATTGTATGCAACTTTTCTTCTGGGAAGTTCTCCTCACTTTTATGGCAGTAGTATGCCTCAGTCCCTCTCCCCTGGATTCTCTATTCACCCCTTCCTTCTCCCATGCTATCTCAAAGCTGAATCTGTTAAAGCAGGGATTCTTAACCTTTTTTGTGAGGTATTAGGTGGGGACCTTTAAGTAGCACTCCCTGGGACAGTCAGCTGGCTATACCTGTCTGTGGGTCTACAATGAGGCGCCTAGAACAGCTCCTCTCTATTCCTGCTGGCCTTCTCACAGGACCCTCGTGGCATGGCTGGGATTGTGTCATGAAGGGACATAACTCCCCAGAGCCACAGTGTGGCCTCCTGCCTGGCTTCTCACATGCCGGCCTTCCTGGGCCAGGCTGTACAAGTATGGGGATCACTCCTGATAAGTCATTCTACCGAGCATCCTACGGAGAGAGAAGGACACGTAGACTCTGCCCACTACTCCTGCACATTAAACATGGAGCACCAACATCTGCTTACCTTTATCCTCTCTCTTGAGAGAAAATAGGCAGTGGCGTGAAGCACATCAGCAGAATGTGTAGAATTGTGGTAGGGGTTAGAAGAATGGTAATTGGCTTCAATAATCTGTAACCATGATCTCATTGTTGACTCAGAGCAGTTTAAGAATTCACAGATTCCAAAGCGAGCAAACATTTTGAGACCAAGGTAAATCAAAGGCCTATAGAGAAAAACACACACAGCATTAAAAGCGATGACGAAAAGTGCCTTTTTGAGCCTTGAATAGGACCCAACAGACAAATCTGAGCTACGCTTCAAAGAGTGTGCATGGCAGAGCCCGGGCCTGTGCTGGTCTCTGTTGCTCTTTCTCCCCTTAGCTGATGCCAGCTCTGGGTGAAGCCCAGTCCCAAGTTCTTCCTTCTGGGGTCCATGATGTACTGGTGAGACAGTACTGTCCACAAAGATTTCTGCCTTCAGAGTTCCCTTTAAAGCTCTCCATTTGCTGGGGTGAGGCTTGCTCTGCTCATCCTGATTTAGACTCCAATCTGGACTAGGGGATTCCTCACAACCAATGTTTTGTCAGGCTAAACTTGTACCACCTTGAACCCTGCCCTCTCCTTTGGACTTGCTGGGCCTATGTCATAAGTCAGGTGTCTTGCCTAGAAGAGAATAACATTCTCTGAAGACTGAATATGAGCCAGATACTATCATGTAATTGTCTCAACAATCTGGAAGTGGGTGTTACAATATAAGAGGGTTTCCCCTGAGAAGGTGACTGGCCCCCAAGTCAGGCCCTTACTTGAGAAGTCACTTTGGTCCAGCATCTGCCCTGGGCTTAGGTCAAGAAACTTGGCCCTGTTGAGTTAGTATCCAGAGGAAAGCAGGCTCATAGGACTTGAAATGATCTGCCTTAGCCTGATTCACTTGAGAACACAATGTAAACCAGGTCCTGAAAGATTCACTGGCCACAGGCTTTTTTTTTTTACCACTGTCAAAGGTAGTCTCGCTTGGCTTGCCCATGCTGTGGTACGTGGGCAGTAGAGTGTAACAGCAGGTTGACTCATGGTGAGCATGAGCAAAGGGTGGGGGCTCTATTAGGGAATAATTCACCCAGATGGGGACGAGAGCTTATGAGTCATCTCATGGCCCAACAAAGCACACATCTCTGCCTGCCAGGTTCAGGGCTGCGTCACCCTCAAGGACAGCCCTTGCTGACATCCGGCTCTGTTGACATCCCTTTCCTATGTGCCAAGTCAACCGCCCCTCTTTGGTTGAGAGTTCTTCTCTAGCATGTACAAAACTACGGTTAAAATCCCTACTGTGTGTGACCACACCCGGATCAAGATGACTGGAGCTTTAGGTGTACTTATGCATTTCAGCAACACACGGTAACCACGATCTGGGAGCAGCTCTCATTGAATGTGTGTGTGTATTTCTAGTAAATAATAGTGCTAGGCTTTTAGTGGGGCTCTTTGCTGCTACTGTAACATTTCCCTACGTAAGGAAGAAAACTGCTATTTGGAGATGTTAAACTCTTGCTCAGTTTCAGTCTTTTCATGAATCTGCTGCCTCCACAGGAGTCATGGTCAGGCAGTCTGCCCTCTGGGCTTCTTACCGATCCCCTGACTTGGTCCCCATGACGTGGGGGTTCCTATTGTCCTGCTCCTCTTTCCCAAGCCTCCCCCACCAGGGACCAGAATTCACTCTATGGGTGACCTCCTTCCCATAGGCCCTTGGAACCCACTCCTCCATCCACTGGGCTCCAAAAAGACACACCTTTTGTTGGTGGCAGCCTCCAAGTCAAAAATATCAAAGTCCCAGCTTTCTTCATTTTCCATGGCCTTAGCTATCTGTGGTGGGACACCGTGAAGGGAGATGGGAGTGATTATATTGCTTGGAACCTGGTAAAGGTCTGCAAAATGATGAAATTTAGAGAACAAAATTAATAGGCTTATGGCATTAACTGTTTCTTTGGCAGGACAGTACTGCTTCCAGGACGTCTGCTTTGTTTCTGAGCTGTCATGACATACCAAGACACTTCTTACTGACTGACAAGAAAAATTGCTTAAATTTTTTATCTGAGAAATTATTTTCACCACTCAAGCTTCACTTATTATATACAGTGATCCAAAAAACTAAAAAGGAAAAGCTTACTTTTTGTTGAAAAAATATATTCATTCCCCGATAGTCTTCGCAAGCCATCCTGGTAAAAACCAAGGAAAAAAGAAAAGTCACAACCATTCTTTGCTGCTTGAAAATCCCAGGATGGTCCCTGTCCATCAATAGACCCCCAAGGCTCTCCTGAGTCCCCACTGAAGTCAGAGTCACCTGAGAACACTGCAGCTCATTGCTGGGAAGGACTGGCTCTACTGGAAGCTACATGCAGGGAGGTGAGCTTAAGAACTTATCTGCTTGTACTCCAGGACTGTTTTGGTCTCTTAGGGACAACTCCCCTCTGCCTTCAACCCTTTCCTACAAATTTCTTGCCACCCTCCCCATCTAATGGGCACCAGGCTTCCTTTGTAAAACTTAGATCCTTTCTGTTCCTCTGAGCTACCTCACTCCCCCTACTCTGGACTCTCTGGGTGAGAAGTGGGAGATGCAGTTTCCTCGCCATTACTTCCAGACCACACCCAAGCCCTTTCTCTTAGCAGTCCTTCTTCTGTAGGTCTGCGGTCCCCTCCTTATCTACTCACCTCTAAGACGTCACTCACCCCCTACCCCCATCATCTTCACTGATGGCCTACTTCTGTCTCAAAGAGGCAGGACCAAAGTTTAGACATTATTGTTACTAGGAGCCATCCTACCCTTCAGGGTCATGGGCTAATACCTTATTTTTTATTAAATCAAGTGACCTCAGAAAGTAAGAATTGGAGAGTGGGTAAAAATATCCTATGCATAGACCCCTTCAGCAAACTTGGAGAGCTGCCTCAAGTATGCGGTCTGGAGTATGCGCCTCCCTTCCCCACTCTGCACTGAGGTCTCCCTTGGTGGTGGGCAGCAGGTAGCTGATGGCCTCTGGCCTGAGAGCAGCCGAGCCTGGGCAATGGAGAAGGTTAGGCCTTGACTGAGCCCTGCACACCTGCTTGTCTTTCCAGAGAGCCCAGTTTATAAACAAGTAACCTCTGGGAAAAGAAAACAAGACCAGGCAGGCTCCAGCCAGCAGCCTGGCTGTGTATACTCACAGACACTAAGCCCCCAACAAGGTCACTGGCATGAGGATCATCCTCCTTCACGCCAAACTGTGGTGAGTACAATTCAGTGGTTCTGAGAATCTCCAGCACACGGTCTAAGGCTTCTGTCACGGGCACGGGACTGCTTTCTTGGGCAGCATTGATAATATTGATTACCTGTAACATGGAAAGAAAAGACTAGTTTCAGAATCTTAGACAACCCTGGGGAAGCAATCCAGAGAGTAAGGTGGGCCTGAGTGCTGCATGCTAACGTGAGATGAGCTGAAGCGTCCCTGCCACACATCCTCTCTTCAGAGGCAGCGGCACATACAGCCAGGAGAGCACAGACATTATTATTAATCTGCAGGTGGTGGCTTCCTCGGACGGCAAACAATTAACCAGGAGAACAACGGACTTCTGTGCTCAGTGGAGACCGACCACAAACTGCTTCACCTTGGTGATGGGTGCCTCAATCGTCATGGAATGTATCCGGGCCATGGAGGAGTGTCGTCTTTGGTTGAAAACTGTGGAGAAAGGGATGCGGACGTTGGGGTGTGCACAGCCAAGGCCTGGGGAGCGGCCTTCCCACCCCGGCCTTACTGTGCTCAGCTGCACCATGAGGGGGTAGAGCCGGATTACCTGGTTGCTGAGCTTGCTTCCTGTTGTTAAGCCTAACCAATGCTGCTTCCTTCAGTTCTAGGCACTAGGATGCACGTGCTCCCATAGCCAGAGAGAAAATGGGGGAAACAATCTAGTGAGCCAAGGCCAAACGGCCTATTTTTTTGCTTTGGTAACAATAAGGCTTTATAATTCTTCAGCTAGCTGCTATCCAGAAAACAAAAATGTTCTGGAAGACAATGCTACATAGCCTCTTTGTTTCACAGATGGCAGGAGCAATACATACAACTCACCATAAACTGAAATGTGAAATCTCAGATTAAATTCTTCAAGACATCCTTTGGTGCTTTGCATCGTAATGCTTAATCTAGACCAGGGGTTCTTAACAAGGGGTCCATTAGCTTGAATTGAAATTCAAAAAAACGTTATTCTTGTGGTGATGTGTTGGTTGGGTATGATATATTTATTAAATAATGCATAGGGTAGTGTGGACTTAGTAAGGGCTTCGTGGAACAAAAACAGTTAAGAACCCCTGATCTAGACCAAGCAGGTAAATACCTTACGTGAGGCAAGCAGCAACTCTCAGAATCTTAAAGTTTGTTAATTTTTTTTGTTGCACCTGTCAACACGTGGATCCTTTGGGGTGAGGGGAGCCTGGGCAGTGAATAGGCAGGAAAAAAAAATCATGGAGTTTCTGTGTCTCTCCATGAAAGCCCCATCAGGCCCAATGCTATTTACCAAAGACCTAAAGGACCATAGATGCACTGATCTCATTTTACAAAGGAGGAAACTGAGGCTCAAGGAGAGACACAGTCCAAGGTTACCAACTCAGGAGTGCTCTCAAGTACCTTAAATTTTGAGACCAAGAAAATTCCTTAAATCTAGTTTTGGTGGCCAGCTTAGGGTTGCCAACTTTTCATTTTATTCAACAAGGTCATTAAACATAAAACTACTAGCTACGACCATCTCATAAAAGGATTTGTTTTCATTTAATAATATTATGAAAGTGACATGTGCTTATAAAAATCAAATAATAGTGTAAATGCAGTAAGGTAAGAAGTAAAAGTTATAAAGATTATCGTGTCTATGCAGAAAGTCCAAAAGAACCTACAAACATACTATTCTCACAACCAATGTAACTGTGTTAAAGGTTAATATACAAAAATCAGCTGCATTTCTGAATATTAGCAACAAACAACTGGAAACAAAAAATACAACAGCATCAAAATATCTAACGAGAGACATGCGAGGTCCTATAATGAAAATGTGAGACACTGTAGAAAGAAAATAAAGACCTAAATAAATGGAGACATACAGCATGTTCATAGTTTAAGGGAATTAAAATTGAGATTTCAATTTTCTTCAAATTGATCTATAGATTCAATATAGTACAAGACAAAATCCAAGGTTATATAAATGTTTGCATGTGTGTATGTAAACGAAACAAGCTGATTTGAAAAGTTATATAGAAATGCGAAGGATCTAGGATAGCCAGGGTAATCTTTATACTACCAGATATCAAGACTTACTTTAAGGTTATAGTAATTAACAGTGTAGTATTGGTATAAGCATAGACAAAAAGATGAATGGAATGAAAAAGAACTGAGAAATATCTAAATCTATATAGTTAAAGTCATCTGATTTACAGTAACAGTGTAACTGCAAAAGATGTTAAAAAAATTTTTTTTTTCCTTTTCCCCAAAATGGTGATGGATCAACTAGATTTCTATGTGGGGGGAAAATTCATCCTTGACCCCTACCTTCAATACCATATATAAAAATTAATTTGAAATTGATAACAGATCTAAAGCGAAAGAGAAAACAATAAAAAGCTTCTAGAAGAGAACAATGGAGAATACCTTCATAACCTTGGGTTCTTAAATAACACAGAAAAATAACTAACCATAACAGAGAACACTGATGAACTGGACTTCAGTTAAATTAAGAACTCCTATACATCAAAAGACACCATTAAGGGAGCAAAAAAAGCAAACCACGGTCTGAGAAAACATAAATTGTGATACATATATCCAATAGATGACATATCTACAATATATAAAGTATTTCCACAAACCAATAAGGAAAAGATAAATAATCCAATTATAAAAATTGGAAAAGACTTGAATAGCATTTCACAAAAGAGGCTGATAAACATATGAACCTCTATTAGTTATCAGGAACATTAAAATTAAAGCCACACCCACGAGAATGGCTAAAATTAAAAGCACTGGTATTACCAATTGTAGGAGGATGTAGAGCAACTGGAGCTCCCAGAACTACTGATCGAGGCCCAGCAGTTCTCCTCCTAGGCGAGATGAGCACATTGTCCACGAAAACGAGTTGCATAAAACCTCATTATAGCCTTACTCTTTTTTTTTTTCCCTATCTGGTCGCATCATCATTTTTTTGGTGCACTGTGAGGGAGCCTGCACCTCACCACTGGGTTCTTAAGCAGGTCTGGGGCGCCTTTTTTCTTTTTTTACCAGGACATCCCGGAGATCAAACCCAGGTCCTCCATATGGTAAATGGGAACTCAACTGCTTGAGCCACAGCCGCTTCCCCAGCTTTACTCTTAACAGTCCCCAAGTAGAAACTACATGAATGAGAAACTACAGCAATAAAAAGAATGAAGTACTGATATGCATAACTGCATGGATGAATTTCAAAACATTAAGATGAGTAAAAGGAGCCAGACACAAGAGTGCACACTGTCCATGCCATTTACAGGTAGCACAAGAACAGGCAAAACCAGCTGATGGCGACAGAAATCAGTGGTTACCTTTGGGTGTATAGATTTTCAGGATTTATTTTGGGTGGTGGTTAATGGGATGTATCTGATGGTCACAGCTCATGGTACTGAACACTTAGTATCTATGAGTGTTACTGTATGTAAATTAAAACTCAAATGATTTAAGAAAACCAAAAAAGTTCAAGAAAAATGTTAAACTATTAAAATCATAGAAATGTATGAAGTAATCCAAAGGATGGACAGAAGGCACAGGGTGGTGAGAGGAGCAGAGTGTTCTAGGCACAAGTGCCCTGCCCTCTGCCCCACACTGCCCAAGGACCGCAGAGGCCCATGAGACCACTGAGGACAGGGCACCATCCCCTCATCGAACCCTCACGGAATCCTCAGAGAATCCATGTGGCATTAGTATCTCCATTTTACAGGCAAGGACACAGAAGCACAGAAATCCAACCCCAAGACTGCAGAGAGAGTAGCTGAAGCTGGGACTTGAACCAAGGTCATGCTGATGCCGAAGCCCATACTCTGCCTGTCACATCGCCACCAACAGCACCGGCCCACCCCTGCCCTCCGAGCATTTCCTGGGCAGGCGACACAAGGTATTGCATCAGATCCTTACAACATACCTGCCAGGGACGTGAGGGCGGGTGCTGAAGCCCCACTGGATAATCTTAGCTGCCACTGCTTTGGAAAAGTTTGACTTTTTAACCCAGTAACAACAAACTCCACATGCTTCACTAATTCATTTCAGAGCAAAGACAGTACACAGCTAGCAGTAATATTTATCTCCACGCCACCTACAAACAATTCTGACGACATTCCCAGAACAAAAACTACTAGGTCATTTGGGCCAAGGTCTATATGACCTTGTAAAGAATTGTAAAGAATTATAATCCAATTAAAACGTAAATGCTATTTGCATGGTGAATCTCTCACAGTCCTAAGCCCAGGAGACAGGCTCCACAGGTTGCCACACTGACAGCAGTATTTTCTTCTCTCGTCTTTGGCACCTACCGTCACTGGTCCGGGAGGTAAGGGATCTGACATCTAGGGAGCCTTTCCTCCTGTCTTTATGTTTGCCTGCCTGAGTATCTGTGGAAACAATTAAGATAAATCACTTCTGCACAGGGATTTTAATAATGTAGTATCAAAGGTTACCAATCTAAAAATGAAACAAAATTTTAGAACATTCTACCATTTAAGATGCCAGAAATCAACATAGTGCACAGAGAAAAATATGAAAAACTGGGTTTTTAAGCAGTTGGCTGGTTCCCAGTGCCCCACATGGTACAACCACAGACAAGTGTTTAGTTTCCAGATTACACTGTGAGAGTTCTAAAACATAAAGTTAAAACATGCAGCATTGAATTCAGGAGAATATCTATTTCATTGCTAAATAAGTGAGTAAAATGGTGGGAAATTTTTTACATCCACTTACCCTTGCCCCAAGGTGGGGGGAACTTTTATTTATCTATAATATAAGCTTTAAAATATCCCAGCAAAGAACAATTCTTTTTTTTTTTTTTAGGATTTATTTATTTCTCCGCCGTGGTTGTCTGTTCTGTGTGTCTGTTTGCTGTGTCTTCTTTTGTTCGCTTCAGTTATTGTCAGCAGGGAATCTGTGTTTCTTTTTGTTACGTCATCTCTGTGTGTGTGCAGTGCCATTCCTGGCAGGCTGTGCTTTCTTTTGCGCTGGGCGGCTCTCCTTATGGGGTGCACTCCTTGCGCATGGGGCTCCCCTATGCAGGGACACCCCTGAGTGGCAGGGCACTCCTTGCGCGCATCAGCACTGCTTATGGGCCAGCTCCACACGGGTCAAGGAGGCCCGGGCTTTGAACTGCGGACCTCCCATGTGGTAGACGGACGCCGTAACCACTGGGCCAAGTCCACTGCCCCATTACTTCTCCTTTCTAAGGATGCACAGAGAACCTGATTTAGGGTTTCTTTCAAGTGATGCTTTTTTTTCGTCCCAAACCTGCTCCCCCTTCTGACTTCCCCTTCCCTGTATATGCACCATTGCTTTTCTAGGCTCCAAACAGAGAGTTGTTTTCAACACCTTTGTAGCCTTGACCTCTCTCTCTAATCAGTTAAGAGGTAAGCTTGACCTTCCCTCCTGACCTTTCTGCTGTACACCTGCCAAGTAGGATACTGGGTGCTCTCATGGGCCTTCCCTCGCAGGAGCCTCTCCGACCTGTGAGATGTGTACCCCTGCCCCCATTTTACAGATCAGGAAACTGGGAAGGAATTTGCAGGTGAGTAAATGGCAGAGCTCAAGTTCCAGCTCGGATCTCCCCATCCACATGTAGTGTGTTCTCTTCCTCATCTTGGCTCCCTCTCCTGCAACCCCTTCTTTCCCTGCTTACAGGATCCAATTTCAGGCCTTTAGTTCTTCCCGCCTTACCACAGAGAAACTTCTGCACTTGCTGTTTTCACTTATTTGCTACTTGCTTCTTAACCCACTGTAAACAAAGTTCTTTTACAGGGCACTGATGGTGAGCATGTCAAGGTCACTGAAAACCTCCTTGTTGCTAAATCCAAATTCTTCTTTGACTTGGCTGGACTGTGGGACTAGACACCATCAAGTACTTTTCAGAAACTCTAGATTTCTATGAGCCCACTCTCCCCTTACTCTTCCTTTCTGTTTTCCTTTCTGGCTGCTTCTCCCTGAGTTGCACTGGGAAGGCTCCTTCTCTGCCCTTCTCTTCTCAGTCAGTGCAATCTCCCGGGGAGCTCTCATGCCCTCCTACAGAGTTAATGACTTTCTAGGGTGCTGCCTTGTCCCAGGCTTCTCTCCTGAGCTCCAGGCTTGCACCTCAACTAAGCACTCCCCACCTCCATAGGGACACCCCTCAGGCACGTCAGATGAACTCATTGTCTTATTCTAAATCTGCCATTTTTTTTTAGGAGGTACCAGGGACTGAACCCAGGACTTCATACATGCTAAGCAGGTGCTCAACCATGGAGCCACATCCGCTCCCCTGTGAGAGCTGGTTTTTTGGTTTTTGTTTTTAGAAGGTACCGGGGATAGAACTGCATACATGGAAAGCAGGTGCTCAATCACATGACATCTGCTCCCCTCAAATCTACTCCTTATCTTACTGCCTTTGCAAAAGTTAAAACACAAGTCATCCCTGACCCCTCCCACCTTCAACTGACGCGTGTCTACATCCCTGCATTCGACCTCCTAAGCGCCTCTGCAGTCTGCCCCCTGCTCTAGCCCTGCCCTATCTCAGTCCCGCCTCCTCCTCCCCTGGATTAGAACAATTGGCCCCGCAGCCCCTAACCTAGTTCCCTTCAACCCCATCTCTACAGGCAGCCAAGTGATCCTTCTAAAATAAAATCTGACCAGACCGCTCTCCTGATAAAACACTTCAATGGCTCATCACTGTGTTTAGAATAAAATTCAAACTCCTCACTGTGGCATCCAAAGTCCTACACATATATGGACCCCCTCTCTCCAGTCATCACGAATTACTGACAATGTGCTAGTTCAGTTTCCAAACCACAGTGCCTAGGTACAAACTGCTCACCTCCACCACTCAGGAATGTAGCTCTCCCATGATGCCACCTTCCCCGGGTTAACTCTTGATGCTCTTTGAAGCTGCAGTCCAAGTATCATGACCTTTGGGACACTTCCTCTTTATGTCTCCCTGTGCCACCCCAACTGCCCAGTACCTGCCTGCTTTCCCATCTGTCTTCCTCAGCAACTGTCAACAACTTGAGGGCAGGGATAATCTTTCATTTCTCTTTCCTAGGTGACTAGCACTGTGTCTGGCATGTAACAGATGCTCAATAAATACATGCCTGCTTCTCCAAACACTTGTGTATTACTGTACAAAAATTAAGGAAACATACAAAGCCACTCTGATTCTGTGGCTCCCTTACTCAAAAACCTCCAGTGTCTCAGAGATAGAGAAAACTCCCTGGACTAGAAGAAGAACTTGACCAAAAGAGGAAAAAAGTATAGACAACATAGTTTATACGGCTAAGAGACTTCAAAGTGAGTCGGGAGGTCAATCCAGAGCTTACGCTTATGCCCGTCTCAGCAGGATCTTGTTCACTGCCAAAGTAAATATTGCCTCAATTAGCAGGGCTCCTGAGGGCTCTGGAGACATCTAGACACAATAGGCACGGCAGACAGCTCCGGAGTTTGGTGCCTGCCATTGGGCCTTCCTTTGGAATTTATGCTCCCCAGTGTGAGAGTTGGATTCAGTTATGGTTTCCCTACACAAGGCTCTTTTGCCCCTTCTATCTAAACCTATAGTAAGTGCTAGAGTTGGTAGGTGCATGTCCAAGAGACTTAAATCTTTGGGCTGTCCATGTGCCAGCTGGGCCCCGAATCTCAACAGAGTTGCAACACGTATTCTCTAGTTATATTCATTGGACTCACCAAGGACAACTAACAAGGAGATGACAGACTATGATCATCCCAAGGAAGAGGCTATAACTGCAAGCAAAACAGACCATCCATCTGCCCCATGGGATCTAAGCCCCCTCTCAATTAGAGGTGGAGTGGGCATCACCATCCCAGAATCCTCAGGATTGGGGAATGCATGAAGACTAGCGTGGACTTACTAGTATTCTACTATAGACTTATTGCGATTCTAGCAATGGAAGAACTGATATTATTGATGCGGAGGCAGTGGCTACTGGAGGTTCTGAGGGAAGGGAGAGGGAAAAACAGGTA
The DNA here is from genome assembly GCF_030445035.2 of Dasypus novemcinctus. Taxonomy (NCBI): domain Eukaryota; kingdom Metazoa; phylum Chordata; class Mammalia; order Cingulata; family Dasypodidae; genus Dasypus; species Dasypus novemcinctus. The sequence goes on along the minus strand of NC_080675.1, from coordinate 173,026,445 downwards.
TAATATGGGGGCATTTTCTGGACTTGGTAATTGCCCTCAATGACTCTGCAATGACAGATACTCGCCATTATATTTCTTGCTGTAACTTACAAAATTGTGAAGGAGACAGTGTAAACTACAATGTAAACTATAATCTGGGCTTAGTTGCAATGCTCCTAAATGTGTTAATCAACTGTAACAGATGTACCACACTAATTAAGGATGTTGTTAATGTGAGAAAACGTGGGAAGGGTATTGAGTGGGGTATATGGGAATCCCCCATATTTTTTATGTAACATTTATGCAGTCTAAGTACCTTTTTTAAAAAATTAAAAAGTGTATTAAAAAAAAAAGTTAATTCCCTGGTATTCAAAAACAGCTACTACCTGCATGCAACTGGCCGCTCTTTCTGGGAGGCCAGAGACTCCCCTTGCCCATTCCCTGTCAGCGTGAAGTACAGGCTGCCAAGGGCCTGCCAGATGAGCACTTCTGCCTACAAGTCTGATGTGGAGTGAGTGAGGCCAGGAAGCAAGGGCATAAAGCACCCACTCTCCCCACGGTGCCCAAAGCCCAGGGGTGACAGCAGGGGACCCCTAACCATGCTGCTCCTTCGCCACTCCCAGGGCAGAGGGCCCAGGGGCCCAGCATGACTTGCTTCCTGAGCCCTCTTCCAAAACCAGTTCTTTGGCCTTCCTGTCAAGCTGTGACTATCTGTTCAATAAACTTGTTTTCTGTTTAAGAACTGATTCCTGTTGTTTACAACATAGGACCTTGACTGGTCCATGGCCCTTAGGGCTCCACATAGCCACCAAAGGCGAGACAGCCAGCTGAGTCCTTTGGACACACAGGTGGCCACACTGCGAAGGGGGAGGAGAGTGGACAGCCAGCCGGCTCATCTGGGTAAGTGAGCACAGATCAGGGAAAATGACAAAACAGCCCGGCACAAATGCAGTTCACGAGATCCTTCCCTTGCCTAACACCTTCTACGACTATCACTGATGCTGCCTTCCAGTCCAGCTCTAGACTGTTCTTTAACCTTGCTGAGCCTCCGTTTTGTCGTCTGTAACAAAGGAATGTGAATGACGGTTGTGGCAGTTTCATATTATTTGTGAATTCCTAAGAGTTATAGATTATGTTTGTAAACTGAGGACTGTTCCTCTGGGCATGACACCCTTTGATTGATTTAAATTCAAAGACTTACACTTACTTGGTTAGGTCAAGGTTAGGGCTTTGATTCACCCATGTCATTAAGGAGTGCAGGGTAGGGTCCCCACCCCCTTGGTGGGCGATATAAACGGACACTCAAACAGAAGCAGAGAGACACACAGGAGAACACAGAGGAAGAGAGACAGCCCCACAGGCACAGAGAAGCCCGAGGAAGAGAGTTGAGCCATTCGCCTGATAGTTTGCAACTGAAGAGACCAGAGCCTTGAGAAGCTGAGCAGTCCCAGAAAAAAATGAGCCCTTCACCCTACAACTGAGGTCAGAAGAAGCTGGGCCCACTGAGTCTTAAGAGAGGGCGGGAGGGCTGAACCCCTCAGAATTCACCCGCCATCTTGCTTCAACTCGTGGAAAAGGACATTTAGTGAGGAAGCACCTCTTACGGCACCTTGAGTTGGACTCTTTAGGGCCTGGTGACTGTGAGCCTCTACCCCAGATAAATACCCTTTATAAAAGTGAACAGATGAGAAGCAGGTATGGCTCAAGCAGTTGGGCTCCTGTCTCCCATATAGGAGGTCCAGGGTTGTAGGAGGTCCAGGGTTCGATGCCCAGGGCCTCCTGTTGAGGGCAAGCTGGCCCACGTGGTGAGCTGGCCTGCGTGGAGTGCTGGCCTGCACAGAGGACTGCCCTGCACAGGAGTGCTGCTGCCCCGTGCAGGAGTGCTGGCCCATGCGGAGAGCTGGCGCAGCAAGATGATGCAACAAAAAGAGACACAGAGGAGAGATAGTAGGAGATGCAACAGATCAGGGAGGTGAGATGGCACAAGAGAATGATCGCCTCTCTCCCACCCCAGAAGGTCCCAGGATCAGTTCCTAGAGCCGCCTAATGAGAATACAAGCAGACAGAGGAGAACACACAGCAAATAGACACAAGAGCAGACAATGGAGGGAGGATTAAAAAAAAACCAAGGAAGGGTTCTCCATGACCTTGCAGTGTGAGGATTATTATTATAGTAGGTCTACACTTGCTGCTTCTACTTCTGACTCCTCCATCCCCTGCAGTTGGGCTTCTGCTCTCACCACCCTCCTGAAACTCCTCTTCGACAGGCCTCAAACAAGCTCTTTGGGTGCAAAATCCAGTGTCTTCCTACCACTGGCTCTGCCCTCACTTCCCTCTTTTCTGTGTGTGATTCATTCCTGCCCACGATTGATGCTTCCGCATTCTCCCGTCCCTTGGCCACAGTGACACTCACCCAGTTTCCCCTCCCGCTCTGACCCCTTCTTCTTGGCTTTTGCCTCTTCCTTCTTTTTAAAATGGTGGTCTCCAGAACCTGCCTTCCTCCCTCTTCTTTTCATTCTCCTTCTCTCCTTTGGTAACCTTAAGGTTTCCATGCTCTTCTAACCTGGGCTCAATCTCACCAGTTTTACATCTGTGTTACTTGTTAATGCTTCTGCTGAACAGCAAAATTTGCATTTCTAGGTTCCAGTGAACATTAGGTAGGGAATAGGTGTTCATGGAATATACAAGCTGCTCTAACTGCCCACTAGACCCTCGCAGGTGATCTTCCCCGCTCATCATGTTCCTTCTTCAACCAGAGCCCTCCTCCCTCTCCACATCACCAGACACTAGGTGTCCAAGCTCAGGGTGACCTTTTCTACTACTCTGCTCCCTCTCGTCTCTCTGATCCCACACCATCACATCTGGCCTCTCCTCTGTCTTTCCTACTGCCACCCCTTTATTATGTCTTGGCCATTGTTTTCTCTCCTTCCGGCCATTCTTCTCTCTGGTCCTGCTTCCTTGGAATCTATGTGATATGCTCTAAGAGCTTCTTAGAGCTCAGACACCACCATGCTTCTCTCTGTTCAGGGGCTCTGCACAGCCTACAGGTGCAAACCCCAAATTCCTAGTCTAACGGATCCTTCACCACCAAACTCCTCTCTGCACTGATCCTTTATGAGTCAAAAATTAATACCTGCTCTTCCTAGAACATACCTCATACTTCCTCTCTCCTGTGCCTGTCTTCTTTTCTGCAATTCTTTTCCTTCCACACCCCCCCTCTTGCTCAAAGCCCTCTATCCTCATCTAGAGCTTCCTCTAAGCTGCCACAGTGCCACTAGCCCTTTCTCACCCACCGCCAATCACTTTTTCTTATCACTTGCTATCTGTTCCTTTGTTTAAATGTCTCTCTTCTTTGAACACTAAAGCCCTGACTGCTTTTGGGGCACCCACAGGAACCATCCCAGGATGTACTTCAGAGATTTGGAGTCAGCCATTCGAGATCCAAGGACCAGCTCAGCCCCTTTCTAGGTGGAGTTTTTGGGTAAGTTATTTAGCCTTTCAGTTTCCTTTATCTGTAAAAAGGGAACCTCATCTATAGAATGCCAGCCTCCTTAGGTTACAAGGCTTCAGCTCCAATTAAACCATAAATATATAAAGCACACAGAACTGTACTGGGTACACAGTAAGTGCCCAGAAAAGCACATAGTAGGACTTCTTTGAATGAATGAATGAACTGTCCAGTACTGGAGAAAGCGTGAAGGGGCGGAAGACGGGCTTCTCCCTGGAGTCTCTTGCGGTCTAGCCAGAACACAACGCCCAGGCACGTGTCTGGACAGGCAACGCCGCCCTCGGAGCCCAACCCCTTCCTTGCGGGCCAGCACAGGACGGTGTCCTGCTGAAGCCGTGGCATATGTGTGAAGGAAACTGGTCATTCCAGGCCAGGAAAGAGCGTTTGCAGTAACTCAGAGGTAGGGATGAGCAGATGGTAAGGAGATACTATGAGGTCAGGCAAACCTGATCGGGTCCAGCTACTCTTGAAGGCTGGAGGAGACGACTATCAGGGGAAATGAAGATGTCGCTGCTGAAGTACTGTATCTCCTCCTCAACCCTGCCTGTCTTGTAAAGCATAGATCAGGCCACCAAGGCTCACTTTACTCAACCCCTCTTCGTACAAACTCGTGCGTGTGAGGTGGCCAGTTCTCTCCCCACAGGCTGAGACCCACCCCAGGGGAGGGGGAACCCAGCTAGGGACCTGGCAAAGGCAGGTACCTGCCAGAATGCCCGCAGGGCTGAGGTCCTTCAACTCACAAACCAGGGGAACCAAGGAGCGAGACACTGCCACGGTGCTAGGAAAATACAGTCCCACCTCTGCGTCGGGCAAGCTAAGCAGAAGAAGCATCTGTTTTCGTTTTTCTCCAGGAGCTTAATGAACCCTAAGAATGAATACAGGGCACCATACCTGAATAAGAGTCAGACTGAACACATTCAGTTTTTTTCTCAGCCTGAAAATGAATTGTACAAGCCATTAGTTCTGATTGTCTAGTTATCCAATCAAGGGAATTTTGCCGGGGCACACGGGCGCTCTCCTTACGTACCTTATTGTTGCCATTGCACACTCTGATAATGGACACATAGTGTCTAATTTTTCTGCAAGTAGAAAACAATGCATTATTTCTTTCCGGACTCTCTAATCTGATGAATATGTAGCTAATTTTTCTTATGAAAACAGCACCTCCCTTTCATAATACACAAAGAGGTCTGGGAAGAGCATTACTGTGGTTTATGGCCAAGGCCAGCAATAAAGGATCAGGAGCCTCTGGTGCCTGTGTAGAAAACAAGTGATTTCTTCAGAAAAATACAATAAAATTCTTCCCAAACATTAAAAACTTCCTATATTTAAAAAAAAATGTACTGCATGCTAGCCAACCAAGAGCTTTTAGTTCCCTATCATGTTCTTATTTTCACAGCCCTTGACACTGATGCTCTCTTCCAGTTTCAACCGTCTGTTCACAGTCATTCCCGGAAACAGCCGGGGGCCACATCAAGGGCCAATTTTCCCACTGAACTGAGCTGAGTCTAGAAAAAGCAATGAGGGGCTTATTTCCAAAGCTGCTGACTCTTCTCATTTCTTTATTGTTCCTTTGTTTTTTTTTCATTTTTCCCTCCTGAAAGTCAAATCCCTATATATTTATCACACACAAAAATTTGGAAAGCACAGAACAGGCAAAGAATCAGAGCAGAGCTCCCACAAAGACCTGCTCCCTGAGGCAAACACTGGCTGGCAGAAGAGCCGGCGATGGGGGCCCGTGGGGCATGGCCAGCACAGCGGTCTGTGGCTGGGCCAGCTGCCTCACCTCCCCAAGCCTCGGCCCCTCCGCTGTAAAATGGACATGATCGCAGTGCGCCCTTGCAGGGCTGCGGTCAGAGTGAGGTCCAGTGATATCTACGCGGCACTGAGAGCAGTTTTTGTAACTGCCACTGCATACTTCCTCCCATGCTTTTTCCTTCTTTCATCTGCATGACTGAGGCCATACATGAGATAGGATTTTACATCTTGCTTTTTCCATTTAATGTCATAAGTATTTCCTCTTGTAATTTAATTTCTTGTGGTCATCATTTCTAATGATTATATATTTTATTGTTGGGTGTTCTACAATTTATAGTCACAATTTTCTCTTTTCATATTTCTTTAAGACAGATTCTGAGACAAAGCATATGAAAGTTTTAGGCTTCTGATAGATATCATTTTCTAATTTATAGTTACATCTCTTTTATATGAATATTTCCATAAACATTAGTGTTTTAAAGATTTTTAAAAATCTAATTTGATAGGCTTATGCAGAAATAACAGAGCTTATCAAATTAAATAAAACTCTTTAAAGGGAGTCCAGTAGTCAGAGTTCTCACCGCAAAACTTAAGAAGCTGACATTCTGCTTTAAATACGTTAGTCTCTTGCAGCTTGAGTGACACTGACGTCAGTCTCTGGCTCTCAGCCTCCAGGGGCAGGGGCAGGCTGTGGCCCTGGGGATGCCACCCTGGAAGGCCATTCTGTAACGACACCCTGACCTTGTGACAAGCTTTTTTCCCCAAAATCTTGCAAGCAGTTCTTAACCAATTTTGCAATAACCCAAAACACAGTCTGTTGATTGAAGTACTTGGTTTTTCCACTTACCCTCCCTGTCCAATGACAGGTATTATCTTCACATTTTGTTGTATATTATCTCCGTTTTTCTTTTTGGCATAATAAATTCCTTGCCACTCCTATAAATGGAATGTAAGCATCATTATACTTTGTGTTCAAAACATAAACCCAAGAATAATTTCCACTTCCTGTTCTGATTCATTTACCAAATGTTAAAACAATTAGGATAAAAAATTATCCCAACCCAAGCACAGTTTTGGGTAACATGACGACTCATTCTCAACCTCCAAAGTCCGTCTCCCTCCTGGGGTGCCAGCAAGCCAGGTTACCACGGTCTAAGTGACCCTGTGTTCTCAGGGGCCGCCTGCTGGCAAGGGGCTCCCTCGCGTACTGCAGTTACACGGGTTCCTCCCATGGAGGAGGGGTCTTGGCTTCTATCCTGGTATTTAGGAGCCGGGAGAACTTCAGGTCTAGGGCAGAGAAAACACCACTCTGTGACCACGACCAAGGTGAGCCGCTATCAGTTTCTCAGTCTGAGCAGCCTAAGGCACCGCTGGGGTCTGCGAGGGTTTCAGTCCTTCTGCAGGTAGGACGGGGACCACAGGTAGGGAGGTAACAGGACTGAGATGAGGTAGAATGAGCGTGACCTCAAAATGCAGGGATGAAGTCGCATTCATCACTCTCTCGGTCAGGAAGAATACGGGGGTTCTTTGAGGAAGAGTTTCTCAGAATGGAACTGCAGCTGGGGGCGGCAGGCATGCGCAGGTCACAACTACTATGAGCTGGGAATGAGAGAATAGGGCTGCAGGTGGAACCCCTACTCCTGGGTGGTAGCCAGAAGCCTGGGACAGAGCTGGGTTTTGTCACAACCTGGAAAGTGTCAGCATGGCAGCCTTGGTGCTCAGCTGCGGTCTCCTGACCAGACCCTCACACAAGGCCAGTTCTGAAATCTGCAACCTGTATCCAAATCACCTGCCTCAGTCCAGGGCTTGGGGTTTAGGTGCCAATGGGAAGATAATCATCTTTAGACTCCTCTGAGAAAGTGGATCAAAGAGACGAGACACCTGGCAGAGCAAAGGGTGATTACTGATGGTTACTGAGATGCTTCTTAAGGCAATGGGCACCAAGAAAGGACTAAATCAAAGAGAGCCAGAGAAGCCCAGCTCAGTGCTTGGCTTGCTTAGAGCAAACAGAGGTGCATGTTCTCAGCAGAGTTCTGAGGGGTGCAGAGACAGACCTCTGCAAAACGACCTGAGCCAGACACAGATCAGGACTCAGGAAGGACGGCTCCCTCGGCAGGAAGGAGCAGGCTGTCCTCGCAGCACCGCCCACACGTCTGCCCTGGAGGGCTCCTGCAGCCAGGCCGGGGGTGACTGCTGAGCTTACTATCACGAGAAATACGGGAAAGTCATTTTGGTGCTGCTGAATATCCTAAAATCCACTGGATTGTATACTTTTAATGGGTGAATTGATGGTATGTGAATTATATCTCAATAAAGCTGTTATATTAAAAAACAACAACACAACAACAACAAAAAACCTGAGACCAATTCAGTCAGCCAGCACTTCTAAAGATACATTCAGGGCGTTCTCCTCCAGGCCTCTCTGAATTGAGGTGGGCAGCAAACAGATCCCAGGCAAGGGTACACCCAGCCGTCTCAGCCCTAAGCAGAAGAGCCCATTGAAAGGAGCAGGGCGCTTTAGCCAATGTCTCTGCTTGGATAACAGAGTTGCTTCAAAGTTTTCCAATTATCAATGGAAACAAAGAAATATTTACTTATTATAAAAATAGTTTTAGTTTCTGAAAAGAGTAATGGTACCGACCTTAGAATATTATTATGACAACCATTCCAGGGTCCACAGGATGGAGGAAGAGAGTATGGATTAGAGTGGACTTCCTGATATTCTATTCATGAACTATTGTGATTAGTAATCAAAGAAAATGTGGCATTGGTGTGGAGAAAGTGGCCATGGTGGCTGCTGGGGGTGGGGAGTGGGAGGAAGAGCTGTGATGTGGGGGTGTTTTTGGGACTTGGAGTTGTCCTGGGTGGTGCTGCAGGGACAGTTACTGGACATTGTATGTTCTCCCATGGCCCACTGGGTGGACTGTGGGAGAGTGTGGGCTATGGTGTGGACCATTGACCATGAGGTGCAGCGATGCTCAGAGATGTATTCACCAAGTACAACGAATGTCTCATGATGATGGAGGAGATTGTTGTTATGGGGGGAGGAGTGGGGTGAGGGGGGTGGGGGGGTATATGGGGACCTCATATTTTTTAAATGTAATATTAAAAAAATAAAGACAAAAAAAATGCTCTTATGAAGATTAAGTCAGGTACTGCACATGGCAAACATTCACCCAGTGAACAGCCTGTTTCTGGCACAGGTTGCTGCTCACTGGCCTCCCTCTGCTGAGTGAGGGCAGGCACCCCACTTCTACTCCATGCAAACTAAGTACCACGCTGGGCTGCTCTGGCTCTTTTGGGTTCTAGGTCTTTCCTGGTGCCTGTTGCCTTAAGAATTAACTCACTATCATCAGGCTGTCCTACTCCAGCGCTAACACAGAGCTTGCCTGTGGTAAACGGTCAAAGAACACTTGGGGCTTTTGTTTACTGAATGGAAAAGGAAGGATGAACCAGCAGCCAGGCTACGGAACCTGAGCTCTATTCTGAGGGAGTGACATGCAGGAGACTGACTGGAAGGTGAGCTTCTTGGGACAGGGACACCTATGTGAACGGAGCCACAACAACCCCAGGGGTATGAGAAGACCCTGCATGAGGTCAGGCCCAAGAAGTGAACACTCAGAGGCAGGGGCTTAACAGACATCAAGGCTGAGTAACGGATCTGATGGAGGAGACCAAAGGGCAAAGAGGAACCAAAACCATTCCAGGAATTGAAACCCAGGAAACGGCGAGGATGGTCCAGGAGTAGACACAACAGGGACTGGCAGAGGGCCTGGGTTTTGTTTTTGTTTGTTTGTTTACAGGAGATGAGAGAATACTCTTGTTAGACAAGCTGATCTGCAGGTGGTGGCAGGATGCTGAACCAGACCTGGGAAAAGAGGCTGGGTCTACAGCCAGGGAGCTATGAGACCTCTACCGCGGGCAAGAAAGATGCCTCGACAATTAAGGAGCTTTCCGGGGGACCACAGGGAATAAAGGCAGAGCCCTGGCGAGCACGGCAGGAAACAGAAGAGTCGGAGCAGGGAGGCTGTGAGGGGAGAAAGGGGAAGCCCAAGAGTCAAGGAGAATGAAAGTCTTGAAAGCTAAAGGTCCCTGCGGCAGCATCTGTGTATCCAACATTTATTTGGCACCCATTACATGCCAGGTAAAGAACAAGACAATTTCTGAGGGAAAAAAATCAAAATGTGTAGGAAAAAATAGACAATGTGAGGCTTAAGGTCTGAGAAGATGAAGACTGACTTTTGGAGCCCTGATAAAGCAGCCTTGAGTAAGGAAGAAAGGGAGGAGAGGAGGAAGAGTATATGGGGACGCAAGGCAGCAGGAATGCAGGGGCTGAAAATCAGGATACCTAGTGGTATCAATTTCACACAAAAGAAGAGCCAGCCATTGACAATGGCATAAGGGAGTTTTCTGAGAGTGGTGTTTGGAATGTTCTCTGCTTGCACATCATCAGATTCTCTCCTCGGCCCCCAAGAATGTCCAGCTCATTGGTACGCCTACAGCCTGACCCTCCAATGCCTCCACCCCTAGTCCACTGACCCTCTTCTAAGCCCCCACTCTGCCATTCTCCTCCCCACAGACATCTGGCCTCTCTTTACTGATCACAGCCTTGACCACCGTTCCACAGGGCTGGTGACTCCTCAGCAAGCTCCCCTTCTCCCTAGAGAGACTGAGTTTAAAAGGTTATCTGCGCCTTCACCTCAGACAACGGTCAGCTAAATGGCCTGTAGTGCTGCAGTGTTGCAAACAAACAAGCAGGTTACCAACAAGGGACAAATGGCCTCTTTACCACCTTCCCCAAGAACTTTGACACATACAAAACAAAAAACCAAGTTCTTTTTTTCAATAAAGCAGTATAGGAGTTGATATCATGATAATCTTTCAGATTCTCTGCTCACAGTAAATATAGATTTTTGAGAACATACCTCCTGGTGTTCGAGTTTCGGGCCCCTTGCACCTGGTGCCCAACCACCTAACTCCAGCAGAGGAGAGCAGCTGTGCACATGGCTCTGGACTGATCTCGGGGGCTATGACACATCCGCCCAATGGCCCCCTCCCCATCTCCACCGCTGTCCTCAGGGACAAGATCAAGATACACGAGGGACATCTCAGAATCATTCCCAGCTGGATCTTGCATAGCGATCAAAACCAATGGCAAGGGATCTAAACGCCAGGATTGGGGTAAAGCTCCCACCAAAGCTGCGGTGGTCTGGAATTGACTGCTCCCCTAGCGCCCACTTATCAGGACGGCCTACTCTACCAGAAGGAAAACACTGCCTCTAACCATGCAGTGCATCCGGGCACCTGTAGCCATCTCGGCCTTCAGTTATTTTTCCAGAGGACCTTCCACTCTCCTTAGTACGAAAGCATCATCCTTGAAAGAAAAGTTAAAGGCAAAACAGGACTTGAGTAGTGCCCACTTTGGCCATTATCCTGAAAGCACATCACTGGCTCCTTGCCGCCGGCCTTTTCCTTTCTTGCCCTTATTTCAAGGCAATCTCCTGTGCTCAGAGCCAAGGGGAAAGCAAAGGGAAACAAGCCACTTGTCTCCAAGGAGCCAAGCCAAGTGGGAGATACAAGCTTTGCACAGCACCCCTGCCCCAACGGTGGACTGCCGTTTTGTGCTACAGGACAGGCACTGGCCCATGCTAGGAGGAAGAGGGCGTCACTTCTCCTGGGGCCACTGAGCGGGCAGGAGAGCAGTCACTGAGTTTTCAGATGTTTTGAATCACTGGATTAACAGTCCCCACCTAATTTCCCAGAGTGAAAAAGAGACCAGCAGACAGCAACAAGAGTGATTGTGGAAAGCAGTTGATTCTTCCTTCTCATCATGCTTTAAAACCTGCTCCACAGGGAGATGCTGCCAGAGGTTAGTGTTCAGAGAGAAATAACCTTGCACCCTGAGTCTGACTTTCCTTCTTCCTGCTCCTTCAACATCATGATTATGGGACTTCTCACATTATTTTTTAAGGATTTCTTTTATTTCTCAGTTTCCCACACTTGAACATGAGCTCTCTAAAGGCAGGAAATTTCTGTTTTGCTCTTCTTTCTATATCAGAATCTAACAGAAGGCTTGGTACACAGCAGGTATTCAAAAGGTGCTGAATGAATGAAGTTTAGAGAACTGTTGGACTCTGCTGAGTTCTGAGAATGTGGCTCCTCGTTGCAATCCTTCACCCAGAACCATTTACCAAGATCTACCACTTAAAAGGTCAATTATTAGAAAGATCAACTCATTCACTTACTACAAAGATGAAAACAATGACTTTAGGCATCAGTTAAAGTTACCCTGCTTATGGTATATTATACACTTTCTTGGCCCCAGTTTCCTCATCTGCAGAATGGTGGCAACAGGAATAATATCACCTACATTTTCCGGGCCTCTGGTAAGAGTAAAACTGATATTACCTGGAACATGTGACAGTCAATGAATTCTAAGGCACCTGTTTCCCTGATTGTTATGTGCAAGTTAAAAAAGAACTGACCTCTTACTTACCTTGCCTATCCTGATGTACGAATTTATAGTATCGAGTAAATCAGCCTTTTTTTCATTTATAGGCACTTCTGCTAACTCCTTCCCTATTAATTCACCTGACTGATAGCCCATTGTTGTTTCAAAGGCAGGATTTGCATACTGGGAGGAGACAAAAGAAGAAATATCACATGAATTAGAAGAAATTCTGAAAAGAGGACAGCAAGAGGTCTTATTTTTCCCCCAGAAAGCTCAGAAGCCCAGCCTCCACCCAGGCAGTTCTAAAGCTGCATGAGCACAAACCCAGAAGAACCCTGGAGTCCGGAGAAGCTCCATGTTCTCCTGAGCTCCAGGGATGGCAGCGGCCCCAGCTGCACTCAAGGGCAAAGGAAGACTCTTGCTGGAGACGCCTGGGGCAGCTACAACAGTTTAGACTACAGAAGTCATGGAAATAGCACCACACCGGAAGTCAGAAAAACCCAGGATCTGCCCTCCCCCCCACACTAACGGTGTGATCCGTGAATCACTGAACCCATCCAGTCTCAGCCTGCTTTTCCGTATGATAGGAATGAAATACTTGTCTTACATGACTCATGTGATTCAAATGAATAATGTGTATGGAAAACAAGCTATGGGCTAGGAAGTATTTACAAATGTAAGGATTTACATTTCACCGGGGACCCTAAGACTAGGAGGTAATGTATAGAAGGCTTAGCAAAGAAAACAAACTGTGATATACAGTGTCAATTATCATGCTACCAATGATGATGAAACAATGGCAGTATTTATCAAGGTTTGTTTTCCTTGCTAGGTAAGCACTTCACACACATTAATTCCTTTGGTCCTCAAAACATCCTTATGCAAGGTAGGTGGTTCTTCTTCCCTTTTGTATGGATGAATCACATGGAAGCTGACAGACATGGATTAAGTGACTTGCCCAAAGTGGCTCAGCTAGGAAAGGGCTGCGGCAGATCTGAACCCAGGCCCGTCTGACACCAAAGCCTGTGGCCTCAACCACGGCCATGTTTTGCCTCTCAGGGTACCAAACTCTGAATGTTTCACCATCGACTCTTCACCAAGAGCCACAAGTTAGAGTAACGGGAATGACTGGTGTGCCCCGAGCTACAGTCAAAGTGGAGCTAATTCTCAGACATAAGGAACATTTCTTTGGTACAACTCCCTTGTTTACTGCCATCTGAAAGTACAAACCATGCATTCTAAGACACTTATATAAACCCACTTTGCTAACAATTGGGTAATTTACTCAGTAATTACTAGGTCTGTTATTAATTTCTCTAAGTGTAAACTTGCTTCGAAAATAGTGAGGAATAACGAATGCAAATGTAGTAATTCTATAGTTTTTTCCTATCACCTTAAGCAGTTATTCATTTTTTCTTATCTTTGGATAAGTTATTTTTTTTACATTACATATTTTACAGATTTTATTCTAATAATCATCTAAGGGAAAGCTGGTCTCTTGAACTTCAGAAAGGAAAAAAAAATCATACTGAAGGGGTTAAATTCTAAAAATGAAAGCAAATAAAACAAGAAACCCAGAAAGACATTTCTAAAGTAACAAACCTGTATAATGTGGTCTTCACTTGTAATTTCAATTGCTTCTTGACTTTTCTCTAATGCAATGAATATTGAGTTACAAGCCCTTTATGAGTAGAAAAAAAGGACTGATTAATGTAAATATGACAAAATCCAATACAGTCAGGGTATTACATGAACTTATTTATTAAATAGTTTTTTATCTGACTATAAAGGTAATGTATGCTCATTCAAGAAAAAAAGGGGAAAACATTAAAAAGCATAAAGAAGAAATAAACATCACCTGTGACCCCAACACACAAAAGGGATTATATCTGTATTCACAATTTGGTATCTTTCCTTCCAATCTGAGGAGGCAGCAGTGGGCCAGGGTGGAACACAAGCCAGGGTTCAACTCACAGCTCTTTTCCAGCTGTGGGACCCTGGGTGTGGTAGTGCAAAGCTGTATGTAACCCAGAAAAACATGTTCTTAAACTTAATCCAATGTAAACCCATTGTTGGTAGGACCTTTTGCCTTTTTTCCGTCAGTTTTCTTTCTTTGGTAGGACCTTTTGATGAGGCTACTTCAGTGAAGATGTGGCCCAGCCCAACCAGGATGGGTCTTAATCCTATTACTGGAGTCCTTTATAAGGAGAATAAAATTCAGACAGAATAAAAGCCCCGGGAAGCAAGAAGCTGAACAACGGAACCCGGAAGAGAAGGAAGAGACCAGGAGATGCTGCCACGAGACAAACTAAGGACTGAAGATAGCTGGCAGCCAGCCCCAGAATGCCAGTCTTCAAGGAGAAAGCATCCCCTTGATGATGCCTTGATTTAAGACTTTTTCCCAGCCTCAATCTGTCAGCAAAGAGATTGTTTAGCCTGACCCATTTCAAGGTATTTGCTTGAGCAGTAACAAGCAAGCATGTAACATATGTTTATTGAAAAAGTTAGAAAATACAGATAAGCCAACATAAGTGAAGAGACCACTTCACGCCATTAGAAGGACTATATTAAAAAGGGTGGGTAATAACATGTGCTGGCAAGGAAGTGGAGAACCTGCAATCCTCACATACTGCTGTGAGAATGGTGCCTCTGCTTTCCAAAATAGCCTGGTGGTTCCTCAGTTAAATATAGTTACTGTGTGACCCAACAATTCAACTAAGTATAAACTCAAGAGAAATGAAAACATACATGCACACAAAAACTTGTACAGCATTATTTATAATAACCAAAAAGTAGAAATAACCCAAATGTCCATCAACTGACAAATGGACAAACACAATGTAGTATATTGGAATATGGAGTATGATAGACAGAAATAAAGTACTAATACGTGCTACAGCGTGGATGAGCCTTGGAAACATTATGCCAACTGAAAGAAATCAGTCACAAAGGACCACACAAAGTATGATGCATCTATATGAAATGTCCAAAACAGACAAATCTATAGAGACAGAGTGTCAACCTGTTGTTGCCCAGGGTAAGTGGATGGGGAGTTTGGGGGAAAAGTAACAGCCAAGGGATATAGGTTTCTTTTTGTTGATAATGAAAATGTTCTAAAACTGTTAGTGCCAAAAGATACAAAATTCTGTAAATATATGAAAAGCCAATGAATGGTGCACTTTAAATGGGTGAGCTGTATGGTGTATGAATTATACCTCAATAAAATAAAATTTAAAAATAAGATCAAATTCCAATACCTAGACATTTCAATTGGTACTCTAGACATTTTCTTATATAAATATATATGCAGTATATATATTTATAAAAACAGACTCATACTCAACAGTTGTATAATCTCATTAAAATATACATTAATCTTTCCATATCAATAATTACAGCTTCCTGTCATCACTTTCAATAACTGTATGATATTCCATTTTAAGGTTATGTTGTAATTGATTCAACAAATCCTGTATGATTAGACATTTAGGTTCTTTCTAGGTTTTTCCCTGTATAAGGAATCTCCTAAGAAATGTCACGGAGATTCTCTTGCCTCAGAAGATGGAAAAGATAACTGCTCATGAACTACAGAGGTGGTGACGAGAAAAACTGTAAAAATAACAATGCTTTTACTTTATTTCTGGTATTACTAAATAATTTAGCAAAGCAGCTTGACAATCCATCTTAGCCAAAAGGAGCTAAAAATCAGCTCCGATAAGTTCTTGGCATATACAAACCAAGAGATGGTATGGGAATTAAACCTCAATGACTTTTCTTTTTCTTCTAAAGAGAGAAGCATGTTCCTACCTCTGGTATAACAAACTTCAAGGAGACAGATCTGTGAGGAAGGCTTACTGGGTTTCATCATTCTTCTAAATTTTTGCAGATCTGGTACATAAAAATGGCCTATCATTTTCATTTCTTTCCGTATTACTAGTGAGGCTGAATACCTCTTCATATTTATTGGCCATTTATGTATCTTGTGAACTGCTTGATAGTACCCTAAATGGGAAATTTCCATTTTAAAAATTGATCCATTAAAGCCCTTTATGTATTTAGGATATTAACCAAAAGTATTCCCAGTTTGTCAGTTGTCTAAATTTTTAACAATGTTTAAAGTTTTTTTAAAAACTATGGACATGCTTAAGATTTTTGTTATCAAATCTGATTCTTTTCCTTTATGCAATGTTTTATGCCATGCTGAGAATAAGACTTCATCATCCAGATATATTTTCACTTATATTTTTAGTACTTACGTAGCCCCAAATCTTCTACTTAAGTCTTTAATTCACTGGAGTTTATTTTAGGGTAGAATGTGAGATAAAGATATAACTTTATTTTCTTTTCAAATATTTTCTTGTTGCAATTCCATTCACTGAAAAGTCTACCCTTCTCTTGCTCATTTATAATGCCATGTTGACCATATACTAAATCCTCAAATATAAGCAAGCCTATTTTTGTAGTTTACGTTCTAGTATACTGATGGAGTTGCTTGTTATAGCTTTTTAAAGCATTTTAATATCCAGTAGTACAGGTCTCTGGGTTTTCCAATTCTCTAGTCCTGCATTTCCCTCTTCCCTTCATATTTTTCTATCTCCCTTTATAACAGACTGCTCTATATGGACATCAGCTGGAGCACAGACAATAAGGGAGATGATGATGAGAAATAAAGAGAAAGAGGTAAGTAGAGGACGAATTGTGAGAGCCTTGAAGGCCATATTTTGGAGTTTGGACTTTACGTATTAGTGTGGTATGAAGAATGGACAAGAGGGAAAGGACATGGTTCAACTGATAGAGCGTCAATCTACCATTTGGAGGGTCCAGGGTTTGATCCCCAGGGTCTCCTGACCCGTGTGGTGAGCTGGCCCACGTGCAGTGCTGCTATGCACAAAGAATGCTGTGCCATGCAGGGGCGCCTCCGCATAGGGGAGCCCCATGCGCAAGGCGTGTGCCCCATAAGGAGAGCCACCCCACATGAAAAAAGCGCAGCCCACCCAGGAGTGGTGCCACACACATGGAGAGCTGATGCAGAAAGATGACACAACAACAACAACAACAAAAAGAGATGCAGATTCCCAGTGCCACCTGATAATACGAGTAGGTGCAGAAGAACACACAGCAAATGGACACAGAGTGGACAACGGGGGGCGGGGGAAGGGGAGAGAAATAAAAATAAAAATAAAAAAAAAAAGGAATGGACAAGAAGGGGGTCATGAGGAGATGTAGGGAGACTGGTTCAGGTAACAGATGATGGAGAGGGCAAAAGACCTGAATAGACATTTCTCCAAAAAAGATAGATATATGAATGTCCAAAATGCAAGTGAGAAGATGCTCAACATCACTAGCTATTAGGGAAATGCATTTCAAAACCACAATGAGATACCACTTCACACCCACAAGAATGGCTACTATTTTTTTAAAAAACCACATACACAACAGAGAATTACAAGTGTTAGAAAGGATGCGGAGAAACAGGAACACTCATTCATTGTTGGTGGGAACGAACATAAAATGGTGCATCTGCTGTGGAAGACAGTTTGGCAATTCCTTAGAAAGGTAAGTATAGAATTGCTGTATCTCCTGGCAATCCCACTTCTGGGTATATACCCAAAAGATTAAAAGCAGGGACTCAAATGACATCTGCACATCAATGTTTATAGTAGCATTATTCACAACTGCCAAAAGATGGAAGCAACCCAGGTGTCCAATGAATGGATAAACAAAGTGGGGTATATACACACATGGAATGTTATTCAGTTGTAAAAATGAATGAAGTCCTGATACATGTGACAACATGGATGAACCTTGAAGGCATCCTGTTGGGTGAAATATGCCAGATACAAAGGGACAACTATTGTATGACCTTACTGATAAGAAATAACTAGATTAAAGCAAATTGCATAGAGTCAGAATCTAGAATACTGTTTTCAGGAACAGGGTGGAGGTAGGGAATGAGGAGTTAATGCTTAAATTGTCCAGACGTTTTAAATAGTTTTAGTAATGGATGGTGGTGATGGTAGCACAACATTGTGAATGTAACTAACAGCACTGTATTTTATATGTGAATATGGTTAAAAAAGGGGAAATTTTAGGTTCTATATGTTACTAGAATTGTAAAAAAACAAACAGAACTGTACAACATAAACAGTCAACTCTACTGTAAATGATGGACTAAGGTTAATAGTACAACTATAAAAATGTTCCTCATGAATTCTAACAAATGAACCACACTAATGCAAGCTGGTGCTATGTGGCAACTCTGTATTTTATGCATGATTTTTCTGCAAACCTACAATTTCTCTAATAAAAATTTTTTTAAAAGACGATAGAGAGCTAAACTAAGAGAGTAGCAGCAATGATGAAAATAAGAGAACTGGACAGATTCCAAAGATACTTGGGAAGTAAAATCAGTAGGACTTGGTGAGTGACTGAATTTAGGGATAAGTGAAGGAGACACAGGGTTTTGGCTTAGGACCACAGAGCAGATGATGAAATGCTCACTAAGCTAAGATATTCAGGAAGAAAAGGTTTGAGGTTACAGTTAAATTGAGGGTTAGAGAAAAAACAATGACTGCAGTTTTTTGTTTTTAAAGATTTATTTTTTATTTATCCACCACCCTCCGCCCTTGTGGCTTGCTTGCTGCCTGCTCTCTGTGTCCATTTGCTGCACGTTTTTTTGTGTCTGCTTGTCTCCCTTTGTTGCGTCATCTTGCTACACCAGCTCTCTGTGGGCACGCAGGCCACCAGCTCTCACAGGCACAGGCCAGCTTGCCTTCACAAGGCACATGTAGACGACAGCCCAATCGACTGATTGAGTCACAGCTGCTTCCCAATGACTAAAGTTTTTAAAATCTATTACAGTCTTAAGGACTTCCTTTGTCATTCACTGTGTGAGATCTTGGATATAAGTCAGTTAACCTCCAGGTCTCTGTTCATCTTGATTGTACAAAATATGTGCTAACATTGCCTCCTGCTCCAAAATTCTACACTACTCTGAGAGAGGCAGGGCAGCCTAATTCACCGCAGGAAGGCTGTAGTCAGACTGTGGGTGACCCAGACCTGAGCAACAAAGCTAGCCCAAAGGTTACATCAAGTTTCCTCACCAACATCTGGCAATGAAAAGGAGCTCTTTTGGATCCCACACCAGCCTTTAAACATTTCTGCTGAGCAACACGCTGTTTGCTAACTCATTCTCTGCCTGCTCGTCATTCATTTCAACTTGTCTTTGAAGTACTGTTCTTACCTGCATGTGGAACCCTTTAGCAGTCCCTGATGATCTTAATACTCCAAATTCCGATCCCCTTTTCTCTGCCTTAGGCATACCAACAAGATGATCAAATTCTCTTTGATCCCTCATAAAGGAAGTTTTAAAGAACAGTAAAACACCCAAGAAAGAAATCTAGAATAACAGGGAGCTGCTGCCTTTACTTTTTTTCAACATTATATAATTTTATTAATTTTTCTCTTTTTCTTGCTCTATAAGGAGCTGAGTTTCTACTTATTTTGCAAACTTAAAAAAATGTTGCTGTCCAGAGAACACCAATGTTAATAGGGTGGGGGTATCTGTGTGTATGAAAATCATTAGCTTTTTCCCTTAGAAAACAAAACAATTCTGGATATGTATAGTTTTGTATCTTACTTTTTTCATTTAATATTATTTTAGAGACCTGCCTTTAAATGTGGGTCACCAATCACTAACATGACAACTTATGAGACAACGAGGCAGACCCCGGCAAGTCTGTGTAAGGAGAGGTGCCCCCACTCCTGCTTTCCTTTTTAGCAGGAGGTCAGCTATGGCCATAAGGTGACATCATGACGAAGGCCCTCTCTTGCAATGGTAGGCTGTGGGGCCTGGCAGGCTTTCCAGAAGTAGCAGAATTACCTGAGTTTCAGCTGTGATCGCACCTCTCCAAACTCCAGCTGGATTAGTTCATTGTAACAGGCCATGATGCTGGGGTTTTCAAGATACCTCTACAAACAGAAAGGGGAAGTATATGGATAAACAAATGTGCATCTTTAAATAATTATGTGCCTCAATTTTTAAAAATCAATTCTTCTAAACAAACTTCTCAATTTGGGAGGTAAAATCTAAAAAATACTTTCTTATTAAAGATGAACAGGAGATGAGAGCTGAAATTTATAGATACCAAAGTAGCTTTTAAAAAAATAAAGGTTAAGAATGCTTTTCTTTCAATGCCTCTGTTAAAAGTCTTAGGATTCTGGTTGTCTGCATGTCACTGATAAAGCAGAGGCTAAAATAAATAGAAGGAAAACATTAACTAAAGCCCAAGGTATATTAGGCTTTCAGAGTATATTCACTTATTTAAGAGCAACATTTTATCCTCTTTAAAACCATACAAGCTCATGGTAAGCAAAAACATGCCTGCTTTTCTAGTTGTGCCTGTATTTCACAGAGGCAAACCCAATTCAGGCAACATTAACAACGGTTCAACTACTAAATCAACAAAAGATTATCCTCCATGGCAGACAGACTGTTGTGAACACTAACAACTTTTTATAACATTTGCATAATGGAAACATGACAATTAAAGCAAATTACACAGCTATGAGAGAAGCATGGACTCTCATTCCGCCATCAAATTATGTGTTTCATGAAGACATTTAAAAGTCATGGTGTTCTGTCACATGGCTCCATTAAAATGTAAAAACCATTTATGAACATTTATATGCCCTATTTCTGTGAATGACTCTTTGCTTTCACCTGCTTAATAAAAGGCTAATACCCTGTGTAAGGAAGCTGAGGTCTAAGAGGTGGGGCCTCTGCAGGTCACTATCTACAAGTCCCAGGCAGACAAATCGGGGGCATGAGGCCTCTCCCAGAGCATATTCTGTTGCCACAGTGAAGGGAGATGATCCCCTCTTTGAAAAGGGATCAGAGTCTTGTCTAGGTGTTGGGCAACCTAATATTCAGTACCAGGCACACACCTTAAAAAGTACATGATACTAAAATGAGGCACTAATTTATCCTGTTTCCTCACTTATAAAAATGAGAAAAAAGTATTGCTCCTCCTACCATAAATTACGAGAATTAAATGAGATGACATGAGAATGCACACCAACTACCAGCTTCTGCACAAATGTAAAGAACAGCTACTGTCATTCCCTGGGGGGGAAGGTCAGGCTGGCTGACCATGGGCACGATGGCCCCATGCTACAGGCCAAAGCAAGCCCTCCTTGCCCACAGGAGTCCGAGAGGGGAGATGGCATGCCGACCAGCTCCCACCTGCCCACTCCTCAGTCTGCCAGGATTCCACGGAAACACCCAAGAATGCTGCCTCTGCACAGCACCCGCGGCTGACAGGCAGGAATGGAGAAGACAGATTTCTGGGTGTGGGGCTTGTGCCACTGCCAGCAGAGAAGGGAGAGTGGGGAGCTTGAGATGGACAGAGGTGACCAGCTTTCAGGATAGCTTGGCTGGCCTCCCCCGCTCTACAGGTGAGATATCAGGACAGGGGGACATGTATATTACTTTTTTCATTTTATATACAATTCAACAAAGGGCCACCCAGGGCATGGAACCAGAGTTTTCATTAGGCATTAATGTACATAACTTGCCAAAGTGTTTTACCCCAAAGGTGGAAGTCAAGGTTAAAAACTAGCATGTGACTAAATGTACAGTACACTGCTCCTGCTGTTTACTTCCCCCCCCCCCCCACCCCCAATTATTGCTGCCATTTCTGTCTATCTAAACATCTTGTCTTCCCTGAACCTCCCTAACCTTGATATACATCCCAAGAAACCCTCAAGGCTGGAGGGTGGAGAGTGGATATCAGGTGGAGGGATCCCCAAAAAGCAGGCAGTTATGACCTCTGCTTACACATCAGTCTCCTCCCTCCATCCCCATCCCATGCAAATGGCTGGGGCTACAAACCTTGTAGACTCCCTGAGCTGACATAACCTCACTTTTTCCAAAGTGTATCGCATCTATTGTGAGGACTTAACCTCACCTTGCTAGACTTTTCCTAGTGGTTCTTAACTACTGCTAAATATTAGCATTACCTACAGGGCTTCTAAAAAACATACAACTGTCTAGGCCCCTCCCCAGGCCAACTGACACCAATTCACGACAGAGGTTCTTTAGGGGATTCTAATGTACAAGCAGGGTTGAGAGACAACGAACTCTAACCCTAAAGACTTTAATCAGCAACTGCTTCATTGTTAAGTCCAACTGAGGGGCAAGCAGGGTCCCCAAACACCCTGCAATCCAGAACCAGGATCAAATCACAAAACGGCTGTTCCTAAAATCCAGAGATTTCATTGTCATGTTGGTTTCAGGTCTAGAGCTGGGTTCAAGCATTGGTACCACTTCCTATCAGCCACGAGAACATGGGAGGATCACCTCTCCTCTAGGTCTAGACCCTCCTCTCTGTAAATGGGGTTAAGATCCTACAGTGCTCTCTCCAACCACCATTCAGAACCACCTTTAAAGAAGTTTGTAGCTTGAGGTTTCTTGGCTACCTCAGAGATAAAAATTGGGGCTATAAATACGCCCAAGGGTCAGCTTTACTTGAGTTGTCTCCATCGTGATTCCTAGGGCCTCATTTGCAACCTGGTGAACAAAGCCCCCCCCCAGCAAAGGAGCTTTGTGTGGTGCCTTATTTAAAGATCTCTGAATTGACTTTAAAAGTTGCACATACATAACATGGTGATGTAAGGTATCACCCTGGAAAAGTCTCTCTCAGAATCAACTAATAAAAGGACAAGTTCCACTTGTTTAGAATTCTGGGGGGATAGCAGAGACTGGAGAAGGATTCCAAAGTTACTCAGTTGAAGATAAGGAAAAACAATCTCCAAGATCAGGTAGGAAATCTCCCTCCTGAACCGGCCAGTCCAGACCCCTCCTGCTCACTCGAGCCTGCAGTTTAGGAGACACACACAGCACAGCCCGGGTCTCTCCTGCTGTGGACGGAGACTACAGAGCCACTCACAGCAGTGAGGTAGAACTCTGCACATATCCAAGCACAGGGCAAGTCTGCAGAGACTCAGGGCAGAACACAAGCTGCCAAGCGGTGGCACACACAAAAGGGCACCCAGGGAACGGGGGGCAGGAAGGGAGATGATGGCAGAACTGCTGGCAAGAGGTGCACACACACTCAACTCAGTCTGTGTTGGCTAGACCACCTACATGCAAAATGGACCTATGGGGATTGACTCATCATTCTGAACTGATCTCATCTGGGTTCCCTAATGGGAAAGAAATCAGAGTCAGAAAAGTCTCACAGAAGAAGATGGGTCCCAGAACTAAAAAGTATAAGTAAAAGGGAGCCCTGAGTGAGGGAGAGAATTTAAATAAATCACAGGCACTGGTGAGAAAATCCTGCACAAAAACAAGTGCACAAAAAGAGGAATTTTAAAACTTGTACCACATATCTAGGGCAAGAAACAGATGAAGAGCTGAAAAAATCTCAATAAATATGGGCTCTTCTAAAGGTCCAGAATAAGTTGGACCAAGCATCAAAAAAAAGCCTTAACACAGAGAATCAACAATAAAACCCTAGACGAGATGGAGAAACTGACCTTCAGAGTTAATTAATCAGATGCCTGGACATCAGCAAAAAATTACAAGCCATCCTAAGAAAGAGGAACATATGGCTCAGTCAAGGGGACAAATTAAAACTTCAGAGGAGACAGAGAATTGAAACAACTAATCAAAGAAGTTTAAACAAATTTAAAGCAATTCAAGGAGGCAGGAAAATATGGACATAGAGCTAAAGGATATAAAGAAGAAAATGTGGGTATAAATAAGAATTTGAAAGTGTAAAGAGAAACAAATTATGGAGATGAAAAATACACTACAGGCATACAACAGCAGATTTGGACAGAAGAAAGAATCAATGAACTTGAAGACAGGACCATCTAAATCACATTATCAGAAGGACAGATAGAAGAAAGGAACTGAAAAAAATTGAGCAGCGTCTCAGGGATTTGAGTGTCAGCATGAAGTACACAAACATATGCATCATGGGTGTCCCAGAAGGAGAAAAGAAAGAAAAGGAGGTATAAAGAATATCTAAGGCAACAACAGTGGAAAATATCCCAACTTCTTTTTTTTTTTTTTGCAGTACCGGGGACCAGGGATTGAAGAACCTGGGACCTCGCTCTGGGAAGCCACCACTCAACCAATGAGCCACACTGGCTTCCCTGAGTTGGTTTTTTGGATTGTTTTGCCTTTTTTTTTTTTTCCAGGAGGCACAGGGAATGGAACCTGGGCCATCCCATGTGAGAGGCGGGCATTCAACTGCTTGAGCCACATCTTCTCCCCTTTTTTCCCCCCAAGGATACTTAGAATACACAACCTAACACTTAAGACATAAATATATTGTCCAAGAAGCACAAAGTCCTGCAAACAGAATAAACCCTAATAGATCTACTGATCAGACCACATGCTAATTAGAAGTCAAATGCCACACATAAAGAGAGAAATCTGAAGGCAGCAAGAAAAAAGCAATTAGTCACATACAAAGTGCGATCTCTCCTCTGAAGCCATGGAGACAAGCTGGCAATGTATGATATATTTAAGGTACTGAAAAAGAAAGCCTGCCAGCCAAAAAATCTTTATCTGGCAAAACTGTCCTTCAAAAGTAAGGGAGAGTTTGAAATATTCACACATAAACAGAAACTGAAAGTTTGTCAACAAGAGACCCACCCTACAAGAATTACTAAAGGGAGTTCTACAGGATGAAAGGAAGAGACAGGAGAGTGGTTTGGACTTGTATGAAGAAATGAAGATCTCCAATAATGGTAAGTAAAAGGGTGAATGCAAAACTCAATAGTGCTATATCCTCAATACACAACTCTAACCTTTCATTCCTGTAAAAGTCAGAATACAACTGAACAAGAAAAAGGCATATTTCCTGAAAATGGACACAGAAAAGATAAACAGATAATGTGAGACAAAAACAACATTAAGAGGGGAAATAGGGAAGTGGACTTGGCCCAGTGGTTAGGGCGTCCGTCTACCACATGGGAGGTCCGCGGTTCAAACCCTGGGCCTCCTTGACCCGTGTGGAGCTGGCCCATGCGCAGTGCTGATGCATGCCATGCAGGGGTGTCCCCAGCGTAGAGGAGCCCCACGTGCAAGGAGTGCACCCCGTAAGGAGAGCTGCCCAGTGGGAAAGAAAGTGCAGCCTGCCCAGGAATGGTGCCGCCCACATGGAGAGCTGACACAACAAGATGACGCATCAAAAAGAAACACAGATTCCCGTGCTGCTGACAACAGAAGCGGACAAAGAAGATGCAGCAAATAGACACAGAGAACAGACAACTGGGGCGGGGGGGTGGGGGGGAAGGGGAGAGAAACAAACAAACAAACAAATAAATAAAGAGGGGAAATAGAGGGAAATAAATAAAATAAGTCTTAAAAAAAAATCCTGCTCAAATTCTTCTAAAATAAATTTAACAGGAGGGAACACTACCTAACTCATTCTATGAGGCCAACATCACCATCATACCAAAGCCAGATAAAGATACTACCAGAAAATTACAGACCAATTTCTCTTATGAATAAAGATGCAAAAATCCTCAACAAAATTCTTGGAAATCTAATCCAACAGTACATCAAAAGAATTATATACCATGATAAAGAGAATTTTATCCCATGTACACAAGGGTAGTTCAACATTAAGAAGTAAATTAATATAATACCCCACAATAACAAAAGGAAGGGAAAAAACCCACATGATATCTCAACTGATGCGGAAAAGACATTTGACAAAATCCAGCATCCTTTCTTGATAAAAGCACTTAGAACACTCAGAAAAGAGGGAAACTTGCTCAACATGATAAAGAGCGGAGATGAAACACCCACAGCCAACATCGTACTCAGTGGTGAAATTTTCCCTCTAGACCTGGAACAAAATCAGGATGCTTATGGTCACCACTGTTATTCGACACGGTGTAAGAAGTTCTAGCCAGAGCAGTTAAGCAAGAAAAAGAAATAACAGGCATCCAAATTGGAAAATAAGAAGTAAAACTTTTACTATTTGCAGGTGACATGATCCTATATATAGAAAGTTCCAAAAAATCTGTTACAAAGCTATTTGAGCTAATAAAGTCAGGAAAGTGGCAGAGTACAAAACCAACATGCATAAATCAACAGTGTTTCTACAGACTAGTAATGAACAATCTTAGAAGGAAATAAAGAGAAAAATACATTTACAATAGCAACTGAAAGAATCAAATATCTAGGAATATATTTAACCAAAGACGTAAAAGGCTTATACATGGAAAACTACAAAACTTTGCTAAAAGATATCAAAAGAGATTAAATAAATGGAAAAACATTCCACACTCATGGGTTGGCAGAAATATTAAGATGTCAATTCTACCCAAAATGACTTACAGATTCAATGCAGTCCCAATCAAAATTCCAACAAATTCAGCAGAAATGGAAAAGTCAATTTTAACATTTATTTGGAAGGGCAAGGGGTCCCAAATAGCCAAAACCAACTTGAAAAAGAAAGAAGTTGGAGGACCCATGCTTTCTTACTTTAAGGATTATTACAAAGCTACAGTGGTCAAAACAGCATGGTTATAGCACAAGGATAGATATATAGACCAAAATCAAACAGAGTTCAGAAATAGAACTTTACATCTATGGCCAAGTAATTTTCGACAAGGCTGCCAAGTCCATTCAATTGGGAAAGAGTCTCTTCAGCAAATGGTGTTGGGACAACTGGATACCCATATGCGGAAGAATAAGAGAGGACCCCTATTCTCACACCATATACAAAAAATAACTCAAAATGGATCAAAGACTTAATTGTAAGAACCAGGACTATAAAACCCCTAGGAAAAAAAAAAAAACAACCCTAGAAGAAAATGTAGGAAAGTATCTTCAGGAGCTTGTGTTAGGCAATGGTTTCTTAGACTTTATATGCAAAGCACAAGCAACAAAAGGAAAAAACAGATAAATGGGACCACATCAAAATTAAAAACTTTTGTGCATCAAAGGACTTTATCACCAAAGTGAGAAGACAGTCTACCCAATGGGAGAAAATATTTGGAAATCACATAGCTGATAACAGTTTAATATTGAGAATATATAAATAATCCTACAACTCTACAATAAAAAGACAAACAACCAAATTTAAAAATGGGCAGAAGATTTGAACAGACATTTCTCCAAAGAGGATGATATATGAACAGCTTAAAGGCACACAAAAAGATGTTCAACTTCATTAACTAAGAGGGAAATGGAAATCAAAACCACAATGAAGAATCATTTCATATCCACTAGAATGGTTATTTTTTTTTTAATCAGAAAATTACAAGTATTAAAGGATGTAGAAAAATAAGAACATTCATTCATTGCTGGTGGGATTGTAAAATGGTCAGTTGCTGTGGAAGATAAAAGGGCAGTTTCTCAGAAAGTTAAGTTCAGAATTGCCATATGATCTGGCAATCCCTCTACTAGGTATATACCCAAAAGTATTGAAAACAGATATTTGCACACTGATGTTCAAAGCAGCATTATTCATAACTGCCAAAAGGCAGAAGCAACCTACATGTACTCAACCACTGAATGGATAAGCAAAACATTTTTATACATGCAATGGAATACTATTCAGTATTAAAAAGAATAAAGTTCTGGTTCATGCAACAACACAGATGAACCTTGAAGGCATTATACTGAATGAAGTCAGTCAGACACGAAAGGACAAATATTGTGTGATTTCACTGATATGAAATAATTAGAATAAGCAAACACAGAGTTAGAATCTAGAATTAGTTAACAAGGGCTGGGTTGGAAGTAGGGAATGGTGAGTTTATGTTTAATTTGTACAGAATTTTTATTTGGGTCAGCTGCAGTGTTTTGGAAATGGATGGTGGTGATGTTAGTACAACATTGTGAGTGTAATTAACAGCACTGAATTATATACATGAATGTAGTTAAAAGGGGAAATTTTAGGTCATATATATGTTACGAGAACAAAAATGAAAAGCTAAAACATAGGACTGTACAAGAGAGTGAACCCTATTGTAAACAATGGACTATAGTATTAGTACAATTATAAAAATGTTCTTTCATGAATTATAACAAATGTACCACTCTAACGCAAGGTGTTAATAGGATGGTATACTGGGGAAAAAATGCACTCTAATGTAAACTATGGACGACAGTTAAAAGTACAATGATTAATATTTTTTCATCAATTGTAACAAAGGTACCACACTAATGCAAACTGTTAATAATGTTTCTGGGGGGGGGGTGGTATATGGAAACGCTGTGTTCGTTACATGATTTTTCTGTAAAACTACTTATCTAATATAAAAAATTAAAAGAAAAAATATTAAAGGTTTCATTTATACATGTAAGCATTTTAACAATACGTCCCATGGTTTGTTTTTTTTGTTTTTTTTTTAATTAGAGAAGTATGAGTTTACAAAGTAATAGTGCATAACATATAGGATCCCCATATACCTCCTCACCATTCATACTTTGCATTGTTGTGGCACATTTGACTAAAAAAAAAAAAAAGAAATCCAAATAGTAGTACTAACTATAGTCCATAACTTACATCAGGTGTATTTTCCCCATACACCACCCTATTATTAACGCCATGTATTAGTTCTATGTATCTGTTACAGTTCATGAAAGAACATTTTCATATTTGGACTATTAACCACAGTATCATCCACCTCAGGGCTCACTGTGTTATACAATCCCATGCCTTGTACAATCCATCAAAAGTGTACCCTAAGTGGCTCTCAGTTTCATCAGAATTGTGCTGTCCTTCTCTTAATTTAAAACGTTTTCATTATTTCAAAAAGTCAGATTCCCTACCCTCTTATATTCCCCTATTGTTGACCCTTGGCAAGGATATAGTACCTTCGTTACCCTTGATGCAACAATATTACAATATTACTGCTAACTATCATCCATAGTTGCATTAGCTGTATTTTTCCCATATGTCACCATATTCTTAACACCTTGTAATAGTGACCTACATTTGTTCCAGTTCATAGAAGAATATTCTTGTATTTGTACTATTATTCACAGTCCTCATCCACTATGAGGATCTCACTATCACAATCGTGCTCACTATGTTATACAACCCCAGTATTCTCTTCTAACTTTATATCTATTGACATCTATGTCCCTAGACCACTCATTTCAGCCACAATCACATTTATAAGTCAGGGGGTGTTAGTATACTCACCATAATAAGTCACCATCTCTATCCATTTCCAAACATTTACAATCAATCTTATTAAAAATTCTACATACATTAAACATCAGCTCCTCTTTCTCAACCCTCATTCTATCTATCTCCTAGTGACCTATACTCTAGATTTTAACTCTATGAATTTACACACTGTATTTAATTCATATTAGTGAGACATATTTGTCCTTTTATGTATGGTTTCTTTCACCCAATATAATGTCCTCAAGGTTCATCCATGTTGTCACCATGGTATAATTTTTAGTAAGTATGCCTTAAAGGGGATTTTATTATGTTTAGAAGACTATTTTGGAGAGACTAAGAAATTAATGTTTGTAGATTAATCAGTTTATAATGGTAAACTAAACCAACATAGTACAAGGAAAATAATTTTTTTAGGCTTCAAATTTAATTAATTTTTATAACTTTGCTGGGCACTGAACTCAGGACAGTGTATTCTCATACTGAATTATACTTGTATAACAAAGAAGCTGGTACATACCCTTGTAAAGCCTGCAGCAATAAGGGGCATTACAGATGGCTCTTCTTTATCTCCCCTTCAAAAGGACACAGCAATATATTAGAGATGGTTTTTATCAATTACAACTCACTTCTTTATTCATTAATTTGTATAATACTATCACATAATGAATACTTTTAAATGATTAGATTAATATAAAATTTTAATGTATAAGTATGAATATAGTTTTGTTTCAATTTCATATTTAACTTTTGACAGTATATACTAACACTTGAATTATACAGTATGTTAAATTAGCAGCCAGAACATAGAGGTGTGCAGATACCTAATATATTTATGTAAAAATGTAAATTTAAACTAAGTTAAATTCTATTATATTTGCTTCTACTTTCAGTTTATTAAAAAAAGGACACAAACATTTTTTATATCTATAAAAATATATAAGTCAAATAACATAACACTCATTTGAATACTGTCCTCCTCTTCCCATTCTATTTTCTCACCTCCAATTTAAGGATGAAATATAAGATATCCCCTCACTCACATATAATTAAAATCCTCACAGATATTTGGAGTTAACAGGGCCTAAAAAGATACTCCTGGAAAACATTTGTGCTTTTAGGAATCATAAAAACTCCCTCCACATCATTAACTGCAGAAGCAAAAGAAAATATAAAAGAAGGAAATGCCAAACTAAAAAGGGTCATGCCTGTCACAGCACAAAGCAAGCTGCTATTCAACCATCTGTAAGAGCAAGCATTACACTGACAATTGAATTTCAACATTGAAAAAAATGAAAGTTTACCTGCGTACTACACCAACAACAACTGTGTTTTCAGAGAGTTTTGATGATCTAATAGACCTTAAAAACAAACAAACAAACAAACACAGACACTTTCAAATAAATTTAAAACAATTCTTAAAAAGCAACTGTTGGAAAAACAAAGTTGGGGGATAGCGGAAGG
Organism: Dasypus novemcinctus; assembly: GCF_030445035.2. Classification (NCBI taxonomy): domain Eukaryota; kingdom Metazoa; phylum Chordata; class Mammalia; order Cingulata; family Dasypodidae; genus Dasypus; species Dasypus novemcinctus. The sequence continues at coordinate 172,996,117 of NC_080675.1, read as the reverse complement.
TACAGCAAAGGATCCCTGCATGCTCCCTGGCTTCCCGGCTTCAAGACTAGCTGACCTGACTCTCTTTTGGAGACAAACTCCTATGCAGTGGACTGTGGTAACTCTAACAGTTATGGAATTTGAATGTAACAGCAACTGAGATGATGTGTCTTCTACTTGTTCTGGTCTTTGTTAACTAAGTTGTTTCAACTGGAGAATTTTCCCTACCTTCTGGCTGCATGAAATGAATTAGCTATATTACTACAAACTGATGGCTACGTTACAGGGGGAAGGAGGAGCTTGTTATGAGTTGAGCTGTGTTCCCCAAAAAGCTTTGCTGAAGTCCTAATCCTCAGTACCTCTGAATGTGACTGGAAATAGGGTCCTTGCAAGATGGAATCTGGTGAGTTAAGATGAGGTCACACAGGAGTAGGGTGTGCCCTTAATCCCAAAGGATTGGTGTCCTTATAAGAAGGAAGAGGAGACACAGGCACTCGAGAGAAGGCCACGTGACTTCCGAGGCAGAGGCTGAAGTGCTCAGCTGCCGTCAAGGAGTGCCAAGGACCGTCAAGGAGTGCCAAGGACCGCAAGCCACCCCCACCAGGAGCCAGGAGAGGCGAGGGAGCACTCCCCCCACAGGTCTCAAAGGCAGGCCCTGCCAATGCCTGAAGTCAGACTTCCAGCTTTCAGAGCAGTGGGACTATGAGTTTGTTGTTTAAGCCACCAAATTTGTGACAATTAGTTACAGCAACCCTAGGAAAGACAGAGCCCAAGGGTCTCAGCTCTCCACTGTATTCTAAGGGGCAAAATGAACAAAGACTTCCTAGGTAGATTGGAGGCAAAAACAACAGTCAGTAGAGAATCAACAGTGACAGAGGTTGAGAAAAATAGAAGAAACTGTTCCACTGGCACAAGGGTCCCCACACAGTGTGAATTCAATCTTTTCTGCTCCTCTGGAAAAGCAGCTCCCTGGGAGGTCATAGGGAATGAAAATCTGGCCAAGAGATCAGGTAATTCAGAAACAAACGTGACACAGAGGAATAGGAGAAAGAACAGTAGCGGCTCCACTGGAGATATGCGACAGCTGTGATGAACTCATCCTACACTGGGGGAAGCAAGCAGGACTCTCTGGAAAAGAAGAACCAGACCAGAGGAGGAGGAAGGAACCCAGCCCCTGGACTGGGAGGAAGGACAGACTCATGCTGAAGAGCGACTTCAAATCAGGGAGAGGGAGAGGACCATACCCAGCCTGCCCCAGCCCAGCAGGTGCGCTGGCCTCCTGGAGACTACCCAGAATGGGGACGAGGCCAACCAACACCATCACGTTACTTCTGCTCTTTTAAAAGAAACAGAACCACTTCTGAGTCACAGGACACAGAAAACTATTTGAGTGACTATTTCTCATTCTCCTAAGGATGGTATGTACATAGCACCATTCTAGATGCCTAAGAGAGAAGGTAATTCATTATATAAAATGGATACTATAGTCTTGACAAACTTTTTCTATACAGGACCATACGGTAAATATTTTCAGCTTTGCAGGCCATATAAGTCTCTGTCACAACCACTCAACTCTGTCATTGCAGCACAAAAGCAGCCACAGATACACACAGATAAATGGGCTTGAATGTGTTTCCCTTTGTCCACCCCTACCTTAGGGCATGGGGACTTAATTTTCTTGTGGAATCCCGGTTAAGGAAGGCTTAGAATCTGAGCCTAGATGTAGATATAGACCTGGGGTAGGGCAGTTGCTCAGGGATGGACAAGCAGCTCTAGGAATCAGTCAGTCTCTCGTGGGCCTTGTGGTCAGCGCCGCCCCCCCGACATTTCTGCTTTTCCCAGTGTCCATTCTGCACTCCTCCAGTTCCCCATCTGCCTCTCTTCTCCAGAGAGCCACTGCAGGGCTTCCTGGCCAGGTGCTAAGCCCCAAATCCACCATGGTCTCCCTGCCTGAAAAAGAGCCAAGCACAGCTTCCTGGAGAGGTGGCTATGAGAGGAGTGGCTTAGGTTTGGAAGGGTCATGGGCACAGCCGACACTCACATAGACAAGGCCAGTTCACTCATCAAACGTGATGTCCGAGAGTCATCCTTGATAATCCATGTGGAGATGAATTACTCTCTCAGAAAAGATTAGGAATACATTTAGTACTAATCATGAACAGGGAATGAGAAACATGGACTCACAAAAGGTATTTCCATGGCTTCTTAACACACTATACTTATTTTCTTTTTTGTATCAATGTTAAAATTCACTCTGTGAACACAATATAATAACTACAATAACAATAAATCTGCTTTGGTTCGTGGTTACATTTCTCCCTTATTTTTGTTCATTCCTCAGTCTTGGGACAATGTACACTATGCTTCAGGCCAAGAAGAAACACAGATATTATGAAGCAGAGGAAAGAAACTGTTTTGCTTGCAGTTAAAGATACTCCTTGTTTTTGGGATGGGACTGGTCCATCATCATCATTTTGTTAGTTGTTCAGGGCAAGACTTAAGAACTGAAGAGTAGGAATTGGCCATGTAGCTGCTGGGTTTTAGGGCTCAAGGGGCATATAAACAAGCCAAAAATTTAAGTCCCTGAGAAACATACTTAATAAATACACAGAAAATTTTAGGTTCAAATAAAAGGAGCATTTTTAGTAACTTTATTTCAAATTAAAAAAACAAAAACAGAAAAAGGCATCTCAACAAGCTATAGAAGGGGAAGCGGACTTGGCCCAATGGATAGGGCGTTCGCCTACCACATGGGAGGTCCGCGGTTTAAACCACGGGCCTCCTTGACCCGTGTGGAGCTGGCCCATGTGCAGTGCTGATGAGTGCAAGGAGTGCTGTGCCACGCGAGGGTGTCCCGCACATAGGGGAGCCCCATGCGCAAGGAGTGTGCACCGTAAGGAGAGCCACCCAGCGCAAAAGAAAGTGCAGCATGCCCAAGAAGGGTGATGCACGCACGGAGAGCTGACAAAACAAGATGACACAACAAAAAGAAACAAATTACCAGTGCTGCTGCTAAGGACAGAAGTGGCCACAGAAGAACACACAGTGAATGGACACAGAGAGCAGACAACTGGGTGGGGGAAAGGGGAGAGAAATAAATTTAAAAATAAAAATAAAAAAAATAAAAAAAGCTATGGAAGCATTACTTTTAAAATAATAATATTAGTAATAATATAAGTAGTATATTATTACTAATAATATAAAAATAATTTGAGCATTTACCCAAATAAAAGGGATTGAAGAATCATGATTAGGGGAATTATCAATGAGTCTAACTACGTTATACTGGAGAAATATATTTTCATATATTCCCACTGAGGGGGTGTTGATTTTATGAGGTCGTGTGACTTGCCTATAGTGCCAGGACATCCCCAGAACCTCAGGAGTACGAGTACTTCTGTTTGAGGCTTTGTTTACTGTGGCAGTTTGTGAAATCTTCCTGAGACCTGCATAAGCATAACCTTCAGAGTGACCTCCCAATTCGCCTTAAAATCTCTTAACCATAAAAACTATTTTATTTAATATTTCCTCCTTTTGGTCAAGTTCTTTACCCAAATGCATTGCTGATTAACACTTAGCAATAATCCCTCAGTGCCAGGGAGGGTCATCCCTGGAAGTCATTTCCCACATTAGGGGTAAGGTAATGAGTTTATTTGCAGAGTACGGCTATTCTTGTTCTTTATGTTTTGATTAATCAAAGAGATCTGGAGTGAGGAAAGGAAAATTTAAGTATGCAGCCATCCATCTCCGACCAACTTCTTAGCTTTTTAGAAGAAAAACAAAGATGGTAACCATGCAGAGGATCTCATTAGGTAGCTTGGGATTACTTAACCATAACTGGAGATAGAGGACCCATTGGTATTTGGCTGAGGAGGAAGTAGAAGGGAAGAGCATGATTAACTGAGCCAAGCTGATCCCTTCAAAGGAGTTCAAAATTGTATAAAGAAGCAGAAGTATACTTTTGATTTTATGGATCAATAAGAACTGGCTAGGAAATAGAAATGTTAGGAACCTGGGTTGAAAATAATACATTTGCTTTAGAATTCACAAGAACTAGGAAAGAAATGACTTGGGGGAAACGGACTTTGGCCCAGCGGTTAGGGCGTCCGTCTACCATATGGGAGGTCCGCGGTTCAAACCCCGGGCCTCCTTGACCCGTGTGGAGCTGGCCATGCGCAGTGCTGATGCGCGCAAGGAGTGCCGTGCCACGCAAGGGTGTCCCCCGCGTGGGGGAGCCCCACGCGCAAGGAGTGCGCCCGTGAGGAAAGCCGCCCAGCGTGAAAAAGAAAGAGCAGCCTGCCCAGGAATGGCGCCACCCACACTTCCTGTGCCCCTGACGACAACAGAAGCGGACAAAAGAAACAAGACGCAGCAAATAGACACCAAGAACAGACAACCAGGGGAGGGGGGTAAATTAAATAAATAAATAAATCTTTAAAAAAAAAAAAAAAAAAAGAAATGACTTGGCACAGTCAGAGCATACACCCAGACTTTAGGAAGGCAGATTCCAAGAAGGTCAGAAGAATGATGGGACATGATTCTGTGGCATGAGATTTTGGTAAGCTCGTAAAACTATGCTTCCTGGGTGCATCACAAGGATTATATTAAACCACCTGTAACAGAAAACCCCAAAGAACAGTGGCTTAAACAAGATTTGTCTCATACACAAAGACTTGAGGAAGGCAATCCCAGGCTGCAATGGCACCTTGCAGTATCAGGCTCCTTCTATCTTGTGTTTTTTTTTTAACTGCTTATACATGGCCTATACCTCATGGCCCAAGAAAGATGCTTGAACTCCAATCAGAATATCCACATTCCAGACAGTAGGAAAAAGGTTGGAAGAAGGGCATGCATCCTCTCTTTGACACTATTTTCCAGAAGATGCGCATGACACTTCAATTAGCCAGCTCCAAGGAAAGCTAGGGAATACAGTGTATTTTTTCTGGGTGGCCATAAGCCCAGCTTGAACTCAGAGACTCTATTTTATGATAAGTATGGAAAATGGGTATTAGGGGCAACTATTACACTCAAGCCACACTAGGCAACTACAAATGATTCTGATGATGATCTCAACACAAAATTGGTAAAAGGGTCAACATAAGCAAAGCCCTTTTATGAGTTAATTTTCACAAAAGCACAATCCTGTAACCAGTACTTTGCTACTGTTCCAACATATGGTATGAGTTTCAGATGAAAAAGAATGGGATTTACAATGGTATTATAAAAAGGATCTGCAGACCAAAGTGAATCAAGGGATTATATGGATGTTTCTGGTACTGTGATTTCAATCTTCTTCATTTTACATGGATTTTAATTCTGTTAATACATTTTGGATTTCTACACATTACTTTCTCATTTCTGTCAGCTTCCTTTATGAAATCTTCACTTTCATTATAGAGTCCTGCAACTGTTGCAACAAAGGAATATTTCTTCATTTCTTCTGAGTACACTACATATGTCTTTTAAAAAGTTCTTCGATTTCTTGTACAAAATAATTTTCGTAGTCTTTAGGGCTATCCCTTCCCACTGTTATGTGTGGCAGCTTTTTACAGGTCCCATTCTTTGTCATGTTTACTCACCATAGAATGGGAGCGTATCTGTCTATGCCAAGAGATTACCAGAGAGGGTCAGAAGATTCCCTAGCACCCCTTTCACTGTACCCTTTGGTGTTAGCAGCTGTGCTCTTCTTAGATCTAGGCCTGTAGATCAGGTCAACAAGCACAAGTTCGGGCTCTGAGAGTGCTGCCAGCTGGCATCCTAATAGCATGGGTCTTCTGCACAGAGTGGGCCCCTGTCTTGCACTAACTAAACCTATGAATTAGTGCAGTTTGCTGTTTTGAATCTGCAGTATATGAAGGACTGTTCCCAGGCTCTTCATGCCTCTTGTCCCTTCTAACATGGTAGGAAACAACATGTTTCTATCAAAGTTCCTCTACTCTCTGTCCTGGGCTTCTGAATGGATGTAGAAAGTAAAGAATAAAGGTGCAGCAGGTACAGCTGGGGGCTACAGGGCAGACCTCTCGCCAGCTTACAAAAATATCAGTGCTCAGCTGGGGCCTAGCCATCTGCTCCTCCAGTCAGTACAGCTCCAGTATCCCAGGTGTAGCAGGACACAGTGAGAGTGAGATAAAGCCTTTTCCCACCTCCTTCGTTTAGGGCCATTGGTATTTCAGCTTTAGAAACTAAAGTATATGGGGGACAGTCCAGGAATAGGCTTCTTAATTAGTCCCCACAGTATATCAGATAGTGGGAATCCCCATTCTTTTCTGTTCTTTCAGTTTCTGACATATCATCTTATCTTTTTTAAATGGCTTTGGCCAATTTTTGTCTCTTTTACTATCATCATGGGTTTTATCACATGAAGTTGGGAGGAGGCACTGATATCAGGCACTGCACAGAATAGTCTGTAACAGTTTCATAACTCCTTGACATGCCTCAACTCTTCTGTCTTCTACTCCATTCTCCACTCAGCAGCCAGAGTGATCTTTCAATGCGCTTGTAACACTTCCCTGCATAGAATATGTTGGTGTCTCAGCTGCCCACAAAGTCATGTCCAAAACCTTTGGCACAGCCTTGCCTTAAGCTGCGTTCCATACCTGCCTGACCCAGTGCCATGTAACACCCAGCAGAGGATTCCAAGGTACCCTGAGCTGGCCAATGCCTGTTCCTACACATGCTGCTCCCTCTATTTAGAAGGTTTTCTCTGCCTTTCTTTCTTTCAAAATTCTTGCTCATCCTTCAAGACTCAATCTAAATGTCCTCTGTGCAGCCCTCCCTGACACAAGCCCCCACAGAACTTTTACACCTCCTCTGTGAGCACTTACTGGCCTGCACTGAAATTACCCAACTGTCTTGCCAACTAGAGCTTTAGCTCCACACCTTACTCATCTATGTATCATACATACAAACACAGCATCCAGAATTGAGAGAACTGCAGAGTAGGGTTCCTAAACTGGTAGATTTGGGAAATACAGCACACACTAAATATCTGGTCTTAGCCAGGTATTTGATAAGAAATATAAAGAGTTGCAGACGCTTCCTGTAGAAAGATGCAGATGAATGCTATATGGACACGTCAGTAACCCTTCACAGGGGGTGTTGATCAGGTATTCCAAAAGGGAGCATGAAGGAAGAAAAGAACTCAGCCAGGGCTAAGGTCTTATAAACTGGGTAAGTCTGCTGAGAGAGAAGGTAAGCAGATTCAGGTGGGGGAGCCTGGAAAGAACAGTCCATAGTGGGCAGATACCCTTAAAGGGAATGATCTTAAAGAAGATAAACCAAATAAGCGCCAGAATTCAGATGAAACCAACTTAGAATAAATGAAGGCAAGACTCACCACAAATGGCACAAGGACCCTTCCCCACCCCAAAAGAATGGAATGATAAGAGTAGAACAGCAGCTAGTGAGGAAGACCTGAGATTCTTGGTGAGGCCAAGACATTGCCATCAGGAAAGTTGCATTTGTGAAGGCCTGCTCTCTGGCTAGCATGGGGGAGGTGACAATTCTGCTCACTTTCACTGGTTCATCCTAACCTAGGATAAGCTTTTCTATTCTGGAAGCCATGCTTACAGGAGATACCAAGTGGAAGAGGATATTCAGAGGCAGCATCCCTGATGGGGCTGGGATCTGAAAGCAGGCTCTGTGAGGACCCAATGACCACAGCAAGGATGTGCTTAAACCAGAAAAGAGAAGACATCTCAAAGGTACACAATCCCTGTTTTCCTATGTCGGACATTACTTCTGGGAAGATTAGACCTGCTCTAGTGACCCTGTGGGCCAAATCCAGGTAAAGCTGGGCTTTACATGAAGAAGAACTTCTAAAACTCAGGTCTTTCCTCTGGGAGGCTGTAACTTCCTAGAAGAAGCTGGATGGAGAGTGGTGGAGACTTTGTAGAGGAGATGCACACGTGACATTCTACCCGCCTCTAAAACCACTTACTAAACAAGCCAGTTCACATTCTTTATTTTTAAAGTGATGTAAGATTTTTTATTTACATGACAAGAGAACTCTGATTAACTATAATGTGCATGGAACTTGGTATTTGTGTGAGTTTTTTGACGGAGTGTTATGTACCAGTAATTTTTTCATTTAAGTATTTTAACTCCATTAGTCTACAGACAAAACCTTTTTATTTTACTTATTTTTGGTCCAGAAAATTCTCTTGTAGAGGACTACAATAATTACTGAATGAGTTAACCCTTTTTGTTTAAAATATTTCTAAAATGTGTAATAGTACATTTTCCTCCCTTTAAAAGTTGACTGTAATGGAACACAACTTAACCTTTCTGTGATAATACAGGATCTAGCACAGTCATCTTCATGAATACGAATTTTCAAAGTTCAGCACATATCCACGGTTAGGTGTGGATTTTAGACAAGACTGGGAAAAGGTGAAGTTTTCCTTAGTACCTCATCCCCTCCTCAGCTGTTCTATTTTGGCAGCCCTCTGGCCCTCTTTAGATACTCCTCCTGCCTTGCTGCATGCCATCAATTGTACACAGCACCACGTACTTTAGATATGCTTCCCCTTCCTCTAAGTGATATCCGTTGAGTATTAGGGATAGAAGGGATCTTGGAAACCAAGTGTTTAAAATTCATAGGAAGAAGACACATACCAGAGATGTAAGAGGAAGGTACCTCAAGTCAAGCTGCTAGTCAGGAGAAGAGCCAAGCCTAGGACCCTCCACCCTGGCCAGAGCTCTCTCCATTTCTCTTGGGCTGCCATCCCTTGTGGATGTGCTAGGTGAATGGCCAGATAACATCAAACAAATCTGGGCTACAGTCATTATGGCTTACCGTGGACTCAATCAGATTAAAACAGGAGATGAACATAAGCAGCATTTCAGGCACTAGATCAAGGCCAGAGGGGACGCTCTACTGGCAGCAAGTGACACTGGGATGAAAGCTATCTGGTCTACTACCTGAAATGTGGGTACTCACCAGCAATGAAAAATGTGTGTTGAAATCATCACAGACCTTGCAAATGATCTTTTTGATATGATGCCACTTTCTTAACACCTCAATTTTTAACCCTTGTTATATCATCTTTTTCAGTTTTTCAAAAGATTTTAAATATCCTTAAAATTAATGTGTAATGAGATTTTATATTACATTAATAATTACAATTTACCCCCCCAAAACAAAGTTTTCTATTAAATAAAAATGGGTATTTTACTTTGCCTTGCTTCTATCAGCAACAAATAACTTTCTTTTAAAAACACCTTCTTAGATTTCTATCTGCTACTCAAAATTCTTTCAGAATACTGGATATCATACAAGTATTAGAAACAAAACATTTTGTGTGATCTATTTATCTTTTTTTAAAAAAGACAATAAGTTAAAAAAAAAAACAAAAAAACAAATTTACCTAACATTAGCAGACCATTTTCAAAAGTTGTATAACTTTAAAAACACCTAGAAATTATAAAAATTCTTGTTTTAGTGATATGCAGGTAACAGTTGTGGTTATTTACAGATTGGGTTTCATCTGAACCCTTAATGGTTCTCATTCATATCTTCTTACTGTTTTAAGCAAAGCAAAACAAAAAAAAGATAAAGATCAGTTATAGAAATAATGATGTTCTAATGTCTCGATTATTTTACATGCATGAAAGGCAACTTAAAAGAGAGACTGAACTGAAAGTATTTCCAGGCTGTACTTATTGCCATAAATGTCAAAGGTGCTATCTAGGCCCAAGTCTCAGGCTTACCTGCAGAGTGCCTCTCCGTCCAGCTGCCGGGGATTTCTGTGATCTATGATAATGATGTCATGATGTGTGTCCAGGAAACAGGCAAGGACAGTTTGAGCCTCCTTGGTGACTGTATACTTAAAACCTGCTTTCTCACAGGCCCTACAGAATCCACTACACTGGCTATCTTCTTTGGTAAACACTAAAAGTACCTGAATCAAAAGAGTATGAACATATTTTAGATAAAGGATGTCGTTAGAATTGGCATTTCTTAACAAGCCACAGAAAATTTCCAAATGTTTTCAACACAACTACATAGATATAAACATAAAAGCTGTTACTATAAATTCTCCTATACATAACTCAGGGATATTATCACTCACCTCACCCAAATTAATGCTATTTTCCATCTGCTCTTAGTTTGGAAGTTCAAGTGCATGGATCATATACTTACATCTTTTGTTAATAAGGCACCTGACAGAACTTGGTTAATATATTATAAGGTAATCCATTCCTTAAGCATTTTATCTTGAAATGAACTCAAACTAAATGCACAAATACTTATTGTAGGTAACAGCAAGTAAGTCTTCAGATGGCAAACACTAATATTTCAGTACTGCTAGAATATATAATTATTTTAAATAATGTATTTAATGTTTTAACTCCAAGTTTTATGTAATTTTTCCAAGTTAAAAAAAAAAAAAACTTTGGTTTTAAGAGGGGAGATTTAAAGTGGACCAAAATGTTACACTTCAAAGCCTAACAGGTAGATGACAGGAAAAGCACTGAGAGTAAGAAGCAGCACCTGTGGCTCTGACTCAGGACAAAGGTGGACTGTGCTAGCTTGGATGAAGTGAGGCCTGGATCTGCTGGCTGGGGGACAGCCTCTACCCTATCAGGCCAAGCATCCTTGGCCAAATCTGGTTTAGGAGCACCACTGCTCCAGCCCTGCAGAACCAGGATGGCTGATGGGCTGCATTGCAGTGGGAAGGTGGACGTAGGGGAGCTTGTGAGACCCAGGCTACAAAGCTGACAGGAACCTAGTCCCCCAAGGCTCAGTTTCCCTAAGTTTACCCAACAGCACAAATAACATAAATGCAACGAACTAAGAGTGTACATTTCTGCTAGCCCTCTCCATATTTTTTCATGTAACAGTGAAAATGCACTTGTGTGCAGGAAGCACCAAATAACTTTGGGAATAAATTTTCAATTGGATATTTTTCTATTATTTTAGATGAGATAAATTATAGATATTTTCTTTGCAACAGACAGAGCTGATTCAGCAACATAAAAGACGGGGACTATTTGTTTTTACTTGTCATATTGGATAATTTCAAGCATTTTGCCACCTTTGCTTTATTATCTCTCTCACACACACTTACACACAACTGTGTGCACCTAACTGTACAGATTTTATTCTCTGCTGAACCATTTTAAAGTAGGTTACAGGCATCTTTTCATCTCTAAATGTCTCAATGTGTATTCCAAAGAAAAGGACATTCTCTTATATAACCTTGGTGCTTTTATCAAGTTCAGCGAATTTAACATTGACGCAATACTATTATCTAGGGCAGCATTTTTTCGTGTGTACCTTTTTAGAATCCTCTTCTTTCCCCACTTAAAAAAAAAATCAACATGTAAAACTTACGGCATGGTTCATTAATATAACTATTACCTGAAGTTGATCTTGATGAAATCTCATGGGGCCAAATTGCACATCAGCTACTGATACCTGCTAAAGAAAGAAACCTGCTTAGAAATTAAGAAAAAGAGGTGCCTGCTTAAAATTTCCTCTCTCTAATCAGTGCCACAGATGAAAGTGAAACTTCTAGTCTAGAAAAGAAAATCATATAAAGTGAATAGGTACTAGACAGAGAAACAATTATGAGGAATTCCAAGAAGCTCCTTATAAACCCCAGGGGAGGAAGGAAACAGGGAGGGAGAAATGAAATAAGTCTGATCCTGGCTTTGCCTTTTACCAGCTGTGTGTAATTTTAAGTAAATTACCTAACCTCCCTGAGCCTCAATTTTCTCATTTGTAAAATGGAAATAATAATATTATTTTTGTTATAAAGATCATATGAGACTACAATATAAGGAACCTCCAATAGATACTGGATAAATACTGTTTCCTGTCATTCCTATTTCAATCTTTCCCTTGATGACTGATGAAATCGTACATCTACAATGGCACACAAATAATGAAACCCAAGCAGTCATAACCACGGGATGTCAGAACCAAAGCAGCTTTATTGAGAAACCGTCGATGCTCTTCATTTTACAGAGGAGAGGACTGAGGCCTGGGGACAGGAAGTGACTAACCCAGGAAGTCACAGCTAATGAATGGCAGAACTAGGACTGATTCCCAACTCTCTGGACAGAGCTTCTCTTCCCACTTCAAAGCCTCCTTCCTGTCCCCACCCTCTTTGTGCTGTTGCAACGGCCACGGGCTGAAGGCTCCCTGCATATGCTATGCTCTTCCTAGCACTGTGCCTTTGTCTGTACTGCTTCCTTTACCTTTGAAGCCAAGCCCAAATCTCTCCCTTTTTTAAAAAAAGATTTATTTTATTTATTCCCCACCCCCACCCTCATTCCCCCCATTGTCTGCTCTGTGTCCATTCGCTGTGTTCTTCTGTGTCTGCTTGTATTCTCATTAGGCAGCTCCGGGAACCAATCCTAGGACCTTACGGGGTGGGAGAAAGGCAATTACTCTCTTGCGCCATCTCAGCTCCTTGTTCTGCTACATCTTCTTATTTTCTCTCCTCTGCGTCTTTTGTTGCTCCATCTTGCTGCGCCAGCTCTCTGTGTTGGCTGGCACTCCCGCACGGGGCAGCATTCCCATGTGGGCCAGCTTGCCCTCACCAGGAGGCCCTGGGCATCGAATCCTGGACCTTCTATACAGTAGACGGGAACCCAATTGGTTGAGTCACATCCATTTCCCTCTCCTGTATGTTTAATATCTTTTATGTTTCATATTCTCATACTGAGAACCCTAATTTGCTCCAGTTTTTCTAAATCAGGATACCAAAGGCATTGCATTTTTCTACTCCTTCCGTGATAATGGTCTGTGTAAGTTTTTCCTCATTTTTAATCTATTTTCCGTAACAATCTATTTCATTGAGACTAACTTTTAATACTAAAAAAAAAAAAAGCTTTCATAAGCATCTTAAACTGTCAGTAAGATCTCTAGGTCCAATTTTTTTTACCAAGCTGAGACTGGCTGGAACCACTGCCTGAGAGAACACTAACGCAGCAGTCCACGTGAATTTGACCCATTACCAGTTCCCCCTGGCACTTAAACCAGTCTACCATGTGTACTTGTCTGTCTTCCCCTCCAAATCATGACCTTCTCAAGGCCAGAAACAAGATTCTATTTGCCTTTATACCCCCATTACCTCGCGCTGTTCTTATCAATAACTACTTATTCATTTGAGAACTTAGCACTTAAATACACAAGGACAAAAACACAATGTCATAACCAAACTCCAATGAGTAAGAACAATCAGAGCACCCACGGAGGGCCGAGCGTGTGCCAGCACTGAGTTCTCTCGGCAGCGCTGTGCGAGTACCCTCCTTTTACAGTTGGGAATGTGAGGGTCCAAGGACCTTATTTACCTCGTACTTCAGGTTCCAGGTACTCCACAGAACCAGGAAGTGGCAGCGCTGGGATTGCAGCCCAGGTCTGTTTAGCTCCATCAACTGTGCTGCAAACCCTAGGGTGACTGGTAGGTTTAGATAGTCTGGGTATTACACAAAGGAGTCTGAGGGAGGGAGAATGTGGGGCTGAAATCTAGCCCCAGCTGACAAACCCTGGCACTGAGCTGCTGCCTGGAGGAAAAGACACTTTTCTGCAATTTGCTTAGAGATACTGTATGTGTTGGCAGGAGCCCTACCTTACTCTGAGCCTCTGGGTGAAAGTAGGATTCCATACCGAGAACATGGCAACAGAAGAACTAGATCCATAAGACTTTCTATAAGAAGCTCCCTAACTGGCTGCCCACCTCCAATCTCTCCTCACAAGCAGCAATCTAACCTATTGTAAATAATATGTTAAAAAAAAAAAGTGTTCAGTGATGGAGGAAATTCACGTATAGTTTTAACTGATAAAAGCTGGTGCTAATGTGGGTCACTGGCTTGGTTTCTGATTTGCTTCATAATAATTTCATCTCTCATGATGCAGAAGTAATGAAGGTCACTGCTATTCTAGATTAAAGACTGAGGAGGAGAACCTCTTTGTAAGGGTGAGAAACCAGAGAGCCCATGGTACCTACCACCTATCTTCCTGAGCTAGGGACTATGGGATGGTCTCATGCTGAAAGGCACAGCTGGACGCCAGCATCAGAATTTCTTAAAGAGAAGATGGCCCAAGAGGACTGGGATGGTCTTAAAAATAGAGATCTGGAATATATACTCATTTTCTCATGTGAGAAAGAAAGCAGGAGGCACTGAGAACGATGAGTGATGGGTTTTTTAAACAATGGTTTTTTTGTTTGTTGCTTTTTATGAACAATGTTGAAAGTGACGATGAATGAAAGAACAAGGAATGAGACTGGCCTGCTGCTTGGAGAATTCAGTGGAACTGCTTAGGAAGAAGAAAGAAAATGATAATCATTTTGCACGATTTCCCTGTTTGGGGACAGTTTCTTAGGAGCAAGCCGAAAGACCACCGACAGGAGAGAGCTGCTACAGCCTAAGATAAAGCAGTGGTAATAGAGAACTTGGGCCTTTTACATGAGTTGGAATCTTCAGCCTCTGAAACTAAAGGAACTTGCTATGAAGGATGAAGTAGATTAAAAAAACAAGTCTAAATAGAAAAAGAAAATATTTATGAATATTGTAAAAATATGTGATAGAATAGGTCATGAAGAAAACCTTAAAACAAATTCCCAAAAGTAAAAATTGTACAGATTTTAATTCTTCAACCACAACACAATCCAACCAGAAATTAAAAACATAAGTTTAAACAACCCTCCTCAGAAACTTAAAAATATTATCACTTACAATTGCTAGATCAAAGAGGGAAAAGTAAACCACACCTATAGATTACTTAGAAAATAGTACAATATCACATAACAAAACTTACTCAGAAGCAAAAGTCAGTCTTAAATTAAATATACTAAATTTTCGAATAATTTTGAGACAATCAGCAGTACAAACTTAAGGAAACCAGGAGGAGGAAAATAAAGTTAAAAATGATCTTAATGAAAATATAAAAATGTTAATGAGTCACTGGCCACAAGGTGAGGGACGGGATAAAAGTAGAGAGGGCTCAGGACAAAATCGTCATCAAGCATAGGAGAAAAATTCTAAGTACACGGTTTACATTAAAAACTGATGAAATAGCTTTATTTTTACAAAGGGCAAAGTAAGTTTATGATCTCAACTTACAAAAATAACTTACCATTGGATTTATTTTAAGCAATGAAAGATACTATAGATTCATTTTTTAAAAGATTTAAGATCCTCAGTATAGTTTTAAAATATTGTTTCAGCAGCTCTATTTTTACAATTGAATGCTTAACTTTATTTACTTAACTAGATTGCACTGAACTTTATATCCTGTCTACGGGGTATATCCGGCTCTCAGGACCTCTGCCCAGAGAAGTCCCACCAAAGCCGGACAACTACTTACCACTATCACCCCAAAATAACCACCATCAGGAAATCTGATGACATTACTCAGTAAGCAGACGTCAGCAGCGGCCCCTCAAAGAGTAAACAACTTCCCAACTGCTCTGGATACGGATATGAGAACTCCTGCAATTCCTGTAGTTAGCTTTTCTTTGTTACAAAAATCATAATGAAACTGACCTAATAACTTCAGGTCACAGCCCTCTTAATGAGTTTATTTTTCACATTTATATTTAAAAGGGGGGAAAACGGACTTTGGCCCAGTGGTTAGGGCGTCCGTCTACCATATGGGAGGTCCGCGGTTCAAACCCCGGACCTTCTTGACCCGTGTGGAGCTGGCCCATGCGCAGTGCTGATGCGCGCAAGGAGTGCCGTGCCACGCAAGGGTGTCCCCCGCGTGGGGGAGCCCCACGCGCAAGGAGTGCGCCCATGAGGAAAGCCGCCCAGCGTGAAAAGAAAGAGCAGCCTGCCCAGGAATGACGCCGCCCACACTTCCCGTGCCGCTGACGACAACAGAAGCGGACAAAGAAACAAAACGCAGCAAATAGACACCAAGAACAGACAACCGGGGGGGGGGGGGGGGGGGGGGGGGGGAATTAAATAAATAAATAAATCTTTAAAAAAAAAAAAAAAAAATAAAAGGGAATAGTCATTTTCAAATCAATTTAAATAACATAGCTTTGATTTAATCTTTCATCTTCAAAAGCAACTGATAATTTTAGGTAATAAAGAAACAAAGGTATGTTCAAGTGCTGATATCGGTAGTTATGAAAGTTGTTGTTTAGTATAATCTGGATTTGTAAATATTTGTGTATTTATTATGATTTATTGTTGACAAAGGAGATTAGAAAATTAGGATATTAATTTGCATTTTAATATTTTAAAGGAATTTTGGGGATAAATATGACCTACAGAAACATGAAATAAATTCATCCAAATGATTTGGATAAAGCACAACCATGATTTCTTTTGTTTCCTTAACTGACCTAAGATGTTGACACTAAAAAGCAAAGATACTGTTACTAATCTTGAGGGGGGGGGTAGATATATATATAATTCCAACCTATTTAAATTTTCTACTTCCCCTGACCCTTTCTATACCTTGCCCGGCTTTGTTTCTAAGCTCTTTAACACTACTTGACATCTACATATTTTATTGTTTATCTTCTTTATTGTCTGGCTCTCCCACTAGAAGATAAGTCTACAAAGAGTGAGATTTTGTCTGTTTTATTCATTGCTATATTCCTAATACACAAAACAGTCCCCCGGACATAATGGAGGCACTAAAAAAAAGTTTTTGAATGATGATTATTTAACAGCTTTTGAATCAATCATTTATCTAAAAACCACACTTGTGACAGCTTATTAAATATATGCATGGATGTAATATAATGCTTTCTAGTTGTCAGAGTATTTTCATATAAACTTTACAGAAATAGAAAAAAAAGAAGGAATCTTATGAAAAGCCAAAGCACTAGGAACCACAAAAGAATCATGTGCCCCATCTTGTTTCCCTACATCCCCTTGTTAGAAACAGAAATTTATGCTGGGATCGATTTACATTAACTACACATGGATCCAGTATCTGTAGTAAAGACATAACTCAGATTCTGGCCTGAGCCATCCTGTCCCTCCAGGCCTCCCCTGGACAGCGGGAGTCTTGTGTGTCTCCCTCTGGGCGGATCGTGATTAGAGAGAGGGGCATGGCCTGGACAAGAAGAAACATCAGCGACTATGGGAAGAGTCTGAATTAATCCAGTAGTGGCCCACCTACTACCACCTACTACCATGCCATATGCCAAGCACTATGATAGGTACCAGGAGTGCAAAGGACAACTCTGTCCTTGAGTAGCAGGACGGGAAAACGTAAGTAACATGTCGCAGTCTGTTTTAACAGAGAAAGAAGGCGCTTATTCTAGAAAAGAGGTGCTTATTAAAGAAGGTGCTAAGTACTTCACTTCCAATCATATTTAATTCGGAGCTACTCCTTACCTATGAGGTACGCATTAACTCCATTTTTTTGGTAAAGCAACTGAAATTCAGAGCAGTTCCGGTTAAACAGCCAGGAAGCAGCAAGGGTGGGAAAGAGACCCAGGTCTGTCCGAACTTAATTCCTGTGACCCTTTCCGACTCCACTGGGAAAGGTGTAAATCAACTGACTCTAATCTGTATCTAGCTAAACTAAGGACAAGAACACTGCAAAAGAGCATTCATTAATTCAACAAATCTTTACTGAATACCCGCTTTGTATCAAATGGTTTCCTAGGCACCAAGAATTCAACAAAGAACCAGACAGAGTGTGTCTCCGTTTAACAATAGGGAGAGATATGGGTTGCTATTTTGGATCAGACAGCCAAGGAAAGCCTCTGTGAAGAATCAAAATGAAAGGTGAGGTCTGAATGACAAGAAGCCAAGCCATGCGAGCAGTGGAGTAAGGAATAGCCAGGCAGAGAGAAGAGCTGGTGCACAGGAGCTACAGGGGGAACAAGGTGGGGCATTCAAGGAAATCAAGACAAAGAGGGGCAGAAGATGAGATCATAGTTAAGCAGGGACTTAGGGAGTGGGTATAACTCAGTGGTTGAGCGCCTGCTTCCCATGTACAAGGTTCTGGATTCAATCTCTGGTGCCTACTTAGAAAAAAAAAAAAGGCAGGGGCTGTATGGTGTAGCACTTTCTAAGCCAGGAAAAAGAGCTTAGATTTTATGTTTTTATTCTAAATTTTATGAAAAACTACTGGAGAGTTTTATAGCAGTGATATGATCTGAGTTTTACATTTTTAAAAGATCCTTCTGGTGTCTTGTGGAGAACAGACTGTGGAAGGGTGAGATTAGAGGCCAGGGGACCAGTTAGGAAACTATCATAGACCAGGCAAGAGGCGATGGTGGCTTGGCCTAGCAGCTGCAATGGAGATGAGTAGATGGATTGTGACAATGTTGTGAAGGCAGAGTCATCGGGAATTGCTGGTAGGAAATAATCAAATCCACTGATTCCTTGTTATCTGTTTTGCAGTTTTATATCAGGGCTGAGTGGAAATTCAGGTCTGTGAAGCATCCTAATAAAAACTGGGTGGGTCTGCTTGGGCCTTTTCAGATCTACCCACAAGGGGGCACCAAGACCTACTAGGAGGCAAAATACATACTTCCCCACTGGCTTAGTCCACCCATTGCTAATTTTCTCTTCAGTAAATTTATACAGCAAATATTTATTGAGAGCATTTTATGGGTTCCCCCAACAGTGCCCAAGTGGAGTGGCATGCTAGGGTAAAATCATTTCAGCTTTTGTGGGTTTTTTTGTTTTTATATCTAAACTGATAGTGTAGGGCAAAAAAAAAAGTGTCTGGATTAAATGAGCTGTTTAAAGTGCTCAGCAAAGTGCCTGACACTAAGTGCCTAATAAATTCTAAGTCTCTACAGTAAAGACTTTCCAAGGTTTGCTATGAAACTGTAACTAATTTTATAGATAATTTTAGGCATTTTTAAGCTATATTTTTCCAAAGAGCTATTTCTTTAAGAGCACTAAGGTAGCGTACAAAAAGAATCATTACCTTGAAATACTGTATAAAATAGGATCCAATTCTCAAATATCCTATTAATGTATTTGATACAAAGGACAAATAAAGGCTTTTTATTTTTTGAAGTAGGAGTGCCCTCAAAGTGAAACTAGTTAAGAATGAACCCATAAAAACAGGAGAACAGCCAAGAATAGGTTAACCCGATCTATGAGATCCTCTTTAAACATCACTGGGATTTCAAAAGGCTCAGATCCTATTATGGATCTCTGAGATACAACATCCTGGAGGCCAGACTGGAAAACAAACCTTCCTCTTTTTTCTTTTCTAAGAAAGAGGAAACTGGCCACTTGTGTGGTGATGTCAGAATGAGGAGGAGGGTCTACAGGCTAGGCGGGGAGGGGGCACCGAGATTGAGAACTCAGAGCTATTTATTTAACTTCATCCTGGGGAGAAACTGAATCCGGCAGGCATGGAGATTCTGGATAGAGAAAAAGAATACTCTTCATGATAAATTAACAAATTAGCATCCTGCCTGTCTCTGGGACAAGTCTATTTCAGGCATGTTTACATTTACCTCTCAGGTATGACACACTGCACACTCAGCAGTAACCTAGTTCAGGAGGTCCTACAGTTGCTTGCCTGCCTGCCTGCCTGCCTGCCTGCCTGGTCATAAGTGCCAGTCTAGCCTTTACTAGGTTAGGTAGTGAACGTAATGATACCCAAAGGGGATTACACTGAAAATGACAACCCACACAATAGAATGAATTATCTAGTATTAACCAAGCTGGTTCCATAACCAGTATTCCTAAGGTTGGACAGATAGGGTTTGAGCTCTGACCCCTTCTCTGAAAAACTGGGTATCTTTGGGCAAGTTTCTTCCCTATGCTAAATCTTACCTGGAAATTATGACTGTGAAGACTAAATGAGCTAACAGATGTGTGGCTCTCTGCACAGTGCCTGCCACATAGGTAAGAGCTCTAAACTTATAGCCATTGTCATCAGTGGAAGGGGTACCCAACCATTTACAAAGCACACAGGAAATTCTTAATCCTTTAACACACTATCTCATCGTGGCTTTTGGTAGTAAGCAGGTTTCCAGACTGAATACTATTTAAATAAATCTGCCACAGTCCATTCCAACCTCCTTGTGTTAAACCGTAAGGCTCTCTGAATACAGATTTTTCCTGTTAAACTGTCTCTTCGTTCTCTTTTATGAGGGCTACCCAACTATTCTCAGCAATTAGCCTGTACTATTTTTAATAAATAACACTGGTTTCTTTAAAGCTTCCTTATGGAATATTTTTCAACACTAATTCTGTTAATTCTAAATTTCAAATAATCATCTCAGAAAAATCAAGAAAGAAGCCATTTTCTATTTTCCCAAGAAAATGAGACTTTAGGCTTCGAAGGAGAAACCACAGGAGAGAGAGGGAAGAAAGGCAGTAAAGGAACTAACAACATCAACAGAAGCTGTGAAAACCCTGGAGTAGGTGACAGTATCCTGACCAAGAATGGGGGGCTCAAGGGCTGGAGGGAGAATTGAAGCCAATGGCTGTAACCTTGGCCCCGTGCCCTCCATAACCACTGCCTGCCTCTTCACTGCAAAAAGCAGCAACAGCTCAGGCTAGAGGGGTCCTAGGGAGACTGTCTTGTCCCAGGGCTACTTCTTCCTAAGGGATTAAAGGTAAAAAAGCCTGACCAGGAGCTGTCGTTTACACAAAAAATATGTCTATTTATGTCCCCAAAACGCAACATGTTTTTTACAAATTACAATCCAAATAAACTTGGTAGGATAAGAGTCTAATACATAAACATTTTGAAAAGCTCTGAGTGTCAAAGGGGACATGAAATTCTGAAGCTGCTGGCCCAGAGAGGCATCCCAGCATCACCCTGTGGGAAGACAGGCAAACTTTCCTTGTTAATGCATTCAAAACACCACTTGGCCACACTCTTTCTCGCATGATAAATCATTACATACAGTGTTTTACTAGGTTTCAGTTACGCTTTAGGAAATAGGTAGGGAATTCTGAATTGACCTGTAATTAATTTTAATTTTTCTCATTGCAAGTAAACAGAAATGGGTCCTAATTGAAGTCTTCACTTAGAACATGTGATTTTCAGGAACCAATTACTGAGGTTAAACCAGAAATGCCTGTATCTGCATAACTTATGACCCAGAAGTGAGAAGCCTGGATCAACTTCAAGTAATAGTCATACTAAAGAACCATTCGATAAGCTTCACATGTTCTTTTTTTTTTTTTTTAATGGGGAAAGAAGAGAGCCTAAAAAGGTACACGTGAAAAAAATGCTGACCTAGATAACAGTATTCCATGAATGTTAAATTTGCTATTCATAAAGATCTGTACGGACACATGCAAAGATGCTTGTCCAGTGCCGGGGAGTTGTAGACAATCTGGGTAAATCTAACTAGGGGATAGTAATAAGATGGATCTTAAAAATATGCAAAGTGAAAGAATAAGAAAGAGAATGAGATCTGTAAATATAATGTCATTTACATAAATTAAAACTACATAAGCATGTAAAAGTATAAACTTTATAAGAATAAATAAAATAACATACATCAACCACATTAGAACGGATGCCTATGGGAAGAAGGGAGGGAAAGGGAGTGGAGAAGTGGATTAAAAAAACAAGAGAAGGAAGAAGAGAGAGGGAAAGTGAGGGAGACAGAAGGAGAGGAAGAGAGGGGAAGGGAGGGGCATTGGGGGATAGGCAAAGATTTCTTGGCCACAGAAAGGAAAAGATAAATTAGCTCGTAAAATTTAAAACCTCTGTTCATCAAAAGACTTCATTAAGGAAGTGAAAAGGCAAGCCACTGAGTAGAAGAAGGTTATCTGTAAAACATATAAGCAACAAAGGATTCATCCCCATAATATGCAAAAAATGCCTGCAAATCAATAAGAAAAACCAGACAACCCAACTGGAGAAAGCATGGCAGAGACCAATGATGCTAATATGCTAAGCACCGAGAAATATACTTTTTCAATTCTCTGCATCTGAATCTAACTAGGAAAAGAAAGGGAATTCATCAACAATTTTTGAATGTTAAAAATGTGATAAGTGCATATACAAGAAATTTGAACAGATTTTAAATTTTATAAAATGTCACTGGTTAAAGTCTATTTTAAGAGAGTTCTTGAGAAAAAATGGAAACAAGCATTTGCATCTACAACTTGTGTATCTACAAGGGAAATGAATTACTTATGCAACTATTACACAGTAGAAAGCTTTGTTTCCATAGAGATTATGACACAACTGATTTGGGCCTTAAATTAGAATATTCCGATTTGAATTGAGAAATGATCTTTTTGTCTAAATGAATAGTGTATTCAGTGGGAATAAAAGCTCTGCACATCTGCTGATATCATTTCCTCTTTACTTCAGCAATAATTAATAATGAGAATACATTCATACAAGCCCCAAAAAGGAACTCATACCCAAATTTCACTAGTGCCTGAAAATACAGCGAATGACATATTTTTACAGGATGTACAAAAATACTGACCATAAAGAAACAACACAAAACATTTTGAAATGTCATTCTGCTCATTTGACATTGCAATTAAAACATTCTCCTGTAATAACTGTCCCAAGAGAAGGACAATTCTGTTCTCCTTCTGCCACTACAACTTGAATTCAATAGATAAACTGCATAATGCAGGGATAAGGGGTGAGGGGGCAGACAGGGAATGCAAGAAGGTGTAAGTCAAAGTACAGAATGCTAAATTCCAAAAGGAGTGAAAAATATGCTCCTTAAGTATAGTCCATGTAAAAGCCTTCAGGGGCTCCCCACTGCCCTAAATAAAGCCTGGCCTCCCTACTAAGGAATTCAAGAGAGCTTGAAGACTGTTTCAACTGCCTCAAACCACTGTTAATTCTTTGAAGAAAGCCTTGTGTCTCTGCTACCATGCCTTGGTCCAGGCGGCTTACTCAGCCTTGCACACTCTTCCCTCCTCCTCTAAGACTCAGGTTTGGAGAAGCTTTTCTTTCACCTTTGGCTCCAACCTCCATCTGGATGAGGTGCCATTTCTTGGTGTTCCTTAAGGAACCTGGGTTTCCCTTCATCACATAGCAAATATGTTTACCTGTTTTCTCGACCTTTCATTCAGAAATGAGCTTTGAAGGGTCTGAATTCTATTTGCTTTCATAAAACTAGAATCTAGCACAGTGTGGTACTTGAAATTATCTGCTGAATGAGCCAATTACTGAATAACTGAAATCCCCCAACACTTCTCTGTGTTTGGATAATAAGCAATCCTAAAGGAAATCTGTAAGAAAAAAAGTTAAAAATCCCAGTTGTTGGCATAAAATAAAAACTACCCAGGTGTCTTGATAGGCTTATATTATAAACCATTCTGTTCTCCTTTTTCTAATTTCACTGAGAAAGCTTTCCAGCTGAATGGATATTCTCATCTCATTCTCAAAGTCCTCCAAGGAAATGATGTAATCTTTAATTTTGTTACAGCTGACTATCTCCTCAACGTAACCAAATATTCAAACAAAGTTCTGTTTGATTAGATCCATGTCTTATTGCCACCCTGGACATTTTAGTTCCCCCTATCAATTGCTAGTTTCAACCATGTTTTGTTTAGATATCATAGACGTGCTTGATCTCCTCTTGAAAAGCTTTTTTTCATTTAAATTATAACGCATGATAAATGAAAACCAGCACACATAAATGAATCTGAAAAGAAAGCATGACAAACAGGGGGAAAAAAGGAGGAAGTAAGCCCTCTGATTCAATAAAATGCAGTGTCATATAAAAATAAAAATGTTAGGATATGACCATGCGATTTTGTAGAAAAAGCTATAAGACCAATAACAAAGCAAAAATATTTTTGGAATCGATAAATTTTAAACACTTGAAAATATCTTTACATATCAAGCTAAATGAAATCTTGAAAACTTATTTAAAATGGAGAAAGTACCAAACATCCATGGTACATGGCAGTGATGAGAAATCAATCGAAAACGCCAAGTCATAATTACTCTCAGAAAATGAAACTAGGGTAGACTTGGTGGCTGGTTTCAATTATTACATGCTAACTTTCCCTAAATAATTTTTATTTATTTAAATAGATAAATAAATTTCACTAGTGCCTGAAAATACAGGCACTGAGAGGCTTGGGGAAACACAGATTCCCAGCATACTGAAGAGTATTCTCAAGAAAAGGACACTGCAGAATAAGTCCACAGGGCCAGCCTCTTCCATCAGGTCACATGTGGTCTGAAGACAGACTGTTAGACAAAAACAGGAAGTTTGGATATGTGAATTTGTTTTTATGATCTTTTAACTTTGATTTGCTCTGTTTACCCCAAAGTAGAGCAATTCCTTGGTATTTGAACTATGCTGGGTTTAAGGGCAGGGGCCCTATCAAGAATCACTAAAGAACTTTCTGGCAGAATCTGCTTTCAGAGGAGGATGTGGAAAACACAGACTCATTTAGAAACAGAGCTTGGTAATGAATGGCAATGCTTGCTTGAAATCAATCAGGGGAGGGTATTACCTCCCAGTGTCCTCACTGGAGATTTTGATATTCTGGTTAGCAAGTTTACTTCTATAATTGGTAGAATAAATAAGCAAGACTCTTGCAGGGTGACCAGAAAAACAATTTTAGGTTATTTCCCCACTGTAAACCTATTCAATAAGACTAGTGCTTTCTCTACTCCTGAAACTTGGACAGGTCTCAATTTTACTGCCCATTCTTTCTTAATAAATAGAAAGTCCTAGAGTCACAGTAATAATAAGTCATAAACATAGCCTTAACATGAAGGTCAAACTGGGCAAAACTAACCTATAGTATATTTTTTGGAAGTGGGAGGTGATTGGGAGGGGGACTTCTGGGGTTCTGGCCTATCCTATTTCTTGATCTGGGAGCTGGTTACATTTGTGAAAATTCATCAAGTTGTATGCTTATGAATCATGCATTAACTGTTACGTTATACTTTCAAAAAGAGCTTACTCAAAAAATAAAAATAAGAAAGATCAGTCCAATATCTTAACAGCATTTCAAACTTTAAGACAGGACTTCTTTCTCCTCCAGGAGGGCAAAATGCAGGGGCTGCCTGCCTTTGAGAAGAGGTGGTAGGGGCTGCTTCTCTCTCCCTCACTTTCCCCGCGACCTGGCGGCTGCTGTTTCTGGGGCAAAAAACTAGGAGAGGGCCAAAAGGAAGTTCTCACCTGGCTGGTACTATTGAAGATGATTTCTCACTCTTACAGAGAGATTACAGAGTATTTCTGTGGCTTCTCTGCGGAGTCTCCTGATGTCACCCTCCCACTGCTACTCCCTACCCATGGGCAGTGTCTCTCTTCCAGCTGGCTTTTCCCTATCCTTTATTTTCCATTCTAGTGTAGAGCCCACACACCCTTTAGAGCTGGGGCTCCTCTCTTTCTGGTAAGCTACTATCTTAGGGGGAAAAACAAAACAAAACAAAAATGAAACTTTAAAACTGAGCCCAGGTCAACATTCCACCATTCTTACTGCAGCCTCTGCCCACAGTCGAGGTGTGTGGATGTCTCCTGCCTAGCTCCCTGAGCACCAGCACATTGTCAGGCGGGAGGCTTTAGGATAAAGTGGCTCTGTCTACCTGACTTAAACACTTTGTCTTTCAATGTCTCTGACCATGTCGCCCACTGGAGTACTTCCTGTTTATGTCCCCATTTTACTTGTGGGAACATCCAGGAAAGCATTCCCATCCGCTGCTCAGGCTTTGCTGGGAGCTGGAACCTTTGAATGGATGTAGATTGAAGAACCAAAGGGAAAGAGGAATAAAGGGTTAGCACCCATATAAACAGGGGAATCTGAATGACTGCCAGGGTGACCCAGGAGGTAAATCATGAGACAATGAACAAGTCTGTCTATTTTCTTTCGAGTTGGTAGGTTTGATATTCCTGTTGCAGAGCATGCATATTTTTCAATCCAGCTGCATTAGTTCTAAAATTTTTAATATGTGTCCTATTATGTCTATGATTTTGGTGGTGTGAGCTTTCAACCTTAGATAAGTTGAAAATCTGGAAAGGTGGCATTAGCAGCTTCTAGATGTCATTTAAAATATAATTTATGCCCATGACTACTATTTTATTATAAATTTACAGTATATCCATGAAACTGAAGTTGAAAAGGTCTTTGGGGATATGACATACAGGCTATAACTACCGTGCATTACACTGTTTCTATAAGAAAAACGCATTCTGAATTGCAAATGACAAACGTGAATGCAAATACTTAGAACATTACTCTCAAGATCTAGGCATTAGCTCCTGGCCAACCTGATGTTGAGGATGAATCAAAGCTGGAACAAATATTATGACATTTCAGGATGATGGCCTATTTATATTGCAGGAGCTTCCAAAGACAAAAATATCACATTTTCCTCATCCCCACTGATAGCTCTTGTGAAAAGAGCATCACCAAATCGTCCAAAGTAACAACTGAAACTGTAATCTGGCCTTTTATTTTTTTAGGTTTGCTCATTACTTCACTTATTAGTTTTGGTTTTTTAATTTCTTCAAATGATTGAAGTCAATCACCTTAAACCAAACACTGAGTACCTTCATAATAAATTGGATGAATGAAAAAAAAGACGACTCTAAAGTGAATACCCAGAAGTGGATAGTCGTACTAACCTCAAAGCTTCTGAAACATTCAGTTTTGATGGTCTGTCAGGGAACCTTACTAGTGGAATATGTGGTTTGACTTCCTGATGACCACGCCGGTGAATGCCATCCTGTGACACCTCCAACTTCCATTTATATTTACTGATATGTTAATGATTTTTGTTACCCTTTGGAGGGACTAGTTGCTTTCCTGTGTGTATTTTGATATTTAAAATGGTTTATATTGGGAACCGGACTTGGCCCAGTGGTTAGGGCGTCCGTCTCCCACATGGGAGGTCCGCGGTTCAAACCCTCCTGCGTGTGGAGCTGGCCCATGCGCAGAGCTGATGCGCGCAAGGAGTGCCCTGCCACGAAGGGGTGTCCCCGCATAGGGGAGCCCCACGCGCAAGGAGTGCACCCCATAAGGAGAGCCGCCCAGCGCGAAAGAAAGTGCAGCCTGCCTAAGAATGGCGCCACCCGCACGGAGAACTGACACAACAAGATGATGCAACAAAAAGAGATACAGGTTCCCGTGCAGCTGACAACAACAGAAGCACACAAAGAAACAAGACGCAGCAAATAGACACAGAGAACAGACAAGGCGGGGGGCACTGGAGGGGAGAGAAATAAATAAATAAATAAATCTAAAAAAAAAAAAGGTTTATATTTTTGGTCTAGTGGTTATTTTTACTAATATTTATAAACCTTTTTCTCTTTAGACAGTATCTATTTAGTTCCCTATGAGAAATAATAAAACTAAGATAGTTTCTTCTCTTGCCCCATCCCTCCATTACTCCATTTTTGCCAGTTATCTTACCTCTTACTGTTTAGCTTTGTACTCTTAAATATACCTACACCTCTATTAGTTCATCTGCCATCTTCAAATGATACAATTTGAACCCCAACTATTAAAGATGAGGGAGGAGTATTCTTACCTTAAATCCCATCTTCTTTTCCCCTTTCCCTCTCATTTTGGTTGGTTTAAATATAATTTCATACTGTTAGGGCCTATAACCTTTACGTTCTGTTCTATCACACTAATCTCCACATTAGTTTTAACCTCTGTCTTACAGTTAAATAGATATAATGTTTACCACCAGTTCTTTTGCTGTAATTTTCTTTCTTGATTTACTACATTTAAAAATTCTTTGTTTTTATATTTGAGAAACAATTTTGCTGGGTATAAAATCCATGGGTCATACTATTAGGTTGGTGCAAAAGGAACTGTGGTCTCAGACCATGAATTTTAAATCATTATAACTAGGCTTAAACACATCTTTATTAATCAAAATAGGAACCATTACGAACAACACATTTTTGCCAATGAGAAATAAGTTTGTTTATTCCTGCAGCATAAAAATCCGTGCTTCAGGATTTGACAAACTCTTGGAAAGCATTTTCTGCATCCTGCTGGTTGTGGAAGCATTTTCCCTGCAAAAACTCGTCGAGACGCTTGAAGAAGTGGTAGTTGGTTGGCTAGAGCTCAGGTGAATATGGTGGATGAGGCAAAACGTCGTAGCCCAATTCGTTCAAGTTTTGCAGTGTTGGTTGTATGACACGCGGTTGGGTGTTGTCCTGGAAAAGAAGTGGGCCCTTTCTGTTGACCAATGCCAGCTGCAGGTGTTGCAGTTTTCCGTGCATCTCATCGATTTGCTGGGCGTACTTCTCAGATGTAATGATTTTGCCAGGATTCAGAAAGCTGTAGTGGATCAGACTGGCAGCAGACTACCAAATAGAGACCATGACCTTTTGCTTGGTCCAAGGCTGGCTTTGGGAAGTGCTTTGGAGCTTCTTCTCGGTCCAACCACTGAGCTAGTTGTTGCCATTGTCATATAAAATCCACTTTTTGTCGCACGTCACAATCTGATTGAGATGGTTCATCGTTGTGTAGAATAAGAGAAGACAACATTTCAAAACAACATTTTTTTTTTGATTTTCGGTCAGCTCATGAAGCACCCACTTAGCAAGCTTTTTCACCTTTCCAATTTGTTTCAAATACCGAACAACCTTAGAAATGATCAATGTTGAGTTCTTCAGCAACTTCTCGTGTAGTTTTAAGAGGATCAGCTTTGATGACTGCTCTCAATTGGTTGCTCTCAACTTCCAATGGCTGACCACTAAGCTCATCTTCAAGGCTCTTCGCAAAACTTATTGAACCATACTGCACTGTACGGTCATTAGCAGTTTCTGGCCAAATGCGTTGTTAATACTGCCTGTTGCTGCTGCTGCTTTACCACCCATTTTGTACTCAAATATGAAAATTGCTCAAATTTGCTTTTTGTTTAACATCATTTCCATAATCTAAAATAAATATAAACAGGAAGTAGTAAGTCATTAGCAAAAATATAAAGTGAAAAGTGCACATTAAAATGTTGTGTAAAATAACCACCTTTATTTAAGAATATATGCCATTATCAAACAGCAAATTTCAACAATGCAAAATCACAATTACTTTTGCACCAACCTAATACTTTTCTGGAGGACTGTCAGTATTGCTCCAAGATTCTCCTGTGTTGAATGAGGCTATGGAGCAGCCTAAATTTTCCCTTTTAGAAGTGACTTCATCTTTTGACCTGGCTGCCCCAAAAATTCTTTACATTTGAAATCCGATCACTTGAATGGGATTGGACCATTCTGTTAATTTTTTCCTGGACACTGTGTTCTTTCAACCTATATATTCAAGTTCTCTCATTTCTAAAAACGTTTCTTCATTTATAACTTAAAATTTTTGTTTTGTTCATGATTTGTTTCCTACTTTAGGGGCACTAATTATTCAATTTTTGTGATTTTTCATTCATATCAACCATTCAATCTCTAATCCTTTTTTTTTTTTTTAAATAATTCTCTCCCCCACATGTTGTCCCTCCTCTCCCCACCGACAGCTCCCTCATCCGTTTGCTCAGTGTCTGCTTGGTTTTTTTCTTTAGGAGGTACTGGGAACCAAACCTAGGACCTCCCATGTGGAGGCAGGCACTCAACTGCTTGACCCAAATCCACTCCCTCTAATCCTTTTTAACTATTTCTATTTCACTTAGCTCATGTCTCTGCTTTTCTCTACAGTCTTGTGTTACTTTTATTTTTGCCATCATTTCAGTGATGGTTTTTTTTTCCTTCAATTTCTTACTTGAAGTCAGGTTTCTTTTTTTTTTTAGCTAGTCATCTCTTCCCTAAACTCCTATATCTCTGATTTGTGCAACATTTTTATAGAGCAGGTGTAGCAGTTTGATATGGTTATGAATTCCAAAAATAGATATTGGACTATGTTTGTAATCTGGTCTGTACCTGGGCGTGATTAAGTTACGATTAGGGTTTTGTTTGGGCCATATCATTAGGGCATTGAGTTCCTGCCCCTTGGTGGGTGGGGACTCACAGATAAAAGGCATGGCAAAGGACAGAGTTGGGGGTTTTTGATTTTGGAGTTTTGATGTTCAGAGTTTGATGCTGAAGTAACCTCACAGAGGAAAGAGAAGCCAGCTCCAGGAAGAGAAGACCCTAAGCCCAGGAAGAAGCAAGCCCTGGGAAGAAAGGAACCTTGAACCCAGAGAGAAGCAAGACCCTGGAAGGGAGGAACCCAGGAAGCCTGAACCCTTGCAGACATTGGAAGCCATCTTGCTCCAAACAGACTTTGGTGAGGGAAGTCACTTATGCTTTATGGCCTGGTATCTGTAAGCTCCTACACCAAATAAATACCCTTTATAAAAACCAACCAATTTCTGGTATTTTGCATCAGCACCCCTTTGGCTAATACAGTGGGACTGACTTATTTTTTTAATTTGTGAAATATCTGGTTATGATGTCTACCTGTACTATGACAATATTTTCCTAGTGTGTTTTCTCATGTTCCTTTCTTCATTTTTCCACCTTATGTTTGACTAGACACTGAACTGGTTCAATTTTTTATTACTTGGTTTTGAATGAAAGCTGTTTTTCCTGGACCAGCTATGTGAAGACTAATTTGGGAGATTTAGGCAACTGTGGGGTTATTCATAATGCAAAGTCTCTGGCCTTCCTGCTATTCTACAAATATAACTTCTGAAAATTCTCATTCAGTCTAGTTTCCTCAGAATCTTAGAGTCAAACTGGGTCCAGGGAAGCTCCTGCCACCAGCTGTGTACCTCATTTTCACCTACTGTTTTAAATAAAGGATTTTGGTTTTGAACCCCAGGGTGTATGCCTCATCTTAGAAAAATGTTATTTGTCAAGTTTTTTTTTTCTGTGATCTGCAGCTGCAGGTGTCTTCTTTCCACTTTCTCTCCTACTCCTGGTTCAATCTTGTAAAAAGTCTTTGGACTTTCTGGCTTAAAGTTTCAGACATTTTCTAATTTCTTCAAAGATGGAGCTTTCATTTCTATTTCTCCTAGTTGCTTAGGGGTAATTTCCCAGGGGAGAATGGAGAAAGGCTGACTTTATCATGTTGAAATATTAAGTCTACTCTTTTCCTCCAACAAGTAAAATGCTTTATAATTTTTCTGACAATAAAGTAACACATGGTCCCTGCAAAATTTCCAGACAATATCAGAAAGGATACCAAAAAAAAGTAAAAAGCTATTTCCTGAAATCTCATTAGAACAAAGTAATGCCTGATAACAGTGTATATCCCTTAATTTTTCAAATGCATATTTAAATATACCATTTATCTATATTGTCTTTTTCCATGCTTTTTTTCCCCCCACATAAAACAAGTATTTTCTTGGAAATAGGTTTAAATTATCATTTTAATAGCCACATAATATTCAAGAGAACTTCCTCTTAAAAAAGAGTATCATGAGACACTGAAATGTTTAATCTTTAAAATGAAAGTTCCCAAACAGAAAAGTTACATTATCAAGATAGCGGTCTCAGACATCCCTGGGAATGTTTCTTA
The DNA here is from genome assembly GCF_030445035.2 of Dasypus novemcinctus. Classification (NCBI taxonomy): domain Eukaryota; kingdom Metazoa; phylum Chordata; class Mammalia; order Cingulata; family Dasypodidae; genus Dasypus; species Dasypus novemcinctus. The sequence continues at coordinate 172,964,824 of NC_080675.1, read as the reverse complement.
AGAGATAGTTAAATAAAAGAGCAGATTCAACTAATTGGAACTACGAAGGACAAAAGACTGTAAAACGATTCCACAAATGCTGAATCAAAGGGATAAAAACCACATCACAACAAGGTGGGAAGAAGGCAGAGTAAGATACTCCAGAATTCAGGCCCTCTACTAAAGCAACTATTAAATAGGAAGGAACAGTCTGATTCAATATTTTGAAACACAGAGAGTCCAGATGAACACTGTATAACATCCAGAGAAGAGCAGGGGGGAAGGCTGGTAACTTACAGTAAATACCAGTAAACGGCTGTCTCCATGCAGCGGTTATCACAGAAGGCTGCAGTGGGGCCCTGCCCATGGGGTAGCTTAAAGAAACATTAAATCCCCATTCCCCAAGTGGCGATGTGCCAGTTGCTGATCAGTTTTTGATTAGCAACTTTGGATCACTGGGGTCCTGGCTATGAGGGTGGACATTGTTCCAACCCACCTGGACAAAGGCGGCAGAGGAGACTTAAAAGACAGTACACTTCCTCAAAACTGTGGAGCACAGCCGAAGCACTGCACTTGCTGGACAGCTCAAGAAAGTGCAGCTTCGGGGAGCCATGGAAGAAGCTCTGAACACCCTTCCTGATCCCTCCCTTAGGCCCTCTCCAGGGAAGATGGAACCCCGCCCTGCAGCATGCTCCATTTGTGGGTCCTTGTTCCAGCTGGGAGAGACTGACTTGGGAAATTCTTCCCACTCCCAAAAGTTGCCCTCAGACAAAAGCAACTTTGAACAAAGAAAGCAGTGTAAGAAACAATAGAGGCAGACGGCCAGGGGCAAAGGCTTATTATCCATATTAAATTCTGGAGTGGAATACCCAGGAGAGACCTGCAGTCTGCATTTGCCATCGGCAGATTTTCCTGACAGGAGAAATGACACTCAAGAAAATCTGTCACGGGAAACGGACTTTGGCCCAGTGGTTAGGGCGTCCGTCTACCATATGGGAGGTCCGCGGTTCAAACCCCGGGCCTCCTTGACCCGTGTGGAGCTGGCCATGCGCAGTGCTGATGCACGCAAGGAGTGCCGTGCCACGCAAGGGTGTCCCCCGCGTAGGAGAGCCCCACGCGCAAGGAGTGCGCCCGTGAGGAGAGCCGCCAAGCGTGAAAAGAAAGAGCAGCCTGCCCAGGAATGGCGCCGCCCACACTTCCCGTGCCGCTGACAACAGAAGCGGACAAAGAAACAAGACGCAGCAAATAGACACCAAGAACAGACAACCAGGGGAGGGGGGGAAATTAAATAAACAAATAAAATCTTTAAAAAAAAAAAAAAAAAAAGAAAATCTGTCACCAGCTGGTTACAAGCTCAAGAAACAGACCACCCAGGGAATATAATCCCGGAAGTTAACATTAAAAAAATTTTCAATGTACAATGTGCAACAAAAGATTACAAGACAAAGAAACAGGAGTGATGGCCTATCCAAAGAAAGAGGATAAAAATCCAGAAAACACCAACAAAGACCAGGCTGTGGACATACTGGACAAACACCTAAAAAAAAAAAAGGTATTTAAGATGCTCAAGGAGACATGTAGTCCCACCCTCCTTGTTGCTGTGTCTAACTGCTCTGCTGTTACTGGCAACCATGCCTGAACCAGCCAAGTCGGCCCCAGCCCCAAAGAAGGGCTCCAAGAAGGCGGTGACCAAGGAGCAGAAGAAGGATGGCAAGAAGCTCAAGCACAGCCACCAGGAGAGCTACTCCATCTACATTTACCAGGTGCTGAAGCAGGTCCACCCTGACAGCCACATCTTGTCCAAGGCCACCAGCATCATGAATTCGTTCATTAACATCTTCGAGCACATCATGGATGAAGCACTGTGCTTGGGGCATTACAAATTCTCAACCATCACCTCCAGGGAGATGAAGAAGGCCGTGCACCTGCTGCTGTCCAGGGAGCTGGCCAAGCATGCCATGTCTGATGACCAAGTACACGAGCGCCGCTGTGAGCCCACTCACCGTGGATCATTTTGATTCCGCCTACACCCCAATGGCTCTTTTCAGAGCCACTCACTCTTCCCAGAAGAACTGGCACACTTTTCTTACCTTACTGCAGGTAAGTGCTAATTTTCTGTTTCAATGAAATAATTTACTTTTCTGCATTTCCTTATTTTGATCTTGTTAGAAATGGCATTGTACTACAGTATTTGTGCATGTTGCAGCTACTTTGGAGACAATTTGAAGTAGGCTTGTATAGGGAAAATTTCAAAACCCTTCATCCCCCCCCCCCCAAAAATTCCACTCATCTTTTAAGATGTCAATTTTTAAAATTATTTTGGTAACAATACCGCTACCAAGTCATTGCCATTGGTACCCTAGGAATCAAGTGATTTAGATACAGTAATAAATTAGTAAGGAAACAAAGATTGTCTTCTTCACCTAGGTTTTCTTTTAAATGTTCAGGTTTGGGCCAGTAACTGGCTCTCCTTCCTAGTGCCTAAGCCTGGATTTGCAAAATTTTATAGAAAGGAAGAAGAAAAGGAAAGGAAAGCAGGACCAAATTAAAATCATCTCACTTCCTCAAACAGGTTGACAACTTGGTATCGATGGCCAAGCCAATTACTGGGCAGGAAATTTAAATTTGGCCACCAGTTTCTATTGATGAATCTGTCCTGATTGTGGATCTCCACTTGAGGGATCCCAGTAGTACTGTGTAGTTGAAGGAACCCTACCCATCTTACCCATTCCCATATTTCTCAGAGAAATTCCTCATTATGGGTCGGATTTCTTTCTACCTGCCCTCCTCCCCCACAACCTTTTTTTTTTTTTTTTTTTAGTATTTTATACCCTCCATGAAATTTACCTTCACTATTTGAGAAACAATTATTAGTTTGTGAGGCAAGGTCTTAAAAGATCAGTTCCTTTTCAGGATCTCCATGTTTTCCTCCTCAATGACACTGTTGCCTTTAGTGTTTTTTAAATGAAAGACATTTCAAAAGAGAATTAGAAAGTTGAGCAGAGAAAGGACTATTCCTTGCCCCTTTCCCCACCTCAGGATATAAAAATATGTTTCCCAGTTTATATATGCAATATTACCCATACTCATGTTTCACACGAGGTTTCACTATGCTTTTTTGCAGTAATAAAATTGTTCTAAAATCTTCTGTGGTGATGAATGCACAACACTGATTATACTAAAAGGCACTGATTGTTTACTTTGGGTGGATTGTATGGGATGTGAATATATCTCAACAAAATTGATTTAAAATAAATAATATACAAGAATAGCCAGAAACAGCAGCTATGTACAGCAAGGAAAGCATAGAGATTGAGAGGTCATGAATCTTTTTTGCCTGTTTGTCTGTTTTTTGTTATTATTGAAATAATAAAAATGCTCTAATAATGACTGATGAATACATAACTATGTGATTATGCCAAATGCCACTGATTATACACTTTGGGGGGAAAATACTAGAAAAGTAATAGGGAAAAAGAACAACTGAAGTACTATTTAAAACAAAAAAACTGCTTTAAAAAAAAAAAAAAAGATGCCTGAAGAGATGAAGGAAAATATAGAGAAAATATAGGAAAACAGTGAGTGAACAATATGAGAAATTCAATAAGGTGATAGACATTTTAAAAAGAACTACTAGGGAGTGGTGCCTCCTAAAAACAACAAGCAAACAAACGAAAATGCCAACTCAGGGGAGCCGATGTGGCTCATTGGCTGAGCGCAGGCTTCCCATATACAAGGTCCTGGACTCATTCCTGTCCCTGACATAATTCAAAAAAAAAAAAAAAGAACTACTGGTGTTGAAGACCGCAATAACTGAAATGAAAAATTCCCAAGAGGGTTTCAACAGCAGGCTGGAGCTGGCAGAAGAAAGAATGAGCGAATCTGAGCACAAGACAGTTGAACTTAGGCTGAGAAGTAGAAAGAAATAAGAACTATAAAAAGAAAAAACAGTCTAAGACACCTCTGGGACACCATCAGGCATACCAATAAATATAATATGAGAGTCCCAGAATGAGAAGAGAGAAAGGGGCAGGAAGAATATTCAAAGAAATAATGACAGAAAACTTCCCAAACTAAGCAAAAGACAGGGAAAGGCACATCCTACACATACCACATCCTTAAGAATCCACAAGAAAACTATAAGAACTAATTAATGAATTCATCAATATTGTGGAATACAAGATACACATGCTGAGTTAGCTGAAGTTCCACACACTAATAAGGAACTAAATGAAGAGGAAATCAAGAAAAGAATTCCATTTACAATAGCAACTGAAAGAATAAAACACCTAGGAATAAATTTAACCAAGGAGGTAAAAGACTTTGTAAACCAAAAACTACAAAGCATTGGTGAAAGAAATTAAAGATGCACTAAATAAATGGGAAGACATCCCATGTTCATGAATTAGAAGACTTAAAATTGTTAAGATGTCAATGCTGCCTAAAGCAATCTACAAATTTAACACAATTCCTATCAAATTCCAGCAGCTTTTTTTGCATAAATGGAAAAGCTGATCCTTAAATCCCTATGGAATTTCAAAGGATCCCAAATAGCCAAAACAATCTTGAAAAAGAACAAAGTTAGAGGACTCACATTTCCCAACTTCAAAACTTACTACAAGGGAAATGGATGTGGCTCAAGCAGTTGGGCTCCTGTTTACCATATAGAAGGTCCAGGGTTCGATGCCCAGGGCCTCCTGGTGAAGGCAGGCTGGCCCATGTGGAGTGCTGGCCCATGTGGAGTGCAGGCATGCTGGCCAATGGAGAGAGCTGGCGCAGCAAAATGACACAACAAGAGACGCAGAGGAGAGACAATAAGAATACATAGCAGAACAGGGAGCTGAGATGGCGCAGAAGAATGACCACCTCTCTCCCACTCCGGAAGGTCCCAAGATGAGTTCCCAGAGCTGCCTAATAAGAGTACAAGCAGACACAGAAGAACACACAGTGAATGGACACAGAGAGCAGACAACATGGGGGCTGAGGGGAGAAATAAATAAATAAATCTTTTTAAAAAAAACACAAAACTTACTACAGGGAGTGGATATGGCTCAAGTGCCCCGCCTCCCACATGGGTTCAGTTCCTGGTGCCTCCTGAAAAAACAATGACAAACAACAAGGAAAACAAACAAAAAGGTAATTCGGCGAAGCCAATGTGGCTCAGTAGTTGAGTGCCAGCTACCCAAATATGAAGTCGCAGGTTCAATCCCCAGCCCTGGTACCTCAAAAACACAAATAAACAACAACAACAAAAACTTATACAAAGCTATAGTAATTAAAAGTGTGGAAGTGGCATAACTATAGCCATATAGACCTATGATTTTTTAAAAGATTTTATACCATAAGCAACAAAACAATAAAGTGAACTTTATTAAATTTAAAACTTCTGTGCATCAAAGGACATATCAAGAAAGTGAAAAGAACCTACACAAAGGGAGAAAATATTTGGAAAACATATATTTGATAAGGGTTTAAGATCCAGAATATATAAAGAATTCCTACAACTCAACACAAAAAAAATAACCCAACCAAAAAAAAAACCCTCAAAATAGGCCAAGGACTTGAATAGACATTTCCCCAAGGAAGATATTCAAATAGCAAAAAAAAAAAAAAAAAGTATAAGAAAAGATGCTCAATATTATCAGTCGTTAGAAATACAAAATAAAACTAAAGTGAGATCACTTCACAGCCATTAGAATGGCTATTATTTAAAAAAACTGAAAAGTATTGATGAGGATGTGGAAAATAGAAACCCTCATACATGGTTGATGAGACTGTAAAACAGGATAGCCACTGTGGCAGTTTGGCAGTTCCTCAGAAAGTTAATCAGAGAATTACCATATGACCATCCAATTCCACCCCTACTATATACCCCACAAAGAACTGAAAGCAGGGAATTGGACAGATATTTTACACTAATGTTCACTGCAACATTATTTACAACAGCCAAAAGGTGGAAGCAACCCAAGTGTCCATCAACAGTTCAATGGATAAACAAAATGTGGTATATCCATACAATGGAATATTATTCAGCCACAAAAAGGAGTGAAGTTGTGATGCATCCTACAACATGGGTGAACCTTGAAGACATCATGGTGATCGAAATAAGCTAGACACAAAAGGACAAATACTATATGATCTCACTTATATGAAATAAGGAAGACACGTATATTCATAAAGTCAGAGACTAGAATAGAAGTTACCAGGGACTGAGTGGGGTACTGGAATGGGGAGCCAATGCTTAATTGGTATGAAGTTTCTGTTTGGGGTAATGCAAACGTTTTGGCAATGAAATGATGGTGATGGAGGCACAACTTTGCATATGTAATTAACTTCACTGAATTGTTTGTTTGAAAAGGAATAAAAATGGAAATTTTAGGTCGCCTATAAGTTACCACATACACATACACAAAACAAAAATAAAAACCACAGAATTGTAGAACCGAGAGTGAACCCTAAGGTAAACAGCTGCCTTAAGTTAATAGCTTAGTTATAATAATATTGCATCATCCATTACATAAAAGCTACCACACTAAGGCAAATGTTAGTAACAGCGAAAACTTTATGAGAGGGGATATATGGGAACTCTGTACTTTCTGCATGATTTTTCTGTAAACCTACAATGCTCTAATTTAAAATGTATACATTTTTAATTTCATAAACCAGAAGTCATACCCCTAAAGATCAAACCGCCACATTTCAGTTTCTTTGTATAATCAAGACAACCAGGGTTTTATTTCACAGGCATTTAGATATGAAAACAAGCAGACCTAACCTTTAAAAGCTAGGTAACTAAGGGTTCCTTTTAAGTTACTCTTTCCATGATCTTTGTTTCCTGTATTATGAGTGCACTATTTTCTTGGTTTCTCATTTACAAGATGGAGAAAATCCAAATAACAGAATATCCAAGTCTTATACCATGGATGGAAAGTATCTACAGCTTATTCATCATGAAGACAGTCAAAAGAATTATACACCTCTTTTACAACTAGAATTAAGCTGGTATGATACTGTCAAAGAAGGGAATGCATGCAAATTATCACAGTCTGTGAGTTTTCATTAAACTGTCTTTTCTTAGTTAATAAAGACTTAAAGCTATCCTAACACTGTACCTCAAAGCTAGTAGTTTTTTGTTATTGTTTTTTAAGAGGTACCAGGGATTGAATCCAGGACCTCGTACATGGGAAGCAGGCACTCAGTTGTTGAGCTACATCTGCTCCCCAATGAGAGCTGTTTTTTTTTTTCTTTTCATTTTTTTGCTTTGTTTTTAGGAGTACCAGGGATTGAACCTAAAACCTCATACAGGGGAAGCAGGCACCCAACCACTTGAGCTACATCTGCTCCCCTGGTTCTGTAGTTCTGAAGAGTATACATTCTGTTCTTTCTCTCTGCAGGCCTTAGAGACAATAACTTTTTCAAATAAACATCTACTCAAATGAGCAAACCTCCAGATGGCAAGGCACTGGCAGAGCCAAGGAACAAAAATTATATGTGAATTTGTTATCTGCAAAAATATTCCAGCAAGTGTTTGAAGGTAGCCTGTAGGTTAGGACATTCCCCTTACAAAACTGACAGAATAACCCCTGATTCAACAAGCAACAGTCAGGTACAAGAAGAAGATCTAGCGCTAGAAAAAGCCAGCAATTCAGCCTCCAACGATTTATTAATAGAAACAACAGCATCTAACACTTGAATGTTTACTATGTACCAGACAGCATCTAATGTAATACTTACAAATAATCCTATAAAGTAGGAACTGTTATTATTCCTAAGTTACAGATTTGGAATCAAGAGACTCAGGAAGATTAATCTACTTGTCAGTCACACACAGCTAGTAAAGAGAAGGGTGTGGAATTTGGACCCAGGGCTGTGTCACCCTAAAGGCCCATACTCAACCACTGCATTCATTACACTGCCCTACTTGCTAACTAATGGAAACGCAGAACAGGGTGTAAGCGGTTTTGACTGATTGGGTCAAAAAAAGGCAAGGTTCAGATTGGGTCGGGAAAGGCAGGCAAAACTTTGGCAAGCAGAGAAGCAAAGAAAGGTCCATGAGGGCCCAAGTACAAGGGAGGGGAGCGAAAAGGCAGAGTCCTTGATACCTGTGTGGATGATGCGAACTGCAAATCTTAGGGCAGGATGCTGTTAGAGAAATTGAAAGACGAGACACGTGAAAGACAAAGATACAGAAGTCTAGTCCCAGCTCTACCTCTCATGACTATGTGGCCTTAGGCAAGTTACTTGTCCATTCTGGGCCCAGTCTAGTCTGTCAAAGAAGAAATGTCCCAGATGACCAGGTTCAGTTTTAGGTTAATGTAAGAATGCCTTACGTATTTTGTAATTTGTAATCTTTTATTCTTTATGGATTACCTATCTTTTAAGAATAATAATAAGTATTCAGTCAGTAGGTTTGGATGTGAAATTGTCATTTGTTCATTTCAATAAACATTTGCAGAGCACTTTTTATGCACTAAACCTATCTAAGTGCTGAAGTTACAGAATAAAATACGGATCTTATCTTCAAGAAGCTAAATATAGAAGGATAGAAAAATAGAAACAAATAATTACAACATTTTGTGAATGTTTAACAGCAAAAAGGTATACAGAGTGTAACTGAAAAGTAACTGATTAACTCTGCCCAAGGAAAAAAATCACAAAAGCTTTCAGAGTGATGCCTGCTGAGATAAATCTTGAAGGAAAAGTGGGGCTCTGCCAAGGAAGGGGAAAAGAGGCATTCTAGAGAGAGGAAAGATTATTGCTAAAGACGTAGCGGTGGCTTCACCTATTCAGGAACAGCAGATGGCTAAGCATGGTTGAGAAAGATTCCGCCAAAGATGAAGTTGCAGAAGAGGGCAGGGTCAAATAAAGGGCCATGGTCAACGCTGGGCCTCAGCTGTTAACAGTGCTGCAGCCAGGTGCACACACAAGGACGCAAACACCAGGCTAAAATAAACCGATTCCAAACACCTGCAGCTGGCAGCACTACTCCTAGATCCCCTACTTCTGATCATGGCCAGCAGTGGAAGTGAGGGACTAAGTGTGCATGAGAAGGAAGCCAGTGGCTGTGGCTGGTTGAGAGGGGGAAGCTGGGAAGGCAATGCCTGAAGGATCATGCCAAACTGGGGTGGGTTCGACGGAGGCTACTGAAGCTGGATGCATACATGTAATATGGTTCAAGGAAATGAAGATTTTTCACAAGGAGAAATATATCAGGCAGGGTCATAGGAACTGTTTTTAAATATCTCTAGGACTTCACATCTTTTGGACTTCAAACACCTGTAGAAATGGTTATGGGGTCCTAAGAAAAAGAACTAGAGTTGACCTGTGGAAATAGCAGAGGAGAGGTTTGAGCTCAATGTCATGGGGAATTAGATTTGTGGCAACCTCTGCTGCTTGCAGTCTCAATGGTTATTTTTCTTTCCCCTTCTTGCAGAACTGGCTCCCCTTCTGAAGGTGGAGATGGCCAGATGCTCACTGCTGCAACCTTCTTTGAAACATAGGTACATTAGTATCCCTGGCCAATGGGACCTGAGGGGAAGTCTGCTGAGGGGGTTACCTTAAGGGAAACTTCTCCTTCCCTGTTAGAACCATGCGTCTTCCTGTCCAATGAGAACACAATGCTTAAAGATACAGTGGCTACCTTGCATCCACAGGCAGATGCTGAATTAACCATCCCAGAATCTCTTTCAGATTTCTTGTTCCGTGAGAAAACTAAATCACTTTTCACTTGTGTATGCTGTTAGTTGCAGCTGCTATAATCTAACACTCAGAGATGACAAAGACAGAATGCACAGCTTCAAAGAAAAGCCCTGGCTAAGGCTTGGCAGGAATACTGTAAAGTAGTCAGGCACTAGAAAATGTTTCTATGAACTGTGTTTTACTACTATACCTTCTCACAATTTTGTTCAGTACCATAAAAACAGAATAAGTGGGAAAAAATGCCAAATATTTTGGGAGGTAAAACTTAGGTGGTTAAATAATTTGCAGCCTGAATGACAGCTCATAAAAATCACAAGTTTTAACCTAAAGGAGGACTCAGTATGCTGCGTGGGCCAAATCCAGCCCACTGCCTATTTTTTGTTCAGCCAAGTGCTTTGAGTGGTGTTCATATTTCTTAAACGGTTGAAATATTTAAAAATGTTTTGTGACACATGAAAAATTACATGAAAGTCACACATCACTATCCACAAATAACTGTTTCCTTGACTTTTGGCTAAAATCAACTGTAGTTCCCATAAATAAAGTTTTATTGGAACATAGCCATGCTCATTGGTTTACTGACTGTGGCTACTTTTCACAAATCAGTTTTATTGACACATATTAATAAAACATACAATTCATCCAAAATGTACAATCAATGACAGAGTAAGGACAAGAGAGACCATAGGGCCTTTAAAACCTAAAATATTTACTATCTAGCTCTTTAAAATGAAAAGTTTGCTGACCCCTGGCCTAGAGGAAACTTAGGGATCATCTCTAGACCATCTCTGTGGTTTTGTAGATAAAGAAGCCAGATTAGGCATTAAATTGGACCTAGAGTTGGTAGCAAAACCTCATCCCAGCTCCTACTCCAGTGCTCCCCTGCCTACATCACGCTGCAAAATCTGACAGCAACATCTACGTTCAAGGCTGAAGCAAAATACCCCATGATCTTATAGGATTCCAGCTTGAACTCTTATTGACAGAGGAAACATATTTATTAAACAGGTCCTTGTATCAAGGATTGCTCAGGGTATTTTCACTTAGAACTTCTTTGAAATCCTGCATAGTTATTTTACTTTCAATGTGTTTATGAGTCCTGCCCTCTGAATTCATTTTCAAATCTGTCTATCCCACACAGTACACTGCCCATTTGATCACATAACTAATAGATATCAGAACTTTGGGATCGAGAAATAAAACCAATGAGAATAGAAGACATCTGAAGGTGTCTGAGCAAATACAAGGTATGGGAGGCAAGGAGGCAAGGCAGTAAACATTTTAAAAGTATGTTAAGTTTGTATCTGTAGACAACACTTACTTAGTTAGAAAATAACTTTCAATGACCTTATACGGAAGGTTCAATGCGGATCAGCAGAATATCCATGTCTACATAAAATACCATGACTTTAAAATGCTGTTTGACCTAAGGTGAGGGGGAAATGGAAAGGAGAAATGAGTTTATATGGCTACGAGTTTCTAAAAGAGAGTCTGGAGGCTGGCAGAAGGTTTGCCCTCATGCACAACTGAGCAGAGTCGGAGAGGCGGATAGAGCAGATACAACCCCCAGATATTGGTTCCTTTGGGGGCTAGAGAGACCCATGGGAGTTATGGTCATGGCCGATGGGGTTGACTGCCGGGGCAGGTGGCCCCTCTTTGGAAATGGTGTTTATGTGTGATGGATCTGGACTCGGATGGGATCTCCCTTCATAAGACTTTCATGCTAATGTGCTGGAGGTGCAGTTAATGTTGGGGTTTGAGATATGTTTGGGGGATTTGAATCTCTGGACTGACGGTGTGGTGGCCAGGTCCTGAGCCTCGGCAGACTCCAGCACCTGCAATCTGATCTGTTGGACTTGCCACACTCAGCTAAGATGGAGTTGAAGAAGGACGGCCACCACACCATGGAGCCTAGAGTGATTACAGCTGAGGGTGGGAGGATTGCATCCAGCATCCAGGTGGAGTCTGACCCTCCTCTTGACATGGAGGTGCAGTGGACACAGCCAATCCAATGTCCACATAGAAGAGGTGGCATTGGATTGGGAAGAGTGGACATGGTGGACAAAGGGTGTGGGGAAGGGCAGGAGGAGATGAGGGGTGGAGGCGTCTTCGGGGCGTGGGGCTGCCCTGGATGGTGCTTCAGGGGTAGTCACCGGACGTTGTAGATCCTCACAGGGCCCACTTGATGGAATAGAGGAGAGTGTGGGCCATGATGTGAACCAATGTATATGAGGTGCAGAGGTGCCCGGGGATGTGCTTACCGGATCCAGTGGATGTGTCATGATGATGGGAACGAGTGTTGTTGGGGGGGGGGAGAGAGGGGGTGGGGGGTGGGGTTGAATGGGACCTCACATATATATTTTTAATGTAATATTATTACAAAGTCAATAAAAAATAAAAAAATTAAAAAAAAAAAAAAAAAAAGAAAATAACTTCCAGCGGAAGAAGTGGATCATTTAAAAAATCCTGGTTTGGGAGGATCCCACAACCTCTGGTTAAAATAAAAATATTGACAAAATACATCACCTATTATTAACAAAAATAATCTTCAGTTTCTCCTGAGACACAGCCATTTTGTTCTCAGCAATTCTTTCCTGTGCGCTCCAATTTAACTCAATATTTACTAAGTCAAAACATGTGCAATGAACATGCTATATGTAAAAGATTTAAAAATGAGTAAAACATGGTCCTTGCTGCTCTAAAGAAAACTAAGGTTGACCAGAGAAAACAACAAATCCACAAGACAGAGAAAAAGGAAATCTTCCCTGTCTTGTGAGGTTGAAGGGAAGGGGCAGGTAGGAGGCTGCATCTGAGATGGACCTTGAAGGGCAGGCAGGATTTTTTATTTATAAATTTTTTTTAAATTAGAGAAGGTGAAGGTTTACAGAAAAACCATGTAGAAAATACAGAGTTCCCAAATACCACCTGTTCTAGTTTGCTAAAGCTGCTGGGAGCAAAATACCAGAAATGGGTTGGATTTTATAATAGGAATTTATTAAGGTAAAAGCTTAGAGTTCTAAGGCTGTGAAAATGTTCAATACTTTAAATATTTCATTGTACTGCCTTCTTACAGCCATGGTTTCTGATAAGAAATTGGCCTTTATCTTATTCATACTCCCTTGTACATAACACATTGCATTTCTCTTGCAGCTTTCCAAACTCTCCTTGTCCTTGGCAGTTGAGAGTTTAACCACAGTGTTTCTAGGAATGGTTCTCCTTGAGTTTATGCTGTTTGGGGTTTGTTAGGCTTCTTAAAAGGGCATATTCATGTCTTTTGTTGAATTTGGAAACTTTCTGCCACCATTTCTTTGAATATTCCTTCTGTCTCTTTTTCTTTCTTCTCCTTCTGGGACTCCCATGTGTTTTTTGTTATGCTTGATGGTGTCTCAAAGGTCTCTTGGACTCTATTCACATTCATTTATTTTTTAACAAATCAATTTTCTTGACACATATTAATAAAGCATACAATTCATCTAAAGTATACAATCAATGGTATTTGGTTAATCACACAGTTGTGCATTCATCTTAATCATCATTACAGCATTTTCATTCTTTCAATAATAACAATAATAATAAACAAAAAGCAAACAAGAAAATTCTTCACTGCTTGATCTCTCTATACTTCCCCTGCTACACATAGCTGCTATTTCTGGATGGTCATGCACAATTATTCATTTATTAGGCAGTTTTACTGAGATATAGTCATATACCATAATATCTATACAAAGTGCATATCAATGACTTTTAGTATAATCACATTGTTGTGTATTCATCACCACAAAAGATTCTAGAACAATTTCATTACTCCAAAAAAGAAAAACTCCAGACCTGAGCAGTCCTTTCCCAGCCCTACCTAATCACTAACCTAACTTCATCTTTATAAACTGATTTATATTTACATTTTATATAAACGGAATCTACAGTACTTTGTGTCTGATTTCTTTCACTTAGCATAATGTGTGGTTTTTTTAGTCTGATATTAACATCTTATAATGTGTACATAGATTTGTTCAATTTCAAAGAAAAACTCTTTTATGCAATTTTACCCATATTTATATTCCACAAAAGGCTTTACAATGCTATACAGCTCCATGTTACATTTATTATCTTTCCTTTTAGTAATATACATGACCTTAGACTTTCCCTTTAAACCCTTTCGTACCCACCAGATATTATGTTAGGCTTTCACATTTTCTATTCATTTCCATAGATTAACACACATCCTTTTTACCAATTCTGCATAAGTTAACCCTCAGCTTTCAATTCTTAAACTTCATTCTGTTTTCTAGTGATCCATATTCAAGTTATTAATTCCATGAGATTACATAATATATTTAGTTATATTAGCTCAATCATACAGTATTTGTTCTTTTGTGTCTGGCTTGCTTCACTCAACATAATGTCCTCCAGGTTCATCCATGTTGTCATAGGCTTTCCAACTTCACTCCTTCGTACAGCTGCATAATATTCCATCATGTGTATACACCACAATATGTTTATTCATTCATCAGTTGATGGGTCCCTGGGTTGTTATCATCTTTGGCAATCATGAATAACTGCCACTATAAACACTGGTGTGCAAAAAAGGACAAAAAGTAAAAACAACAACAAAAACACAACACATTGGTATGCAGATGTCTGTTCGTGTCACTGCTCTCAGCTCTTCTGGGTCACTGCTGAGTCATGTGGCAAGTCTATACTCAACTTTCTTAGGAACTGCCAAATAGTTCTCCACAGTGGCTGTACATTCCCATCAACAGTGAATAAGTGTTCCTATCTTTCTACATCCTCTCCAGCACTTGTAGTTCAGTCTTTTTAGTAGTGGCCAACTAATAGGCATGAAATGATATTTCGTTGTAGTTTTGATTTGCATTTCCCTAATCGCTAGTGATGCTGAACATTTTCTCATGTAGTTTTTTTTTCCATTTGTATTTCTTCTTTGGGCAAATGTCTATATATTCTTTGTTTTTTTATTGTTGAGTTGTAGCATCTCCCTCTATATTGTGGATATTAAACTCTTATTGGATATGTGATTTCCAAATATTTTCTCCCATTGAGTCAGCTGCCTTTTCACTTTCCACAAAGTCCATTGAGGTGCAAAAGTATTTAATTTTGAGGAAGTCCCATTTATCTATTTTTTCTTTTGTTGCTCTTGCTTTGGGTGTGAGGCCCAAGAAACCACCACCTACCCAAGGTCTTTAAGATGTTTCCCTACATTTTCTTCTAGTAATTCTATGGTCCTGACTTTTACATTTAGGTCTTTGACCTATTTTGAGTTGATTCTTGTATAGGGAATGAGATAGAGGTCCTCTTTCATTCATTTGGTTCTGGATATCCAGTTCTCCCAGCACCATTTGTTGAAGAGACTGTTTTGTCCCATTAAGATGGCTTTGGTAGGTCTGTTGAAAGCAGGTGGCCATAGAGGTAAGGGTTTATTTCTGAATTTTCGATTTTATTCCACTGATCCATGTGTCTATCTTCATGCCAATACCATGCTGTTTTGACTGTAGCTTTGTAATATATTTCAAAGTTAGGCAGTGAAACTCCTCCCACATAGCTCTTCTTTTTTAGAATGCTTTTGACTATTCGGGTGCATTTTCCCTTCTAAATGAATTTGGTAACTGTCTTTTCTATTTCTGTAAAGTAGGTTGTTGGAATTTTTATTGGTATTGCATTGAATCCATAAATCAGTTTGGGTAGGATTGACATCTTCATGATATTTAGTCTTCCAATCCATGAACACTACAGAATGTCTTTCCATTTGTTTAACTCTTTCTTAAAATTTTATTTTAGCTTTGTTTCATTTTCTACATAACGGTTGTGCACTTCTTTGGTTAAATTGATTCCTAGGTATTTGAGTCTTTTTGTTGATACTGTAAATGGAATTTTTTCCCTGATGTCCTCCGCAGATTGCTCAATACTAGTGTACAGAAACATTGCTGATTTGTATGTGTTGATCTTATATTCTGCCTTTTTTTAAAAGATTTATTTATTTATTTCTCTCCCCTTCTCTGCACCCCCTTGTCTGTTCTCTGTGTCCATTTACTGTGTGTTCTTCTGTGTCCATTTACATCTTGTCAGCAGCACCTGGAATCTGTATCTCTTTTTGTTGCATCATCTTGCTGCATCAACTCTCCGTGTTTGTGGCGCCACTCCTGGGCAGGCTACACTTTTCTCACACTGGGCAGCTCTCCTTACGGGGTGCGCTCCTTGCACGTGGGGCTCCCCTACGCGGGGGACACCCCTGCATGGCACGGCACTCCTTGCACGCATCAGCACTGTGCATGGGCCAGCTCATCACACGTGTCAGGAGCCCTGGGTTTGAACCCTGGACCTCCCATGTGGTTGGCAGATGCCCTATCAGTTGGGCCAAATCCACTTCCCATATCCTGTCATTTTGCTGAACTTGCTTATTATTAGCTCAAGTAGCTCATTGTAAACATTTCAGAAATTTCCCAATAGGATGTTATCTGCAAATACAGTTTTTCTTCTTCTTTTCCTATTTGGATACCTTTAATATCTTTTTCTTGTCTAACTGCTCTAAACTAGAACTACAAGCATAATGTTGAATAACAATGGTGAGAGTGGGCATCCTTGTCTTGTTCCCGACCTTAAAGGGAAAGCTTTCAACCTTTCCTCATTGAGGTATGATGTTGGCTGTGAGTTTTTCATATATGCCCTTTTTCATATTTAGGAATTTTCCTTCTATTTCTATCTTTCAAAGTGTTTTTATCAAGAAAGGCTGCTGGATTTTGTCAAATGCCTTGTTTTCTTCAATTGAAAATATCATGTTTTTTTCCTTCAATTTGTTAATGTGGTATATTACATTAATTGATTTTCTTATGTTGAACCAGCCTTGCATACCAGGAATAAATCCCACTTGGTCATGACGTATAAGTCTTTTGATATGCTGTTGGATTCGATCTGCAAGTATTTTGTTGTGATTTTTTGTATCCAAGTTCATTAGAGAGATCTGTCAGTAATTTTCACTTCTTCTAATGTCTTTATCTGGCTTTGGCATTAGGGTGATATTGGCTTCATAAAATGTGTTAGGTAATTTTCCTACCTCTTCAATTTTTTGGAAGATTTTGAACAGGATTGGTGTTAACTCTTCTCGAAATGCTCGGCAGAATTCACCTGTGAAGCCATCTTGTCCTAGACTTTTCATCTTTGGGAGATTTTTGATGACTGATTGAATCTCTTTAAATGTGATCAGTTTGTTAAATTCTTATATTTCGTGTAGCGTCAGTATAAGCTGTTGTGCATTTCTAGGAATTTGTCCATTTCATGTAAATTGTTTAGTTTGCTGGCATACAGTTTCTCATAAT
This sequence comes from Dasypus novemcinctus, assembly GCF_030445035.2. Taxonomy (NCBI): domain Eukaryota; kingdom Metazoa; phylum Chordata; class Mammalia; order Cingulata; family Dasypodidae; genus Dasypus; species Dasypus novemcinctus. The sequence goes on along the minus strand of NC_080675.1, from coordinate 172,947,818 downwards.
AATCTCTTACAATCTTTTTAATTTCTGTGGGGTCAGTTGTAACTTCACCCCTTTCATTTTTTATTTTATTTATTTGCATCTTCTCTCTTTTTTCCTTTGTTAGTCTAGGTAGGGGTTTGTTGAGGGGTTTGATTTTATTTATCTTCTCAAAAAACCTCTTTTGGTTTGGTTGATTTGTTGTTGTTCTCAATTTCATTTATTTCTGCTCTAATCTTTATTACTTCTTTCATTCTGATTGCTTTGGAAGTGGAGGGCTCTTCTAGTTTCTCCAGTTGTTCAGTTAGATCTTTGATTTTAGCTGTCTTTTTTAATACAGTTGTTTAGGGCTATAAATTTCCCTTACAGGATTGCCTTCACTATATCTCCTAAGCTATGTTCTCATTTTCATTCGTCTCAATATATTTACTAATTTCACTTAGAACTTCTTCTTTGACCCACTAATTATTTAGGAGTGTGTTGTTCAGCCTCCGCACATTTGCAAATTAGCCACTTTCCAGTCATCTGTCTTTTTACTCTTTCAGTTATCCTTTCTGCTTTTCTTTCTTCTATATTCTTTTCTTAGCCTCTTTCTCCGCTTTTTCTTTCAGACTTTAAGGTTTTCTTTAATATTTCCTGCAAAGGTGGATTCTTTTTTACTAACTCTCTTAATTTCTGTTTGTGAATATTTTAAACTCACTTTCATATCTGAAGGACAATTTTGCTGGATAAAGAATTCTCGGCTGGCAGTTTTTCTCTTTGTATCCTAATTGCATCATACCACTGTCTTCTGGCCTCCATGGTTTCTGATGGAAAATCCACACTAAGTCTTATTGGGTATCCCTCATATGTGATGGGTTGCTTCTCCCTTGCTGCTCTCAGAATTTTCTCTTTATCTTTCACTTTGACATTTTTTAAATTATATTTTATTTTATTTTTAAAGAAGGTTTAGATTGCATAAATACTATATAGAAGTATATGGGGATTCCCATATGCCCTAACCCATCCCCCTCCCACTTTCCCACATTAACATCAAATTCTTCTTTAAGCTTGCTCAGTGTCTTCTTGACATCATTTATGTCTTTAGCCATATTGTCTTTCAACTCATTAATATGATTTTGCAAATCTGTGTGCATCTCGTTGATTAGTTGTTTCAAATCCTGTGTCTCTTCTGGGGCTTTGATATATTCCTTTTCAAAACCAAGTCTTCCATTTTTTCAGTATGGCTTGCAATTTTTTGCTGATGTCTAGGCATCTGATTAGGATAGTGAGTTTACTCAGATGCTCAATTTTTCTCTTTCATGGGGATAGTGGCTGTGTGTTACTGTGGTTTTTTGAGTCTTAGTTCAACCTGTTCTGAGTCTTTAGGATATTCCCTGTTAGTTGTTCAAAACTGGGCTCTGGACCCAGTAATGGGTTGCAGATCCCACTTCTGAGGGCCTTATGAAGGGAGGCTGTAAAGGCCAGAAAAAGCCTTTCATTTACTTTTAATTTCCTTACACGTACTTCCTTGGTCTGCCAGCAGATGGTGCACTTTGGCAGCCCTCTCGGTTCAGAATGTGTTTTCTGCAACAGGAACCAGATAGATGTGACAGATGTTCCTACCCCGAGGCTAAGAGCCTAAGAATTCAAACTTTCTCAGAGGCAGTTCTCCAACTTTGCTGACATCCACCTCCCTTTTCCTGGGTAGGAAATAAGTCCACTCCCCTCTGTCCTCAACAACCAGTTCCAGTCAGTAGAGGAGAAGACTGAGAGGGTGAATCTCTTTAGTCCTGGATATCTTTAGTCTTGAGCTGGCTCCCAAGGCAAACAATGGCACAGTGCTCACCGTGGGACACAGCAGACCAAATTTGTGGGCCAAAGTTGAGTCAGCCTTAGGCTGTGTCCCTCTCCCCCACTTTCCTGGGGAGGTGGATCCCTGAGGCCTCCTTTGTCTGCAGCCACCAGTCCAAGACCTGAGAATTCAAGTGTCTACAGGGTAGGGGAAGGTGCTGACAGCATTAGCTGCCACTTTTAACTCAGAGTTTGCCATCACAATTCATTTCCTTTGTTCCTTTCTCTTCTGGGCACTGCCAGCCTTCCCCTGGTGTCCTAAATCCTAGAAGATTTTCCACCAGGCCATCCTCTGCCTGCCTGCTTAGCTATTACTCTGGAAGAGAATAGAGTCCTGTGTCTTTCTAGTCTACCATCTTCCCAAAAATGGTCTCCATTCACTTTTTTCCATTCTTTGTTCTTTTTACTTATCAACCTGAATAATTTCAATTGTCTAGTCGTCTTCCCATTCAAGGATTCTTTATTCTGCCAGTTCCAATCCACTGCTGAAAGCCTCTAGTGAAATTTTCATTTCAGTCATGGTAAGCTTCAACTCCAGTATTTGTTTGGTTCTTTTAAAATTTTTTCTCTTAACTGAGATTCTCCTGTTGTTCAGGCATTGTTTGCTTGGTATCTTTCGGTTTTCTTCGTGTTTTTCTTTATCTCCTTGAGTATACTTAAGATTATTTTTCAAAAGTATGTTATGTCCAAAGTCTGGAAATTGGTTCTGCTTTGGCTGGCAGTCTCCAGAGCTTAGTCCTCCTATCAAAAAGCTCAGCCTGAGGTGAAAGGGCAGCGCAGGATCCTGTCTTTTCTGAGCCTTCATCTTGTTATGGGCTTGTGCTTGCTCGTGGCCTTAGGAATTACCCTCTACAGGAATCCAATGTACCCCCCACTCCCTGTGAAGAACCACTCCCCCACAAGTCCTAACCGACAGTTAAGACAGGAATCTCTCTCTCTCTCACATAAACACACACGTGCGCGCGCACATTACCTGCCCAGTGCTCTGTTTTATGTTTTAAAGCCCTAGGAGGCCTTGACATGCTTTTGCTGTTGGTTTTTTTTTTTTTTTTTCATTTAAAAAATTTATTAAAGTGTACCTCCCATACATAAACATAAACAGTAAGTGTATAGTAAAGTTGTATACTTACAAAATAATCATGCATGTGTGTAGAATACCCATAAAACACCCCTTTACCAACACACCACACTGTGGTGGAACATTTGTTACAGGTTATGAAATAATATCATCAGACTATTACCACCAACCATGGCCCATAGTGTACATTTGGCATACTTTTTCCATACTCCCCCATTATCAACACAGTACATCTTTGGCAAAGAAGCATGACTATTACAGTATTGCTATTAACCACAGTCCATAGGGCACTCCAGTTGTATTTTTCCATGCTTTTCCATATACCCACCACCTTGCAATAGTGACATACATTTACTCTAGCTCCAGGACACTCTTGGATCTGTACCGTCAACCACAATTCTCATCCACTTCTGGGTTCACTGTATTATTCAGTCCCTGGATTATTCTCTAGCTTTCTTTCCAGCTAACATTTACATCCCTAGACTATCCTTTCCAGCCACACTCCCATTTATAAACCAGCTGCTACTCAGTACAATGTGTTACCATCAACTCTATACATTTCCACACTTTTACAGGTAATTAAAACTTTTACATACATTAAGCATTAGTAGTCCTTCTCAGCCTTCCTCTTATTTCCTTTAAGAATCCACCACCTACGACCAGGTCTTGAAGATGTTTTCCTACATTTTCTTTTAAAAGCATTATGGTTCTTGCTTTTATATTTAGGTCTTTGATTCATTCTGAGTTAATTTTTGTGTAAGATGTGAGATAGAGGTTCTCTTTCTTTTGGTTATGGATATCCAATTCTCCCAGCACCCTCTACTGAATGGACGGTTCTGCCCAAACTGGGTGAGTTTGACAAGCTTATCAAAAATCACTTGTGTTTCTGAACCATCTATTTGGTTCCACTGCTGTGTGTCTATCTTTATGCCAGTACCATGCTGTTTTTACCATCGTAGCTAGGTAATATGATTTAAGCTGGAAGTGAGAGTTCTCCAACTTAGCTTTTCCTTTTTAAGATGTTTCTGGCTATTCAAAACCCCTTACTCTTCCAAATAAATTTGATAATGGTTTTCCATTTATTTTAAAAATGCTGGTGGAAATTTTATTGGGATTGTACTGAATCTGTATCAATCAATTTCGGTAGACTAACATCTTAATGATATTTAGTCTTCCAATCCATGAGCAAGGAATGTTCTTTCAATTATTTAGGTCTTTTTTTTTAATCTTTCAACAATGCATTGTAGTTTTCTGAATACAAGTGCTTTACATCGTTGCTTAAATTTATTCCCAAATATCTGATTCTTTTAGTTGCTATCGTAAATGGATTTTTCCCCCTACTTCCTCATCAGACTGCACATTTCTAGTGTCTTTTAAAGTCTGTTTCATCTGATATAAGTATAGCTACCCTAGATTTTTTTTTTTTTTTTTTGGTTACTGCATGTTTGGATTATCTTTTTCCAGCCTTTCACTTTCAATCAATTGGTATGCTTGGGTCTAAGGTGAGTCTCTTGCAGACAGCATAAAGATGGCTCACATTTTCTTATCCATTCTATCAGTCTGTCTTTTGTTTGGGGAGTTTAATCCATTAACATTCAATGTTATTATTTAAAGGCAGTTCTTATTTCACCCATTCTGACCTTTGGGTTTTATCGCCATTGACACTATCAACAAACTAAATGGTTGAATACTATTTCTATACCTAGTATTTACAATAGTTACAAAGTATTTACAATAATAGAAGTGCACTAACTGAGATGGAATGATGTTCACAATATATTAACAAATGCTAAAAGAAGGTTTCAGGGGGAAGCGGATGTGGCTCAAGTGATTGGGTTTCCCAGATTTGGTTCTCAGTGCCTCCTAGAGAAAGCAAGCTGACACAACAAGATGATGCAACAAGAGACACAAAGAGGAAACATAATGAGAGACACAACAAACCAGGGACCTGAGGTGGCTCAGGTGACTGAGCGCCTCTCTTCCACATGGGAGGTCCCAGGTTTGGTTCCCAGAGCCTTCTAAAGAAAAGACGAGCAGACACAGAGAGCACACAGCAAATGGACGGAGCAGACAGTGACCACAAACACGAGGGGAAGGGAGAGATAAATAAATCAATCTTCTAAAAAAAAAAAAATAAGGTTTCAGGAAAATGTACTATAAGAGTACATCGACTGCTTCTTTTTTTGTTTGTTTATTTCTCTCCCCTTCTCCCCCTGCCCCCGTTGTCTGTTCTTTGTGTCCATTTTGCTGTGTGTTCTTCTTTTTGTCTGCTTCTGTTGTTGTCAGTGGCACGGGAATCTGTGTGTCTTTTTGTTGCGTCTTCTTGTTGTGTCAGCTCTCCGTGTGTGTGGCGCCATTCCTGGGCAGGCTGCACTTTCTTTCACGCTGGGCAGCTCTCCTTATGGGGCGCACTCCTTGTGCATGGGGCTCCCCTACATGGGGGACACCCCTCGTGGCACGGCACTCCTTACACACATAAGCACTGCGCATGGGCCGTGGGTCAGCTCCACAAGGGTCAAAGAGGCCCGGGGTTTGAACCGCGGACCTCCCATGTGGTAGGCAGACACCCTATCCACTGGGCCAAGTCCACTTCCCTGTTTTTTAAAATGTATACATATCCACATTAAAGAATGACAAGAAGGCTATGCAACAAAAAAATCAGGTTCTATTTTACCATAGATTGTTTTTCCTTATCTGAGTTTTCTTTTTTCCTAGAATGAATATGTGTAACTTTCATAATAAGAAATAAAAACAGGGAATTAGTTAATTTTCCAAGATATCTAGGCAAAAAATTCAGTCATTTTATGAAAGTATTCCACAAAAATTGTTATGCAACATATTGTGTTGTGAGAGGACTGTGAGTGTCACTGCTCAGTCATCTTTACACATTTTCTAGAGCAGAGATAACTAAGCCTACTAAGACACAGTAAGGGAAGGAAAACATACTGTTTCAGCAACAGGAATGTGTTTTTTTCTTGCAGACTCCCATTTCAATAATTCATTTTGGTTTCAACACCAGTGAGGAAATCTTCTCCCAGGACTGTTTTACCCCGAACACCATCCTCCTCAATGAGGGTGGCTGCCTCTTTATTATGGATCATTCTTCAGCTTACAGATACTTAAATTTTTTCTGATTATCTGTATAAAGAATTATGCTCTCTTCATTTCACAAATGCTTTCTACTCTTTGAGGAAGCTGATTGGCAAAAATTAGCCTAAAATTTTAGGGAAGTTCTGGCTGCTTGTCCAGACCACAGCCTCTTCTACAGTGCAGTGACTCTCCAAGTCTGGCCCACAGCCCAAAAAGGCTTTGAGGGTGTCCTGATGGGCTTTAAAAACAGATCCAAATAGAAGGCCTGTCTTTTGTACTTAGAGGCAAATGACAGGTTCTCATCTTTACAACTGACTACAAACCATACAGAGTAACTGCAGCAGTTTGATATGGTTATGAATTCCAAAAACAGATACTGGATTATATTTATAATCTGGTCTGTACCTGGATGTCATTAAGTTATGATTAGGGCTTTGATTGGGCCACGTCATTAGGGTGCTGAGTCCCCACCCACCAAGGGGGTGATAAAAGGCATGGCAAAGGACAGAGTTGAGGGGTTTTGATGGTGGAGTTTTGATGTTGGAGTTTGATGCTGAAGCCTTAAGCTGGAGCCCTGTGAAGTAAGCTCCCAGAGGAAAGAGAAGCAAGCCCCAGGAGGAGACGAACAATGAGCCCAGGAAGAAGCAAGCCCTGGAAAGAGAGGAACGCTGAACCCAGAGAGAATCAAGACCCTGGAAGAGAGGAACACAGGAAGCCTGAACCCTAGCAGATGTCAGCAGTCATCTTGCTCCAACACGTGAAAATAGACTTGGGTGAGCAAAGTAACTTATGCTTTATAGCCTGGTATCTGTAAGCTCCTACCCCAAATAAATACCTTTTATAAAAAAACAACAAATTTCTAGTATTTTGCATCAGCACCCCTTTGGCTGACGAATACAGTAACCATATTGAGGCATTAAGAGCTAAAACTCCATATTCATAAACCAAAATAAATGTTACTACCATTAAAAGTGTTTAGGAAAATAACTTTTTTTCATATTACACCATGAACCAGACTATTACAGACACTGTAGCAGTTTGAAATTTTTTATGAATTCCAAAAATAGATATTGGATTATGTTTGTGAACTTGTCTGTTCCTCTGGGCATATTAGACTGGATTAGATTCAGAGGTTTCACGTTTAGGTAATTAAAAAATGATTAAGGCTTTGACTGGGCCACATCAGTAGGACACTGAGTCCCCACCCCCAGGGACTCACAGAGAAAATGACATGTCAGAGGAGAAAGTTGGAGTTTTGTATGCTGGAGCACTGGGAAGTAAACACACAGAGAAGCAGATACATGAGTAAAGAGATGGCTCCGTTAGTCACAGCAGAGGCCCCAGGAAGAGAAGAGATGTTCACCTAATAGTTTACAGCTGACCATGTGGAGTGGGCAGAGCAGCTTGAGCCAGGAGAGAAATGAGCCCTGGGAGAGAGATGAGACTTATTCCAGCCTACAGCTGATATTGGAAGAAGCTGGGACCACGGAGCCTTAAGAGGAAGAGGGAGACTAAACCCTTGAAGACACCGACAGCCATCTTGCTCCAAGACATGGCAACAGGCTTTGGTGAGGCAAGTAACTCATGCTTCATGGTCTGGTAACTATAAGCTTCTACCCCAAATAAATACCCTTTATAAAAGTCAGCAGATTTCTGGTATTTTGCATCAGTACCCCTCTGGCTAAGACAAACACACATTACTGAAAAACAAGTTTCATAAGACAATACTTACTGTATCTAAGATATACATTCTACCACATTTTTAAATAAATCAAGCCATTTAAAAAACAGCTACAAATGTTTTTTTTTTTTTTTTTTTAATTTTTTTATTTTTTATTGACTTTGTAATAATATTACATTAAAAATATATATGTGAGGTCCCATTCAACCCCACCCCCCCACCCCCCCTCTCCCCCCCCCCCAACAACACTCGTTCCCATCATCATGAACTACAAATGTTTTGATCCTCCTTCCTCTCAAAGGTGAGGCTCAATGTCCTCTCCCCTTGAATCTAGACAGGATCTTGACTGCTTCCACCAGTACAGCACAGCAGATATGATGCTATGCAACTTCAGAGGCTAGGTTATTAAGAGCTATGCATTCTCTCAAACACCTGCTCTCTAGATGTTTCCTCTCTGGACCCAGCCACCATGCATGAGAAGCCCAAACCACACAGAAAGGGCACACATAGGCACCATGGCTAAGAGCCCCAGATGATCCCACCCTCCTTCAAGACACTCCATCCAGGCACCAGACCTGTGAGTGAAGGAACCTCCAAATGATTCCAACCACTAGCCATTCAAGTAACTCCCAGCCATCTGACTCTGCTCCCTCAAGCCTCGAACATCATGAAGCAGAGACAAGCCACCCCCACAGTGCCGTGTCCAAATTCCTGACCCACAGAATCCATGTGCATAACAAAATGGTTGTTTAATGCCAGCAAGTAACTGGAATAAGAGCACAAGCATAGCCTGTTAAACTGATTTCATGACCCATTCATGAGCAGTTTGACAAACACTGGTTGGGAGGACACTAATTCAATATTCAAAAAAGTCTGGCATTCAAACCTACAAAATTCCTACTAGTCTACTTACTCGGGTTGAAAATCTTGCAATTAGGAATGGATGGGAAGGGTGAAGTGGGATTAGGGAGTCTGCAGGATGCTTTGCTCCACGTAAGTGGGCCAGCATCAAAAAAGCTTGAGACCCACTGGGGCAGAACCCTGAAGATGATGGGCCATGTCATTGTGGCCCTAGTCTCAAGGTATTCCTGCCTTCCTAATGATGGGTCAATGTCCCTGAAAACTACCTGCCAAAACAGATACTTTAACAATGGAATCACCCTCAGCCTTAACATGGAAAGACGTTTTAACACATAACACTACCTGGACGAACACTGAAGGCATTATGTTAAGTAAGTCAGACACAAAGGGACAAATATTATATGACTCCACTGATAGGAAATAGCTAGACTAGACAAGCACACAGAGACGGAAAGAAGAATTCAGTTTAAGAGGGGTGAGGTGAGGGGCTGGGAAGGTCATGTATAACAGGTGTAGGGTTTTTGTTTGGGGTGATGGGAAACTTCTGGTAACAGATGGTGGTAAGGGTGCTGAAAGGGATGCACAGGAGTAGCTGAGAAGAGAAAGTTTATGTTGAATACATGTTTCTACAATTAAAAAAGAAAAAAAGAGCAAATAAAGATACATAACAATTTAATGCAATACATTATCTAATAATGGAGGAGAAAGGGCCCAATGGTATATACATTCTTGGGACATATGAAAACATGTATCAATGTTTAAGTTCTTGACCTTGATAACTACATTTAAGGTGGTTACATAAGTGATATCCTTGTTCTTAAGAATGTACATTAAAGTATTATGTGTTTAAGGAGCATGCTGCATAAACCCTACTCTCAAATGTTTAGAAAATAGATGAACTGATAGATGGATAGAAAAACTGATATGACGAAAGTGGCAAAATGTTAAAAACTGGTGGATCTGGGTGTCTGGGGAGAGAGGAGGAGTATGTTGGAGTTTTCTGTATAGGATTTCTATTATTTTTGCAACTGTCCTTGAAGTTTGAAATCATTTCAAAATAAAAAGTTTAAAGAGGGGAAAAAAAAGTGAAACAAAAACAAAAAAAGGCACTTAAGGTCCCCATGCCCCACAAAGACTTTTTGGTCTGAAGGCTATGTACCTTTACCCACCTTCACCGCAGTCAGCCCTGTCTACAGTTTCAGACTTTTCTGTTAATGGGTAACTATCGCCTAAATATAGACTCAGGATTAATCTGTTAAGGATTAGCAGAGTCTTGAAAAAAATAGGGGAAGGGAGAGTAGCGGCATTTCTGGTAGATGCAGAGTATCCAGTAAACCTCAGGCCAAAGAACTGAAGTATATTTAGTCAATGCGCTTTTGGTTTCTTTCTTTAAATGCCACTAGTTATGCTAATAATACTGTACAGGCCCTGGGGCGGGGGAAGGGGGCTCATGACTAGGCAGAGCTCCCAGGAAGAACGGCCTGGGAATGTGGTCTTTCAGTACCTCCCCTCACCCTCCAAGAAGGAGAAGCTCTGCAAGTAGCAGGGCCCATGAAAACAGGTCATCTCAAGGAACAGGCCCCAGGGAAGGGCACTGAAAAGGGAAAGCTGGGTTGGAGAGAGGATGAGGGTGGAATCTGGGGAAGTCTCAAGTCAGAATTCAGATCTGTAAGAACAGGCCTGATCCAAGACATTCTCCGTGACCACAGAAGCAAGGACAAACAACTCTGAGCTTGACATAGAAAATGAGAAGAACAAGGGAGGGGAACTGAAATCACTGAAAAAGCCTCAGCTAACTTACCTGATTTATACACGGTGTGTCTGCCCCTAACCTACAAAGAAAATACACTCTTTTATTCAATATATTATTTAATGTGTAATTCACACAGATCATTAAGTTTCTGAAAAACTACCTGGGGCAACTAGTGAGCTAAAGCCATTGTTCAAAAGAGCAACTAACAATAGGGCAGCCCCATTACTACCTTTAAACCAGCATGGGACACATTGAAAGCAGAGAAACTGGAATGAGTCCTGATTTGTGCCCGCTGTGTAGGCACTCATTAAGAATCAACAGAGTGAAATGCAAGGACAAAGCGGCTAGGAAACTTATGGCAATGGAAAAAGACTGGGTCCAAAGTAGTCTCTTTTTACCTCTTCTACCAAGTGTAGAGAAAAGCCAATGGGAAGTTAACAACAGTTATAAAAACCTAAACTGAATGAACAGATTGTCTGTGACCAACATAGAAATGAGTTGGTCACTAAGAAGGAAACAACCCGTTAATCTGCACAGAACTTGTCTAAGGCCAAACTAAAAAGAAAGGTCTGTGACTTCAGAAAAAGATTCAAAGTGAGCTAACAAAGAAAAATAACCAATTAGGGAGAGAAATAATAAACTAGACCAAATTCACTTACTAAATAGGCAATTTCAAAACCAAATTCACTTACTAAATGGCATTTTAATACAGGTCAACCAAATATATACCTGGTACTATGCCAGGGATGCAAAGATACAGTCCCTACTTTCATCAAGGAACTCATGGTTTTGGGGGGAGAGGGCAAGCAAGCAATGACAATATGGTTTGTTACCTACTATGTTAGAGGTAAACACAAGGAAGAATGGGGGCATAAAGTACAAACCAGGTGGTCTAACAAAGATTTCTTGAAAAAGGTTATCTCAGAGCTCAGTCTTCAAGAGAACGTAGGCACTATCCAGGTAAACACCTCTAAATAGAGGAACTCCTAGGCCACAAGCAAGCCCAAGTCTAGGACAAGACACAGGCCCAGAGAGAACAAAGAGACTTGAACTTTGCATTTGCCATTGGCAGATATTCCTAACAGGAGGACTGACACTCAAGAAAATCTCTGGAAGTGGACTTGGCCCAATGCATAGGGCATTTGCCTGGGCCTCCTTGACCCGTGTGGAGCTGGCCCATGTGCAGTGTCGATGCGCGCAAGGAGTGCCCTGCCATCAGGGATGTCCCCGCGTAAGGGAGCCCCATGCACAAGGAGTGCACCCCGTAAGGAAAGCCGCCCAGTGCAAAAGAAAGTGCAGCCTGCCCAGGAATGGTGCCGCACACACGGAGAAGCTGACACAACAAGATGATGCAACAAAAAGAAACACAGATTCCCGGTGCTGCTGATAAAGATAGAAGCAGTCACAGAAGAACAAACAGTGAATGGACACAGAGAGCAGACAACTGGGGGGAGGGAAAAAAATTTTTTTAAAATGAATCTTTAAAAAAAAAAAAAATCTCTGTCACGTCACCAGCTGGTTAAAACCTCAAGAAACAGCTCAGGGAATAAATCCCAAAGTTAACATTAAAAAATTTTTTAATGTACAATATGCAACAAAAAATTACAAGACAAACAAAGAAACAGGAAGTGATGGCCCATCTAAAGGAAGAGGTTAAAAATCCAGAAAACACCAACAAGAAGATCAGACACTTTTTAAAAAATGGTTTTCAATATGCTCAAGGAGATGAAGGAAAATATAAAGAAAGAACTAGAGGATATCAGGAAAACAATGAACGAACAATATAAGAATCTCAACAAAGAGAAATTCTAAAAAGGAACCAAACAGAACTACTAGAATTGAAAACCACAATAACTGAAATGAAAAATTCCCAGGAGGGTTTCAACAGCAGACCGGGGCTGGCAAAGAAAGAATCAGCGAACTCGCAAAGGGACAATTGAAATGAGTTAGGCTGAGGAGCAGAAAGAAGTAAGAATTACTAAAAGCAAAAATAGCCTAAGACACCTCTGGGACACCATTAAGGACACCAAAATACACATTATGGGAGTCCCAGAAGGAGAAAAAAGAGAGAAGTGGCAGGAATAGTTAAAGAAATAACAACAGAAAATTTCCCAAATTAAGCAAAAGACATGGATTGGTGCATCCAAGAAGCTCAGAAAATACCAAACAGGATAAACTTGAAGAAAAACACGCCCCATCACATATTAATCAAACTGCTGAATGCAAAAAAAGAAGGAAAGAGTTCTGAAAGCTGCAAGAGAAAAGCAACATGTTATGTACAAGGAAGTCCCAATTAGATTACGTGCCTGTTTCACAGCAGAAACCATGGAAGCAAGAAGGCAGTGCGTTTAAATAGTTAAAAAGTACTTAAAGAAAACAAATGCCAACCAAGAATCTTATAGCCAACCAGATTTTGTTTCAAAAATGAAGGCGAGATTAAAATATTGCCAGATAAATAAAAGCTGAGGTAGTACATCACCACTAGTGTATTACATATAATGCTAAAGGGAGTTCTTCAGACCGAAAGGAAAGGACATGAGACAGTGGCATAAAGAAACAAAGATCTTATGTAATGGTAACCCTATAGGTAATTATAAATGCCAATTCTATTGTACTATATATTTTTTTATTGAAATATACCACCCACACATAAACATACCTAAGCAATGAGTGTATAATAATAGTTGTGAACTTACAAAACAAACATATATGACATCATACAGGACTCTCATAACTCACCCTACCACCAATAACTTGCATTGTTGTTAAACCTTTTTAACTAATGATTAAAGAGCACTGTCAAAGTATTACTACTAAACAAAGTATTTTCCCCCAACCAATCCTATCATCTTTATATCATTTATATATGAACATACATAAACAAGTGTATAGTAAAAGTTGTGAACTTACAAAGCAAACATGCATAACATCATACAGGGATCCCAATATCAACCTTCCACCAACACCTTGCATTGTCATGAGATGTTTGTTACAAATTATGAAAGAATATTGCCAAAATCTTACTACTAATCATAGTCCTTAACTTACATTTGGTGAGTTTTTCCCCCAACCCACCCTATTAATATGTTTTAAATATTTTTTATGATAGAAGTTGTAAACTTCTGTACTATACTGTATTTTCTTTTAGGAAATTCCACTTATTTCCTACAGGCACTAAAATGCATAAAAAGTAATGATAAATCTATGATTTTGTTCAGTGTACAAAGATATAATTTGTAACAAATACAAAAAAGGGGGAGGGGATGAGGCATATAGGTGCAAATCAAATATCAAATTAAGTTAGTACCAAATCAAGTATGACTGTTATATATTTAGGATGCTAAATTTTAACCTCATGGTAATGACAAGGAAAATATATGAAAAACATATCCAGATAGATGTGAGAAGGCACTCAATATGGTACAACACATGCAAATAAAAAAAAATCAAAGAAATATGAAAGCAGGCATTAATGGAAGAATAGAGTGGCAGAAAAGGTAAAAGACTAAAAAGCAAAATAGCAGACAAAGTCCTGCATTATCAGTAGGGACTTTATAGAGAACAGATGTAGCTCAAGTGGTTGAGCACCTGCTTCCCAGGTACGAGGTCCCAGGTTCAATCCTGGGTTCTTCCTCAAAAAAAAAAAAAAAAAAAAACTTACAAGGGACAGAGACAGTCAACAAGAGGATAAAGCAGTTATAAATATATATCAACCTAAGAGCCCTAAAATATGTGAAACAAATACTGACAGATTTAAAGGGAGAAATTGACAGTTGTACATTTACAGTAGGAAACATTCTATGAGGCTAACATCATGATCATAGCAAAGCCAGATAAAAATACTACAAGGAAGGAAAATTACAGACCAATATCTCTTATGAATATAGATGTAAAAATCCTCAATAAAATACTAGCAAACTGTGGGAAGGGGCTGTGGCTCAATCAGTTGGGCTCCCGTCTACCACATGGGAGGCCCTCGGTTCGCATCCTGGGCCTTGTGAAGGTAGGCTTGCCCACAAGCACCACAGAGCACCACCCGGCCTGCAGAGTGCCACGGAGCGCCGCCCAGCCTGCAGATGCCGCAGAGTGCCACTCAGCCCACAAGCCCTGCAGAGAGCCAACTCAGCAAAGTGATGCAACAAAAAAAGGGAGACAAGCAAAAACACAGAAGAGTGCGCAGTGAATGGACAGACAAAACTTGCAGAGAGCAAGCAAGCCACAAGGGGGAGGGGAATAAAATAAATAACTACAGACACAGAAGAACACACAGTGAATGGACACAGAGAGCAGACAGCATGCAAAAAGTCACAAGGGGGGGATAAAAAAACAAAAGCAAAAAATAACTCCCAAATACTAGCAAACTGAACCCAACAGCACATCAAACAAACCAGACACCATGATCAAGTGGGGATTAATCCTAAATACGCAAGGATGGTTCAACATAAGAAAATCATTTAATGTGGTATACCATATTAACAGAATGAAGGGGGAAAGCACATTATCATCTCAATGGGAAAAGGGTATCTGACAAAATTTGGTAGCCATTCTTGATTAAAAAAAAAAACATTTAGAACACTAGGAATAAAAGGAAACTTCCTCAAAAAGATAAAGGGCATATATGAAAAACCCACAGCTAACATCATACTCAGCTCTGAAAGACTGAAAGCTTTCCCTCTAAGATCAGGAAGAACACAAGGATGCCCACTGTCACCACAGTTATTCAACATGGTACTGGAAGTTGAAGTCAGAGCAATTAGGCAAGAAAAAGAAAGAAAAGGCATCCAAATTGGAAAGGAAGAAGTAAAACTTTCCCTATTAGCAAATGACACGATCCTATATACAAAAAGTCCTGGGGAAAAAAACCACAAAATCCACAACAAAGCTCCCAGATCTAATAAACAAATTCAGCAAAATGGTAGGTTACAAGATCAATACCTAAAAATCAGCTGTTTCTATATAATACCAATGAATAACTGGAAGACATTAAGAAAAAAATTCCATTTACAACAATTAAAACCACAATCAAAATTCCAACGACCTTCTTTGTAAAAATGGAAAAGCCAATAATCAAATTTACATGGAAGGATAAGGGAACCTGAATAGCCAACATCATCTTGAAAAAGAGGCATGAAGTGAAGAATTCACATTTCCTGATCTTAAAAACTTATTACAAAGCCAAAAAAAAAATCAAAATGTATGGTACCTGCACAAGGACAGACATACAGCTTAGTGAAATCAAATTGAGAGTTCAGAAATCAACGCTCACATTTACTGCCAACTGATTTCTGTTGGGGGACAAAGACCACTCAAGTGGGAAAGAATAGTCTCTTCAACAAATGGTGCTGTGAAAACTGGATCTCCATTTGCAAGAGAATGAAGGTGGGCTCCTACCTTACACACATATAAATATCAATTCAGTATGGATCAAAGACCTAAATATAAATGCCAGAGCTATCAAACTTCTACAAGAAAATGTAGGGAGGCTTGTTCAGAACCTTGTGTTAGGCAATAGTTTCTTAGACTTCACATTCAAAGTACATGCATCAAAAGATAAAACTGATAAATGGGATCGCTCAAAATTAAAATATTTGAGCATCAAAGGACTTTACAATCAAAGATGACAACCTATACAATGGAAAAAATATTTGGAAACCACATTATCTGATAAGGTTTTAATATCTAGAACGTATAAAGAAATCCTTCAACTCAACAATAAAAAGACAAACAACCCAATTTAAAAAGATGGGTCTTGAGTAGACATTTCTCCAAAGAAGATATACAAATAGCCAAAAAGCACATGAAAAGATGCTCAATACCATTAGCCATTAGGGAGGATGTGGAGAAACAAGAACACTCATTCATTGCAGATGACAATGTAAAACGGTGCAGCCGCTGTGGGAACAGTTTGGCAATTCCTCAGAAAGTATAGAATTCCTATAGGACCTAGCAATCCCACTGCTAGGAGTATACCCAAACCAACTGAAAACAGAGAATCAAACAGATATGTGAACACCAATGTTCATAGTGGCATTATTCACAACTTTCAAAAGGTGAAATTTAACCCAAGTGTTCATCAACCAATGAATGGATAAGCAAAATGTGGTATATACACATTTTGGAATATTATTCAGCTGTAAAACGGAACGAAGTTCTGAAACATGTGACACCATGGATGAACCATGAAGACATCGTGTTGACTGAAATAAGCCAGACACAAAAGACAAATATATGATCTCACTGATATAAATAATTAGAATGAGCAAACTTAAATAGAGTCAGAATCTAGAATATAGGTTACCAGGGGATGGACTCAGGATAGGGAATAGGGAATTGAAGCTTAAAATGGATAGAGTTTCTATCTGGGACAATGAAAGTTTTAGTAATGGACAGTGGTGACTGTAGCATAACATTGTGAACATAATTAACAGGACTGATTTATATATTTGAATGTGGTAAAAAGGGGAAAGGTTAGGATGTATATATGGCACTAGAGAAAAATAAAAAATCCATAGAACTATGCAACACAGAGAACCTTAAATTAAACCATGGAGTATACTTAATAGTACCAGTCATTAAAATGAGCGTTCATCAATTGTAACAAATGTTCCAAACCAATACAAGGTGTTAATAATAGGTGGTATATGGCAATACTGTATCTCATGCATGATTGTTCTATAACCCACAGCTTCTCTAAAATGTGAACATCCACAGTAATGCAGCAAACGACATCATGTGCCTGCTGCATATATCATTGCATAAGATCAACCAAAATGCATAACGTGAATCTAATCACAAGACAGACAAACCTAAAATAGGGAAAATTCTACAAAATAACTGACCTGCGCTCTTTAAAAAAAAAAACAACAACTTTATTTGGTTTCTTCAGCTCTCTTTGGTTCCTTTTCATAATTTCCATCTCTCTATTAATATTCTCTTTGAGTATCATTTTCCTGATTTCCTCTAGCTCTTTGTCCATGTTTTTCTTTAGCTCTCTGAGCATATTTAAGAGCATTTGGTTTTCGTTTGTTTTGCTTTTGTTTCTAGGTACCAGGGCCAGGGATTAAACCCAGGACCTCGTACATGGGATGTCAGCACACAACCACTGAGCCACATCAGCAACGCTGAGTTGGTTTTTTCATTCATCTGCTTGCTAACTTTTAGTTTTTAGGAGGCACTGGGAACTGAACCCAGGCCCTCCCATGTGGGAAGCAGGTGCTCAACTGCTTGAGCCACATCTGCTCCCAGGACCATTTGGGTTGTTTTTTTTTAAGGTACTGGGGGACAGCAACTGAACCCAGGACCTCATATGTGGGAAGCCAGCACTCAACAACTGAGCCACATCGGCGTCTCTGAGTTGGTTTTTTTGTTTTTTTTCCAGGAGGCACCAGGAACCAAACCCAGTACCTCCCATGGTGGGAGCTAGGTGCTAGGTGCTCAACCACTGGAGCCACATCCACTCCCCCATTTGGTTTTTAAAGTCCTTGTCTGGTATGTCCCAAGGTCTGATCCTCATTGATGGTTTCTAATGTTTTAATCTTCTCCTTTGCCTGGGCCATCATCATTTCCTGTTTCTTTGTATGTTCTGTAACTTTTTGTTCAAACCTATACATTGTGATACTTTAACCTAGTACGGATGGAATTTAAACTGAGGTGTTTAAGCCTCTATCCATCTAGTGTTATGATACAGCTTTCCTTGAACATTAGGAGGAGGAGTAGGAGGGGGAAGAAGGAGAAGAGGAGGGAGAAAAAGCGAACAAAGAAGGAAAATACACTTTTTCCTATCTTTGCAGATTGACCTTCAAGACTTATCCACAGGGAAGCGGACGTGGCCCAATGGATAGGGCGTCCGTCTACCACATGGGAGGTCCATGGTTCAAACCCCAGGCCTCCTTGACCCGTGTGGAGCTGGCCCGTGCGCAGCGCTGATGCGGCAAAAAAAAAAAAAAAAAACCACAGGGGTATCTCCCTGAGTAGGGGAGCCCCACGCACAAGGAGTGCGCCCCGTAAGGAGAGCCGCCCAGCGCGAAAGAAAGTGCAGCCTGCCCAGGAATGGCGCCGCACACACAGAGAGCTGACACAACAAGATGACGCAACAAAAAGAAATACAGGTCACAGACGAACACACAGCGAATGGACACAGAGAGCAGACAACTGGGGGGAGGGAGGGAAGGGGAGAGAAATAAATAAAAAATAAATCTTAAAAAAAAAAAAAGACTTATTCACAGTGAGTTTAGAGGAACTCCAGGCCAAAAGCATAAAGGCCCCCTCGATCCTTTCCGCGCATGAGTCTCATTGTGGGCATGCACATGTGGCCCTAGGAAGGCCCCCTTTCACAGTTCTGGTTCCGAACAGCCCCTCTTCCCTAGGAAGCAGTTTCCTCATGGTCCCAGGCACTGCACTGTGCGTCCTCCAGCCAGCAACCCCTTGCCCAGGCAGCCACAGGACTGCTCTCTCACAGCTGCCTGTGGGAGAGTTCTGTGAACTGCCTTCTACATGCAGAGCAAGTTCTGGGACAGCGAGTCCCTCAGGTCACCACCAGATAGACTAGGCCAGATACTGGCTCCTGGTATGTACGCAAGGGTTACTCTGTTACTCTGCTTCCCCCAGAAGTAGGACCAGGGATCTGCACTGGGAGCAGCTCCATGCCAAGCCAATGAAGGGTGGGAAGGAGCCAACCAGGGAGCCAGGAGATCCTACCACTTTTAAGTAGCATTTTTCTTGATTCAGCACTTACCCTGGTTATTAGAGTCCCGTAACTATTCTGTGGAGCTTTGAGAAAGACGTTCCCGCCACTGTTGGCTAGCTGCTCACGCTTCTGTGGGAGGACGGAGCTCTGAGGCATCTCACTCCACCACCTTGATAGTGTAGGGGTGGCCTGTGCTCTTAACGTCTAGGTCCCAGTAAACAAACATTGTGGAATTGTCTCAGACTGAAGAAAACTAGAGACACGACAACTAAACACTACGTATGATATTGGGTTGGATCCAAGACCAGAAAATAATAACTGTTTTGTTTTTGCTGTAAAGGAAATTAGTTGGGCAACCAGTAAAATATGAGTATCTGTGGGTAGGATAATAGCACTGTAACAATGTTAATTTCATGATTTTGGTAATTGTACTGTGATTATGTAAACAAAGTCCTTGTTTTTAAGGAATACACAGTGAAGTATGCAGGGGTAAATTACATCAAGTCTGCAACTTACTCTCAAATGGTTCAGAAAATAATATGAATATAGACAAAAAGAATGAATGAAAGAGCATACAGTACAATACTAACACTTGGGGGATCTATGTGAAGAGTATACAGGAATTCTTTGTACTATATTTTTGCAACTTTTCTCTAAGTCTGAAATTATTTCAAAATAAAAATAAGTTTTGTTCTGATTTCTTAAAAGCCCAGAACTATGAGAAATACAGGGAAAAATTGGCCAAAACCACAACTGTGACGAAGGGCTTCAAGAAGCCACTCTTTTCTTTGGCAAACTGGAAACATACAAAATAAATATTGAAACAGGATGTGGAAGATTAATAAGCTTGATTTACTAGATATTCTCAGAACTCTGTACCTGATAGAGAATACATATTATTTGCAAACGACCATGGACATTTAACTTAAAGGGCACTAAAGACCCTTCTGTCTCGCTGTGTTCCTGACTTTAGTGGTGGCTCCATTTGTGGTGTGGATCACCACCCCAGGTGCAGAGTGCCAGGAGACAGGGACCAAAACCAGAATCTCATACACAAGGGGATCCAAAGCTCTGCACAAAAGCCCTCCAAAGACCTAAGAGCCTTTTTAAAACTTTTTATTATGAAAGTTTTCAAACACAGAAAGTCTAGTATAAAGAAATACATATACCCATCACTCAGATTCAAAATAATTTTCAGAATTAACAAACTTGCTGTAAAGCTTTTTAGTGTAGTCTTTTAAAGCAAATCCCTTACATTTTTCATCCCTAAATACTTATATATATGTATAGAGACTTTTTACTCAACCTCAATTCCATTATCAAAACTAGCTAAATAAAAAATAATCCCTTAATACCACGTATCACCCAGACAAATTGCCAAGGGCTGCTTCTTTGGAGATGGAAGCAGAGAGACAGCAAAGCTTGCCCACTGCACCCCTCTCCCCCAATAACTATGCTGCTATAAAATTACATAAAACGGAAAACTTTCTACATGATACAAAATCCTAGAACTCATTTTAAAAACAGAGAAAAATACTTTCATTGTAAGGTCAAAGAATAAATGCTCTTAGTGTAAAAGGTGCTTACACCCCAAAATAAAAATGATGAAAATACTTTCACAATTTGCAAAAAAAGAGAAATAAAATTTTTTAAAAAATACATGAAAAATCTTCAGTCTTACTAGTAATAAAATAAATACATATTCAAACTAAGACTTGCTATTTATCATCCAAACTGACAGAGTTTTTGAAAGAAAAGGAAATCAGCACTGGCAAAAATAAAGATCTGTAAGTAGGTACTGTTCTGGAGAGCAATTTGTCAGTATGTTCCAAAATCCTTATTCTATTTCCAGGAATTAACCTTTTTTTAAAAAGTCATAAATATATGCACAATTTACATAAGTAAGGATTTCATAGCAATATTACTTATTTCTAATACCAGAAAAGAAGGGGTGGTGACTAACCATCTAAATGTCCAACAGTAAGACTTGTAAAAATAAATTGTGACATGTCCTCAAATGGAACTACTGGAGATTGGTGCCGCTTAAAGTGTGGTCTATGAACCAACTGTAACTAGTACATAGTGAACAAAAAGCTTAAGCCAGAATGTGAACCAACCACAACTTTTTTTTACAGCAAAACTTTCCTGTCAAAGAAATCTGAGTGTTGATTTACATTTTGGCATAAATTCCTTATCTTGTCCTGAACAAGTAAGAAATTATTTGCCTACGTGACTGCTCTGAATAGCACTACAACAGAGTCTACAGCCAAAATAAATCCCAAGTTTGCCCACCACATCCCTCCACATCTATTGCTACCACCAAACCTAAATTACCTCTCTCTTGACTGGACAGCTACAAAAGTCCCCTAATTAGTTTGCCTCCTACCACTTCTGTGCCCTTTACAATCCATTTTCCACTCAGTAGCCAAAATGATTATTTTGATATATCCATCAATCCATGCTTATTAACACTTGGGGGATCTATGTGAAGAGTATACAGGAATTCTCATTCTAGATATGATATAAATATATTTTTAAATCTTGATAAAAATCAATGGATTCTGGAAACAAAATGAAATTCATAAAAAGCAAAATAAAACCATAACAGACCAATAACCATAGAAAAGACTGAGAAGACTAAATAACTAGCACCAAAAAAGGTTCCAGGCTGTGGTAGGGACTAGCAATGCTTACCTATAGCAGGCTCTCCTCTCCTTGGTATACAGGAGGATAACCCCTCCTGCCTCTTGCAGGTAGATCATATGACTAGTTCTACTCAAGAGACTGTGAACCCAAGGGACATGTGTCTCTGAAGCACTTAACTGACGGTGTCCAAGTCCGCCATTGTTTTTTGCCTATCACAACAAACTCTTAAGCTGGGTGTTGAGATGGTAACATCTTAAGACAGTAAATCCTCTAAGGTTTCATTTTTAAAGCCATCTTTCATCTTTTTTCTATGCAATTACCTTCAAAATTAGAATTATACAGTAACAGTTTTCTAGCACATTTTAAGCACTTAAGTATATTTATATTATTTGTATTGTATTGTAATTATTTTAAAATAACCTTTGAAATTTTTTGAACTACTAAGAAAATAATTAAGATATTATACTATAAAGTTGAGAGATAATCACATTTACTACCACTATCCTTGGGAATACCTCATCCACACTTTGTAAAGAAACAACACACACACAAATACACACACATAAGCACACAAATCAGTGGAGAAAATTACTTAGTGGTACTAGGAATTACTTGAAAGCCATACAAAAGAAAAACTACACACACACACACACACACACACACACACACACTCTCTCTCTCTCTCTCTCTCTCCACATATTTTCCTCCCACTGTTCCTTTTCCTCAACATAAGTCCACTAAATCTTACCTAATGGTGAAAACCTAGAACTTTCCTGACAATTTCAGAAACGAGATAATGAAGGCCACTACCCCTTCCACTGTTTAACATGGCATTGGAGGTCCTATCCAATGCAGTTTGATAAGAAGCTGTACTTCATGGCCTACAAATTGGAAAAGAAGAGGTGAAACCCTTTATTTAAAAACAACATAATGCTGTATCTGGAAACCCCCAAAAGCTCAATGGAAAAACTATGACAAATCAGAGAGTTTAGCAGGTTATACACAATAAAGATATCAAAATCAACAGGCTTCTTTTATAAAAAAGAAAAATCAATTAGAAAATAAATTTCATAATTTAGAAAATCAATTAGAAAACCAATTATGAAAAGGAAGAGAAAAAGAAAACCTAAGAGTAAACTTAATTCGAAGTGCACAAAACCTCTATTAGGAACGGTATAAAAATACTCTTGGATGGGGGGGTACGGGGAATATGGCATATGGGAATCTCTTATATTTTTTTAAGGTAACAATTTGTGTGATCTATGTATCTTTTAAAAATAAATAAAATCTATATATATATATCTTAAAAACTATACAATTAATGACATAAAAAACAAAAAACACTCCTGGAAAACACAATAATAGATTTGAAGAAATGGAGAAGATATACCATGGGCTAGACAGGAAGATACAACATAATAAAGATCTCAATTCTCACCATACTACTTTATATATTTAATACAACTCCAATAAAAATACTTTTAAGTTTTTGCCAGAGCTAGACAAGTTGATTAACAAGTTCTTTTGTAGGAACAAACAAGCAAGAATTGCTAGGAGAACCCTGAAAAGGGAAGAAAGTAAGAGTACTAGACCTCCCAGATATTAAAATATATTTTAAAGCTCCACAATTAAAACAGTATAGTGGAGAATGGATGTGGCTCAAGCAGTAAACATGTTTCCCACGTGGGAGCCAGTGCCTCCTAAAAACAAACACACACACACAAACAAGCAAAACAAAACAAAACAAAACCAAAAAACAACTCAGGAGCCAATGTGGCTCAGTGGTTGAGTGCCAGTTTCCCACATACGAGGTACCAGGTTTAATCCCCAGTCCTGGTACCTCAAAAAACAGTGTAGTGATGACATACAATTAGACAGACTAAGGGAAGAGAATAAAAAATCCAGAAACTAACCCAAGTGTGTATGGAATTTCATTTACCATAAAGATAGCATATATCAAATCAGTGGGGGGAAAATGACATTAAAACTGATGCTGGGATTAACTTGATAGCCACACAGAAAAAAACAAAATTAGATTTACTGTTCATGCAAGATACCAGGATAAATTCCAAATGGATCAGAAATTTAAATGTAAAAACCACTCAGTACATGGGTAAATCCTTTTTAACCTGTGGTGAGGAAAACTTTCCAACTGTGACTCAAACTCCAAAAGCAATAAGGAAAAATAATGACAAATTTATTTAAACTAAGATAACAAATCATCTTAAACAAAGTAAAAAGGGAAATGAAGAAATAAATATATATGTGTGTGTGTATATACATATATTTGCAAAACAAAAAGGACCTCCAAAAATAGAAGGAAAAGACAAACCACCCTTTAGAAAAACAGTCTGGCGGGATATGAACAGAGAAATCACAGAATGAGGAATGCAAATGGGCCTTAAACATGTGCAAAGATGCTCAATCAACCTCAGACATTATAATAGAAATATAAGAAAATGTCAGTTAAAACTACAGTGTAATGCCACAAAATCCTACTCTGGAGCAAGACAGTGGAGAAACAGATTTTCTGATGCACTGCTGGTGAACATGCAAACTGGTACAAACTCTATAAAAGGGCATTTGGCACTATATATATACATTTACCTTTTAGCACAGCAATCCTACTTTGAATCTATTCCAAAGATAGGTTTCCCACCTCCTCCACACACACTCCTAAAAGACTTAGATACAAAGTCATTTAACAGCCATCTAGAAATGTATTCTTACCAGAGCAGATAATAGGTTAAAGTAAAGGTAGGGGAAAAAAATCACTCAGAGGTTTGCAACTTGTTCAAAGTTGCACAATGTTGTAGAAACAGGATATGAAAAGTCTCTGTTCTTTCCACCACATCTCAAAGCACATATGACTTTATAATTGCTCTATCAAACTGGCTCTTCAGGACCAAAGTTGCCAAAGTCCAAATCCATAAGTTTTGCAGACAAATACCATCTTCCATACTTTGTAAGACATCTCTCTGCTTCCCTTTTTCTCACCAACAAATGCATTGTCATTTAGCGTAGCCTTTAATGCTAAGCAATCAGAAATTGCTGAAGAAGGGAAAAAGCGACAACAGCTCAAAACAAGAGCTCAAAACTGTGCAACTCTGGATGGGGCTGTTCTTCAGGAACTGACAAAGTTAACAGTAGATCACGTCCTCTAAAATTTTCTCTTCCCCATTATTTTGTTTTCAAAGTAAAAAGGGGAGGGAAAAAATTATACAAACTAATATAATGTTATTATATTTCCTGCTTTGTTCCCAAAGGTATATTGGGTATTGTATAATCAGTTATAAGTCACCAAAATTAATTTTCAAATATATTCTTAAAAAGAAAACCCCAACCAACTTTCTCACATAAAATATACTATATATTAAAACCATTCTTTTTGTAGCAATAAAGTTGAACCTTTTCTTTTAGGAAACTGCTATTTATTGTGAGCTTATAAATTTTAGGCTTTGAGGAGAGTATTACACTCATACTTTAATCTTGACAACTGCCCTCCATTCCCCAAATAAGAAAACACTGGGGCCCAGGGAGATTATGGAACTTACCAAAGCTCAAAAAGCAAGGAGTGGTAGGGCTGGGATTTGAACAGTACTGTCTGGCTCGGCTCCTAAGCCTGTTTCAAAACCATATCACACAAGGAAAAACACTATGAAAATCAAGCAGCAAATAAAGTTAAAATGTGTATATTTTGTCTCAAAATCTTCCTACTGGCTCAATCTGCACACTGCTTTTGACTTAATCCTATGAAGTTAGAACGGTAAACGTGAACATGCCATTTTCCCATGTTGAAAATGAACCGAAGTTCAGAGAAAACTCAACATAAAGGATACTTAAGTTACTTTCAAAAGTTGTTCCCAAGAACAGTTTAGGGAAAAGGGATGGAGAGGACAGCCAAGAATTTGGTACCAAGGAAAGAAAAAGGAAATAGGGACTCTGGAACTAACTTTCAAGACATACTTCTCAGGCTTAAAATAGATGTGACTTTAGGATTATCATGAGAAAGGCCAGAACAAGTCAAGTCATCATATATAAACTGTTCATTCTCAGGAACACAACTAGTAGACACAGAACTAGGTTAAGGGGCACTGATTAAACAGCTCTGCTTCACCCATTAGCTGAATTTTCCAACATGCCATATTTGAAGGCTCTTAAAGTCGCTGTAATTTCAAAAATGTGCCATGTAACTTCACAGGCACTTCAGCCTCATGGCTTCTTCAAAGTGCACATGTCCCCTAACTAAAAGCTGAAAAGGGTGGAAGAAAACAGGTTGTTCCCTTTGAAGTCATTCCATTCCATTCACTTGACCAGTACCAGTAAACCCCTACCCCCACGCGTGCCAGGCCCTGCTGTAGACTAGATACACAACGGCTGGCAAAAACAGGCCCAGTCTCGGCACTCCTGAGGCCTACAGGTCAGGAGGAGGGGTAACCAAATACTCAGATACAAAATCACAGCTGCGGGGCAGGAAATGGTACCAAGAGGGCATAGAGAAGGGAAGGTTGGCCCAGTGCATAGGTGGGGGAGGAGGGAACACAAGCACCAGGAAGGCTTCCCTCAGGAGGCGATGTGCAAGCCAAGACCAAAAGGCAACCAAAAGGAACTGAGAGGCAGGAAAAGACTAAGAAGTGGAGGCCAAAACACAGGCACAAAAGGAATATGTACATTCATGAAAACTCTGGCTCAAGGATAATTTACACTGAGGTTTTTGTAATAGACATTTTTATTGAAGGTTAACATACTTATGGAAAAGGACAAAACTTTTCTGTACAGCTTGGTGATGTCACCTGTGTAATCACCACCTAAGTTAAGAACTAGGGCACCAAGAGCCCTCATAACTTCTCTAGGCACTCCCTCTCCTCTTGCCCAAGAGCAAACATCATCCTGATTCCCAACCTCATAGTTTGCCTGGTTTTGAACTAATATAAACCAATTCACATAGATTGTCATATTTTTGACTGGTTTCTTTCATTCAACATTATGCTTGTGAAATTCATCCATGATGTCACATGTAGAAATGGTTCTTTCACTTTCATTGCTATAGAGTACTCCCTTATATGCTTAAATCACAGTTTATTCTCCTTTTGATAGACTTTTGGATTACTTCTGGTTTTCAGCTATTATGAATAATAATGCTGTGAACATATGTCCACATCTGTTGGGTATATACCTAGGAATAGAATTGGTAGGTGACAGGACATAAATACCACCAAACAGTTTGCCAAAGTGGTCCTACCAATTTATATTCCTACAGGTACATATGATGCTTATTTTTTGTTTGTGTTTTTTGTCATAATAGACAAAATAACCTACAACAGCCCAAAGAAAACCTAAACTTTCGATGAAAACTGCATGGAAAAAAAAACAATAGACTTGGGTCCCTCTCCAGCCTGAAATCCCCAAATGTGCTCCTTTAGACAAATTTTAGTATTCAGCACCCAAAATTCCTAAATTTTACAATAAGTGAACTCTTAGGACAATCAATTTCATTAAAAAGAGAATCTGGGAAGTGGACATGGCTCAACTGATAGAGTGTCTGTCTACCATATGAAGGGTCCAGGGTTCGATCCCCAGGGACCCCTGGCCCATAAGCTGGCCCACACGCAGTGTTGTGGCACGCAAGGAGTACCATGCCACGCAAGGGAGTCCCCGCACAGGGGAGCCCCACAAGCAAGGAGTGCGCCCCGCAAGGAGAGCCACTCCGCGTGAAAAAAGCACATCCCGGCCAGGACTGGCACCGCACAAATGGGAGAGCTGACGCAGCAAGATGACACAACAACAACAACAAAAGAGACACAGTTTCCCAGTGCCACTGGATTATGCAAGCAGATGCAGAAGAACATACAGTGAATGGACAAAGATAGCAGACAATGGGGGGAAGGGGAGAGAAATAAATAATCTTTAAAAAAAAAAAAAAAAGAGGATCTACAGCATCCTTATTTCCAGGTCCTAGAAAACCCACAGGAACAGTATTCTGTAGAATTATAAAACATGCTACATCTACTGTAGCCAAATGGGCTTGCCAAGAGTCACTTGCATAAAAAAGGGAGCCTAGTTTCTATGTTATAGGTGTTATAATAGTAGAGAGAAGAGAGGTAGAATGATCTCTAGGTTGTTTTTTTCAACTTCCTTTGTCTAGTCATAAAATAAATATTACTTTTCAACCCTCCTTCCATTCTCCACTTTAAATATCCCCAACCCCTAAACAACAAAATATCACACACACAAACACTCCGGGAAGGATGAAGAAACCAGGCAGAAGTTGTATGAAGGACACTTCCTTCTTCCTTTTAGAAGACTCAAACCTGTCCCTCCCATGTGCCCATTGTTAGAGCAGGAGCCTTGAAGACCAAGGGCAGGCTGGCCAGGGGGAAATGGCTGGAAGGCACAGGCTCCTCTAGGTGAAGTAAGTTCCTGGCTACTTCAGACAAAAAGAAGAGAGGCACCCTTTGTCAGGAGGACACCTACTCCAGCAAAGGATGCTGTGACAAACGCTGCTTTAGGAAGATTCCACAAGCAAGGGCAGGAAGGCAACATGGAAGGGGTGGGGTGGGTGAAGGTCGTAGCCAAGGTTTTAGGCAGACAGCGGATAGGAGTCCACACCAGGTGGTAGAAGGTCATCCTTGGGGGCCTGGGGTCAGGACAGGAAAGGAACCAGTCAAATGCAAAGGAGGTCTCAGTTGTGGGTAGCCAGGAGAGAGCATAAGAGCAAGACCCATAGCCGGCAGGAGAACTGGAATTTAAGTTGGGAGTGGGTCCACAGGAACAAGGCCCAGTTATTAGAAATGGGACTGAGGTCCAGAGCATGGGATTAGAAATTAATTTTTTCCAGCTGCATGGAGGGTGGGGGTGGGGGAGAGAGGGGATGAGTGAGGGGTACATAGCTTGGAGGAGGGGTCTGGTAAGGCAAAACAGATCTAGCAAAGGGTCCAGGAGGGAGGCATTATAGGAATCGGCAGACTGAGAATGGAATTGTGACAATATGTTGAAGTAGATGTGATTAACCCACATTTCACTGCTACAACACAGCAAACACCACCTGGCTTCCAATACCTCCCTGGGCTACTAACTGGGCAGGCACAGAGGCTCCTGAGAAAACCCTGGGACTCAGGTGCCCTCTTGAGAACGAACCTTCGGGAAGGAGAAGCTCCTTCTTCCTCATGGCAGATGCTGTTGATTCCGGCTGCCTTCCCCTGACTGTGGGGCCGCTCACAAAAATTTAGGAGCTGGGTCTCCTCCACCAAGTCCTACCATCATTTTGGGCAACGCCACCTTCTCAGTCCCTTCCAAGCCACAATGTGTCCCACTCCAGGCACTGCTACACAGCCACACTCAGTAGCACATCATTTTGCAGAATGTCCACTACCTTTCTCTGACCACATTTCCCAATTTATCAGTTCACTCATACCTAGTCTTCATTTCTAATAATAGTATCTTATTAACAAGTAACACTCAGGTAGTGTTCACTATGTGCTAGGCACTATTCAGAGGGTTTGACATCTACTGACTCATGTAACCCCATGATGCACTGGCTATTATTGTTCTCATTTTATATTATTTGAAATAGTACGCACAGATGAGTTCGTAATTTTTCCGAGGTCCCTCAGCTACGAAGTGACAGAGCCAGGATCTGAAAATAGGTGGTCCAGCACAGAAGTGTGCACTGTTTTTCCTTCTTTTTTTTTTTTTACATTTTATTCAGTATACACAGAGAAAATCACATATATCACAAGTGGAAAAAAAAAAAAGATGAGTTTTCACAAGGTGACCACACCTCCATAACCAGCACCCACATCAAGAAACATTACCACCATGCTGTGCTCGGTGTGCCCTGGAAGTCCCTTCCCGTAGTAGCACTGTGCTGACTCCTAACAGCAGAGATTAGTTGTGCCTGTCTTTGTGCTGGTTTCTTCTGCAGTCTACACTATTAACCACTTCCAAACACTGCTACATAAGCTAACAGTGTTGGGGAGCAGGTGTAGCTCAATGACTGAACAACTGTTTCATATATACAAGGTTCCAGGTTCAATCCTTGGTACCTCTTAAAAAAAAAAAGTTAACAGGTGAGAAGTTCTACATAGTAAGCACATAAATGTCTGCCATGATAGCTGATGCTTCCAGGCCCTTATCTCATATCTCCTCCTAGTCCCCAGTCTCCCTCTAATGCTAGGTACGCTGTCATACCTAAACTCACAGCCCTCACTCTTGCTCTCTTCATTGCCTTGTCAAGAGCTAGTGGGCGGGAAACGGACTTTGGCCCAGTGGTTAGGGCGTCCGTCTACCACATGGGAGGTCCGCGGTTCAAACCCCGGGCCTCCTTGACCCGTGTGGAGCTGGCCATGCGCAGTGCTGATGTGCGCAAGGAGTGCCTTGCCACGCAAGGGTGTCCCCCGCGTGGGGGAGCCCCACGCGCAAGGAGTGCTCTCCCGTGAGGAAAGCTGCCCAGCGTGAAAAGAAAGAGCAGCCTGCCCAGGAATGGCGCCGCCCACACTTCCGGTGCCGCTGACGACAACAGAAGCGGACAAAGAAACAAGACGCAGCAAATAGACACCAAGAACAGACAACCAGGGGAGGGGGGGGAAATTAAATAAATAAATAAATCTTTAAAAAAAAAAAAAAAGAGCTAGTGGGCATTCTACAAAATGCAAACTCCAATTCCAGATTAATCCAATTGTCCCTCTCTGCCCACATACACAGGGAGGCCAAGCACTGCTGAAGGAAAAACTCATACAACCTTGCACAACAGCACCATGTCTAACCTAAGTGCTACCCAGGGTGCCTTCTCCATGTCCCACGCCACTCCTCCCCTCCTGACAAGGCCATTCCAAGTGTTCCCTCTTCTCAGGACAACTGCCCTAACCCAGTACTCCACTCTCACTACAATAGCCTATTCCCCTTCCATTTCAGTGAGCAATCTTAAAAGCAATACCATAAGCAAGTTTAAACAGCAAAAAAATTATTGGCTATAATTGACAAAAGAATTAACATTCTTAACTTTTAAAATTCCACACAAACTTCAATTCTCCAAGAGAAAAATGGTCAGAGTAACAAATGGAGAATATACAAAGGAAAAATTACAAATGGTTGATAAAACATTTGGGGAAGTTCTGATCTCTACCTCTAATCAAATAAATTGGCTAAGATTAAAAACTGATAATATTCTTCCACATATACAAAAATTTAATTACTGACTCCATTAGTTGGATGCCTGAACCCACTTCCTTTAGCCCCACTTGTAACCCATGTACTGAATCACACACAGCTTGTCTGAGGGACATTTACCATACTTAAAAAGGACCCAGGAGAACAATTTCTTTAGGTTTCAGCTCAGAAACTGTGCTTCTGAACCACTAGCTTGCTTTAAATCTTGAATTCTGAGGGCCGTTTTCCTATCTTTTAAGGCTGCAGAAGCTCAGGGTCAAATGTATGCCCCCAACCCACTGTCAACCATGCAATTCCCCATGGCATTTCCACACACTGACCTGACTCCTGATGCTAACTTATTCTACCCTTGTATTCCTTTGGCCCTGGTTCTCTTTTCTGTTTTTTTCCAACTACTGTAAGTTCTTTACATGCCTAAAATTCCTTTTTTTTTTTTTACATTTTTTTGTCTTTATTTTTTTACTGTTACATTAAAAAAATGAGGTCCCCATATACCCCCCAACCCCCTTACCCCATTCCTCCCCCCATAACAACATGAAACATTCATTGTACTTGGTGAATACATCTCTGAGCACTGCTGCACCTCATGGTCAATGGTCCACACCATAGCCCACACTCTCCCACAGTCCACCCAGTGGGCCATGGAAGGACATACAATGTCCGGTAACTGTCCCCACAGCACCACCCAGGACAACTCCAAGTCCCGAAAACACCCCCACATCACATCTCTTCCTCCCACTCCCTACCCCCAGCAGCCACCATGGCCACTTTCTCCACAGCAATGCCACATTTTCTTCAGTTACTAATCACAATAGTTCATGAATAGAATATCAGTAAGTCCACTCTAATCCTTACTCTATTCCTCCATCCTGTGGGGCAGTTCTACTGCGAGGTTGCCACCTCTCTGCTCTTCTCCATAATCTGAGAGGAATGAGTCAGTGACAACTTTTATGGTTTACATTTGTCACCACAGGTGTATGAGGTGTTCGTGAGCTGAGTCAATGGCTTCTGATTATGCAAATTAATTTCTGGAGCAGCAATTCCTAAATACTTACTACGTTATTTCCAATTGCCTTATTTAACACCACATAATTCTCTCAAAATGTTCTTTCAGGAACAATATTTAGTGATTTTTCAGGATGGAGGCCTATAAATTTGACAGTTGGTTCAAATTCCTAAAAGGTTTGGAACATTCTGACTCAAAAAGTAAAAATCTCACACTAATATAAAGGATACCCAGATATAAACCAAATATATTAGGCAATGTATGTGGTATCTACTCTGTATACTTTCTTCTTGAAAAGGTAACTTTAGAGAAGGTACTAAAACGAAATGTGGTAAAAGAAATCACACGAACCAACATTCCATCCATTTTGGGAGAAGATAAATAAAATGTCTTAATTTTTCTTCAAAAGAACTATAAATCATTCAATCAGAGAGAAATCATTACCTAAAGGTCTCTAAAGGTAGAGTCATTGTCGAAAAGAAGAGTATTAGACAATGTAGTTATCCCAGCTGTAAATCCAGGGAACTGGGAAGTCAAATTAGGATAATACCAATACAGGAGAAGAAACCACAGAAATGATACAGATGCAAGAAGACCTTAGTTCCAGACTCTAACCTCTCTCCCTGTTCCCCTCCCATTTTACAGTTTGTACCAGTCAGGATACTTGTGGTAACAAGTACAGAAAATTAAACTCAAATTATTATAGGATAAAAAGTGGATATATTGGCTCATGTTACTGCAAAGCCAAGTCATATCTTGCAAGCCTCAGGCAAAGTTCAATAGGACTCCGGCTCTGTGACTGCAATTCTAAATTCTATTCTCATCTATGAGTTAGGCTTGTCCTCAATGGGTGCCAGCAGAAGAACAACACATGATCCAATGATCTTACCACTAGAATGCAAAAGCAGAATTAAGAAAAAGTGTTAACTATTAAAGCAATGGGTAAAAAAGAAAAGTAATGAGCAATACAGAGTAATTAAATAGGTTTTCAGCAGACTGCACAAAGTATGGGAGGAAGGACACGAGGGAAGCCCTTTCTAGGTCAAAACTTGTTGAAATTTTCCCACGTTACTTTCTTCTCTTAGCAAACAATAATTCGAAAGTTTCGCTGATAAGTCAGAACACAAATTGTCTCAGAGACAGTATTAAGAACAATATATCTCATTACAAATAAAAGCGGGATTGGTGTATGATTCTTAGGTTGAAAGTGTTAGGGGGCTTGGGCTGAAGGCCAGTGTCAGGGCTTCTACATTCTGTCTGACCAGCACCTTCCCCTCTGAGGGTGGCTCCTTTCCACTCAGTCGTCCGGGTCTGAGGGCTGTTGCCCATCATAAAATCCACCCGCTGGTCACTGGAGTGGGCAGGTGTTCCAAGCCAACCCCATTTTGATCCTTCCCTGGGACTTTTCAATTGGAGTTAAAAGAAGAGGCTCAGTCCCTCTCCAATGGTGAAGCTATGAAATGTGAGGCCAGAAGCTGTTAGTAGACACTGTTTCCTGTTGAGCAGTAAAGAACAGTCCAAGAAAATGAAGATCACACTAAATGAGAGAAGGGAATGGAGAAAGTCCTCATTTTATTTATCCCAGAGGCCAGTATACCCCTACCTGTTAGGGTTTGGTTATGTAAGCCAGGCTCTACACCGCCCCTGAGCAGCCCACAGGGACCTCTCCATCTTCTGTGCATTCATGAACCCTCATCCTGGCTTGGTCTTGTCTTTTTAGTTTTTTCATAATGGAATGCTACAAACATGAAAATCTGAGGGTGTTTGTTCTGGACATAAATACTTCCAACAGTTAAACCCACTTCCTTCCTGGATCTCTACCTCTATCAAGGTTCTTTAATTCTGCTGAGAGCTGGGAAGAAACTCTTAGCAGAGCACTGGTAAGGAAACTGAACAGAATACAGAGGTCATTAAGACCCTGGAAGTCCAGGCCTTGGCATGTTCAGTGCACGTGAGGCATGGCATAAAGCTGGAGAAAGGATGGGAGCCACATCAGGTTATGCTCTGTAAGCCAAGAAAAGGGGTCTGAATTTGACCCCAGAAGCCACCGAAGAGTTTTAAGCAAGAGAATGGCACAATCAGTTTACATTTGATCCCTCTGCTCCTTCTCTGAGCCTTTACTTGGAAAGCAGATCTCTCAGCCTTCCAGTTGTGGGTTCCAGTTACTTGGGAACCAGAAAAGTGAACTGTGAAGACAAGTTTTCCTGAATAGCTCAGGAGCGGAAGAATTCCAGCAACTTCCTCATGAGGGAGAAGTAACAAGGAAGACCATTTGGCAACCTGGCCTACAGGAGGAGAGAGGGCTAAGAACTCTAAAGGCAGGAGCTAAGGTCTTTGTTGCCACCACTTAGAAACTGCTGATTCCAAAATGATGGTGGTAAGCAGCCAGGTTCCACTATGAGTGCCATGCTCAGGGGTCTTCCCAGAGCCTGGCTATGGGACAGGTACACTACTCCCATTGGCTAGGATCTGCCCACTGGGAAAACAAGGTCAATTCTTATTACCCCAACCAGAGGACCTTCTCAGCCAGCCTGCACTTATTTTCTCAGCAGGTACTGAGCACAGTAAGCAAATTTCACATCATAGCAAAGCTGGCCCTAAAAACAACTGAACCTAAACCAAAACTGTGTGATTACCCAAGAGATCTACCATGTGATCTGAAGCTGTCCTACATTGCAGAAACATTCTTTTCCTCTCAAGACAAACACAGCTTTTGGCACTGAAAACTAATTTTTGGTTCACAGGCCAGAACACCAGTACACTCTTATTTATTTTTCCATTATCAGTATATTCGGCAGCAGTGAAAGGATTCTAACTGAGCTTCCTTCTTTAATGACCTGGTGAGAAAAAACAACAATCTGGTTAACAAGCAAAAAGAAGCAGGAAAAGTCTGTCATTTCTGTGGTGTCTAGCAGGTTAGAAGGTATCTTCCATCTTCTCTCATATCTGCATTATAAACATAAGGAACTAAGGGTGATAAACAAATTACATGATTTGTACCTGCCCACACAGTTCAATAAGTACCAAAGCCAAAGCCAGAATTTTAACCCAAGTCTTCTGTTTCCAATGCCACTGCCATCTTAACTATATCACAGCTACGATTTTTCAGATTTCTGTTCAGGCAATGTGGAGTTGGGGGAAGGAGGAAGACACATAAAACCAGAAGGCCAGTCTATCCCCTAGCGAGTTTATAATCTAAAAAGGAAGGCCATGTCTTATTCATTTTCACAGTACCAGCATATGCCTAGACAGTTCCCAGCTCAGGGTAATAAACAAATAAATGTGTGTTAAATGAATGGAAGAATACTTCCTTGTGGTCCAATAAAGAATTA
Source organism: Dasypus novemcinctus (assembly GCF_030445035.2). Classification (NCBI taxonomy): domain Eukaryota; kingdom Metazoa; phylum Chordata; class Mammalia; order Cingulata; family Dasypodidae; genus Dasypus; species Dasypus novemcinctus. The sequence goes on along the minus strand of NC_080675.1, from coordinate 172,912,708 downwards.
GTCACCTATCATGGAAGTGATCAAACTAAACTCACCTGTAAATGAAGAATTGACAAGGGAATGCCTGCAATGCAGGGAAAAGACTACAAGACCACGAAATACTTGTCAACTCAGAGTCTCTGAAAACTAATCTCACTACAGAAATTAGTGTCTTTAAAGGAAGTCAGATTAAAAATGAGCACATGTTGGCGCATGTAGTCAACTCTCAATCATCAGCGTAAGGGTGCGCTGAGACTTCTGATAACATCTCTGAGCCTCGGTGCCAAAGTGACCCCATGCCTGCCTCCTTCATCCCGAGGCAAGACTTTACAATAACTGACTTCACTTGGGATCTCTGGCTTTCTTTAACACTAGAATGACAAAAGACACGGCACAAAGACTTAAAGAGGAGAAGGGAAGATTAAGACTTCCTGCTTTTAGTCTAGAAATGTTAGAGCAGTGAAGGAAGCTGGTCATAGTGAATAACTTGCAAAATTTGTAGATACTATAGATTTCATTGCATGTCAACCCCAAAGCAAAGGTTATGAGCCAAAAAAGAAAAAAATAGGTATCTGGACATATCTTCCAAATGAAAAGAGAACAGTTTTGCAGTTATCAAGCAACTCCACTAAATGATATCCAAATTAAGAAACTGCAGATGTTCAACTTCTTTATAATTTGACACAAAACTGACAGACAAGAGTACACTTTGCAAAACCACAAATAGAGGGGCATGCAGAAGATTTGATGCCAGGGATGCAGCAAAATGACCAGTGTGCAACTATCTCTGGTCTTCTCCCTGTAAATAAAAAAGGTACTAGAGGTAAGAGGTTAAGTGCTGAATGGGGTGCCTGTCCCAGCTGTGCCATAAGTTGCAGTGGCCCTGTCTCTTAAACCCCTTAGGGCCTCAGTTTGCTCCTCCATAAAATGAGAAAGTTGTATTTGGCAAGTCAAACTTCCCACTGAGGAATAAATTTCTAAGATAAGGAAAGATTTCAATAAATGTAACATATCTGAGCCAAGTTTATAAATACAAAATATTTAATAATATGTCATTCTTTTTTATTAGAGATTGCCCCAAAATGTTTTTAAAACCTGCTAAGAGAAATTTTTTTTAAATCGAGACAAAAACAGATTCTATTTCTAAGAATAAATCCTAAGAAAATGACCACAGATATGCACAAAGACTTATATAAGGAAATGTATACAGCAGCATTTTAACAGCAACCTAAATGTCCAACAAAAAAGGTATTAGCATATGAATTGTGTTTTGGAGAAACTTTAATGACATGGGAAAATAGTTAAGATTTACTTAAAACAGTTAAATTTAAAAGTCAGGATATATAGCTGTACCTTAGACCTAGACCAAAGCAGGGAAACAGTAAATAGAAAAAGTGTTTATGGTTAAGAGATTTCAAAGTAAGTCAGGAGGTCATTCCAGAAGTTCTGCTTAGGCAGGTCTCAGGCAGATTTCAAACTGCCACAGTAAACAAAAGCCCAAACAAAAGTGTTCCCAAGGGCGCTGGCGCCAGCTAAACACCAGAGGCAAGACACACAGGCTCATGAAATCAACAGCGGCTCGGCGGGTCCTATTTGGGAATATATGACAATCTACTTCCTCAATATAACATAGTTATACTCACCTACTCTCCAGTTTCTTTGACTTGCCCTGGACAACTAACAAAATGATGATGGACAACTCCCATCCCCAAAAACAAGGAGGTCCCTACAACTTCAAGCAAAACAATTCCTTCCATCTGCTCCATAGTATCGAAGTCCTCTCTCAGCCCCAAGCAGTCAGGGCGGACATCCTCCCAAATCCCTCAAGACTGAAGAATGAACAAACATAAGTGGGAGTATAACCACGGACCAATGTAGATTTACCGATATTGTAGTTCTCTTGTGCTAACGGTGAAGAAACCTATAATGATGATCTAAAGATAGTGGTAGCCAGGGGGTTGGGGGGTGATGAATGGGTGGAACACAGGGCAGATTTGGGGTGGTGAGATTCTTCTGCATGGTACTGCAATGGCAAACACATGACATTATGTATTTTTCAAGACCTATGGAACTGTACAGCACAAAGCGTAAACCATAATGTACAGACTTTGGTTAGTAGTAATGCTTCAATATTGGTTCATCAATTGTAACAAATGTACTACACTAATGTAAGATGTTACTAATAGGGGAAACTGTGTGGTATGGGTGGGGTATATGGGAATTCCCTATACCTTCAGTGTAATTTTTCTGTAAATCTAAAACTTCTCTAAAAATAGCTCGCTATTACAAAAAAAAAGTTATACAAATGACCAAGAAACACATGAAAAGGTGCTCAACCATATTCATCTTCAAGGAAACAGAAATGAAAACTACCATGAAAGACCACTACATATCCATTAAAATGATTAAAATTAGAGACTGACAATACCAAGTATGGATAAGGATGTGGAATTGGAATTCTCATATATTGCTAGTAAGTGTGTAAAACAATACAACCAACTTTTGACAATAATTTGGCAGTTTCGTATAGTTTTGGTTGCACATATACATGTGTTTTAAATATGCCCATACCTTACAACCCAGAAATTCCAATCCTAGGTATGTTTGCTCAAGAGATTTGAAAACATGTCTACACAAAAACATGTACTCAAATGTTTGCTGTATCTTTATTTACAAAGGCCAGAAACTGAAAGCAACCTAAACAACCATCAATAGGTGTATTAATCACCCAAAGGGGTGCTGATGCAAAGTACCAGAAATCTGTTAGCTTTTAAAAAGGGTATTTATTTGGGATAGAAGCTTACAGTTGCCAGGCCATAAAGCAGAAGTTACTTCCCTCACCAAAGTCAGTTACCACCTATTGGAGCAAGATGGCTGCCGATGTTCAACCTCCCTCTTCCACTGTAGGCTCTGTGATCCCAGCTTCTTCCAATATCAGCTGTAGGCTGGGATAAATCTAGTCTCTTTCCCGGGGCTCACTTCTCTCTGGGCTCAGCTGCTTAGGGCTCTGGTCTCGGCAGCTGCAAACTATCAGGCAATTGGCTTATGTCTCTTCCCAGGGTCTCTGCTGTGTCTATGGAGCTGTCTCTATTCCCCTGTGTTCTTCTCCTGTGTGTTTACTTCCCAGACTGCAGCTCAAAACTCCAATTCTCTTCTCTGCTGTGCAGTTTTCTCTGTGAGTCCCTGCCCGCCAACAGGGTGGGATGTAACATCCTACTGACGTGGCCCAATCAAACCCTTAATCATTATTTTATCAGGTAAAAGTGAAACTTCTAAATCCAACATAATCTAATATGCCCAGAGGGACATACCAGTTTTCAAACATAATCCAATATCTGTTTCTGGAATTCAAAAACAATATCAAACTACTACGACAGGTGAATGAATAAAAGAACTATGGTATGTATTTTTTTCAATTTAAAGTTTCCTATGCATGTATAGGAAAAAATAACACAAGGAAATACATCAAAATGCTAATAATAGTCACTACTAGTCTCTAAGACTACAAATGACTTTGCTTTCACTAACAAATATAGAAAAAATTTATTTAAAATTATTATAAACTGAATTCAACAGCTATTTTAAAAAATCTGTAGGACAGAGCGAGCAGGAGGGTGAGTAGGGGAGGGAAGAAGGGGGAAGGAGGAACAGGGAAGAAAGAAAGGAGGAGAGAGAAGGGAAAGGGAAGGATGAAGGGAGAGACAGAGAGGGAGAGAAGCAGAAAGAGGAAAGAAAGCAAATTAAATATAAGTAAATAAATAAAATTATCTGTAACAAGCCAGCAGAATTTATTTTATATGCACACTTTTTAACACTCAAGAATCAGTTCATGTAAAAGGATAGAGAAAGATATGCCATGTGAACAATGATCAAAAGAGAGTTGGCTATATTTCTGCCAGACAAAACAGACTTTAAATCAAAAAAGATTACAAGACACAAAGGATATTATATATTAATAAAGGTTCAATTCTACAAGAAGATATAATAAACATAAATGCACCTCACAATAGTTGGAGACTTCAATACTACATGTTCAGTAACTGATAGAACATCCAAACAGAAAGTCAATATGGAAATAGAGGACTTGAACAACACTATTAACCAATCAGACCTAATGGACATTTTTAGAACATTCCACCCACAAACTTATGGCCAACTGATTTTCAAAAAGGGTATACCAAGTACATGCAATGGGAAAGAAGAGTCTCTTCAATGAATGGTGCTGGGAAAACTGGATATCCATTCCCAAGTAAAGAATTTAGACTCCTACCTCATACCATATATAAAAATTAACTCAAAATGGATCAAGGACCTAAGTATAAGAGCAAATACCATAAAACTCTCAGAAGATAACATAGAGCAGAATCTGCATGAACTGGGATTCAGTCATGGCTTTTTAGACATGACACCAATCACAAGCAATGAAAGAAATAAATTTGACTTCATCAAAATTTAAAACTTTTGTATAAAACAAATTATTGAGAAATTTTAAAGACAACCTACAGAATAGGAGAAAATATTTGGAAACAATATATCAGATAAGGACTGACTATCCAGAATATAAAAAAAACTTTTACAATGCAACAAGGAAAAATTAAGAAAAAAAAATTTAAATGGGCAATGGATGAAATAGACATTTCTCCAAAAAAGATATATAAATAGCCAATAAGCATATGAAAAAATGCTCAACGTCATTAGTCATTAGGGAAATGAAACTCAAAACCACAATGCAATATCCCTTCACACAAACAAAACAGAAAATAACAAGTGTTGGAGAAGATGTGGAGAAATAGGAACTCTAGTGCATTGTTGGTGGGGATATAAAATGGTACAGGCATTGTGGAAAGCAATATGGCAGTTTCCACAATACGGCAGTTCCTCAAAAGTTAAATTAAGAATTAACATATGATCTACCAATTCTACTCCTACATATATAACCAAAGAGTGTGAAAACAGGGTCTCAAACAGATACTTGTACACCAATGTATTTATAGCAGCATTATTCACAATGGCTGAAAGGTGGAACAAGCCAGTGTCCAACAACAGATGAATGGATAAACAAAAGGTGATAAACACAATGGATTATTATTTAGCCATAAGAATTAATAAAGTTATGAGATATGCTAAGAATCTTGAAAACATTATGTTAAGGAAAATAAGCAAGGCATATACATACGGACAAAAATAGCATGATATCACTTTTAAGAGATGACTAGAAATAGCAAATTTGCAACTATAGAAAGCAGATTAGAGGCTGAGAGGGTGGGGGAAGGGGGAAGGGGAAAGGGGAAAGGAGAGTGGGGGAAAAAGGGTAAGTTTTGTATAATGTGAATTATATCTCAATAAAGATGTGCAGGAGGGGGAATCACTAGCCAATATCATACTTAATGGTGAAGAACTGGTCACATTACCATTAAAATCAGGATAAAGCAAAGATGCATGTTAACACTGTTATTATTTTTAAATGTTCTGAAACTTCAAAGCAATGCAGTAAGACAACAAAGGTAACAATTATTTCTTTTGGAAAGGAAGCCCTAAAACAATCAGTTAGCTAATAACATAAACCTCTATTTTAAAAAGTCAAAACACTGTACACTTAAGATTTACATATGTCACTATTTGTAAATTATACCTCAATTTTAAAAATCACAATAAACCAAAAAACAAACTTAAGAATATTTAGTAAAATTCAGTAAAATCCATATATTTTATCTAACTGCAAATAACTTGTTAAAAGACTTAATGGAGAAAAAGATTCTGGTCATACCAGGATTATCATAAAAATTAAGGAAATCCATTTGAAAATACATAAAATAAATGAATAAGAAATATATTTCTGGGCAAGAATACTATTATAAAGCTATCAATTCTGTCCAAATTACTGTAGATGTGAACCCCAAAATCTGAGGGCAGAACGAAATCATTCTTAAATTGACAAGAATGGCTAAGAATTTTTTAAGTGGGATATAATTAGGGAAAGGATTAAACTTATAAAACAGCTATTAAAACATAAAGCTATAAAAACAAAATCACTGTAGTAACTGTACAAGGACAGCAAAACAGACAACCCAGAAAGATGATAAAGATGAATATATAAAACAGTTGGAAAAAAATTATTCACATAAAAGGTGCTAAAATAAATAGCTATTTCTTAAGAGCTAAAAGCCTTACCTTACACCACACACCTAAAAATAAATTCCAAATTTAAAATCTAAATGTAAAAAAGTAAATAAATTAAAACTTTAAAAATATGTAAGTAAATACTTTAGTGTATATTTGATGGATAAGAAGTTAGGCTTAAAAGGAAACAACACCAAACTCCATGACTGTATACTTTAGATAAATTATATGGTTTATGAACAAAAAAATAAAAATAATATAGTGTGGGTTGGGAGGAAATACACCAAATGTAAGATATGGACTATAGCTAGTAGGAATACTCTGATGATGCGCTTTCATAATTTGTTAGAATTGTTTCACACCAATGGAAGGCACTGATGGTGGGATGATGTATGTGAGCCCTGTATGATGTTATACACGATTGCTTTATAAGTTCACAACTTTTGCTATATACTTATTGTTTATGTATGTTCATGTATGAATTCAATAAATTTTTAAATAAAAAAAGCAAATGAATAGAAATCAAGATTGTCAGTGTAAGATAAAGCTATAAAATCAAACCAATCAAGGTAAATCACTGAATTATTAAATCTAAATTGAAAATATATGTGAATGCAAAGTGTTTTTTCAAAATGTATATATTTTCCAAGTCAGTCCACATCAAGATGGCCCCAAAACAATGCCACTTATATTATAATAATGAGCACTCCTAGCTCACAGTGTGGTTTCCAACATCATTTCTCACTAGGAAGAACCAGAACACCCTGGAGAAAAGGCTCAGTCTGGGTCTGGGACAAGCAAGGCATAAGCTGAGCCTGAGATAATTGAGTACGCTTTCAAAGATTAATAGGCTCCTGTCAAAAGCACACAGGAATAACTGTGGAGTCCTCACTGACCACAGGTTAAGTTACAAGCATTAAAAAAAAAAAAAAAAAGCCTGTTATCAATCCAAATACATAGAACCATTGAAAATCTGTGTCCATAATTATATTTTTTAAGTGAAATTCAGGACTTTTTTTCCATTTGAGGCAACGATGGTAAAAAATCATTAATTAAAGGAAAAAAATAAGTATTTATCCTGCCTTTACAATAGGAACTATATATATATAGCCCAGCTGATGAAAGAAACTTCTATTTTACAGAAGAACATTACTACATATAGAGAAGTAACAAATAGAAAACATCATTCATTAACCCTAATCAAAATTGTTATTCTAAATAAAGATCATCAATTGGTGCTTAAAAAAAAAAAAAGTAGGTGAATGGCCTATGATGCACTAAATATTAACCTAGTGCCAATGCACACAGATCCCTTTCTGGCCAAGAGGGGTAACTTAACTGAACAGTGGAGGTATCAGACCTTCATCGCCCTTACCCAATGATCAAGCTCAGCATATTTATTGGTGGATCCATGAGATAGGGTGTCTTCTGATATGATGTACAAATAGCCAACGATATATTCTAACCAAAAATGTTTGAATCCATCAAGCTTTTATACAAAACTACCAGTTTACAGAATATGTGGCAGACAGGGAAAGTTAACTGACACCACAAGGAAGCCACCAGACATATCCAGAAGTTGGGACACAACTAGCCAGGTCTTTTTAACAAGTCGGTGTCATCTAAAATAATAATAATAATAAAGAGGATATGGGATGGCGGGAGATATGATAGATTAAAAGAAGCATGAGGGGAAAGCGGATGTGGCTTAAGCAACTGAGCTCCCACCTACCACACAGGAGGTCCCAAGTTTGGTTCCCAGGGCCTCCTGGAAAAGGTGAGTTTGTGTGACTGGCAGGCATGACGAGCTGACACAACAGGATGATGCAACAAAGAGACATATAGAGGAAAGTCAACGAGAAACACAACAACCAGGGAGCTGAGGTGGCTTAAGTGACTGAGCAACTCTCCCACATGTGAGGTCCCAGGTTCAGTTCCTGGTACCTCCTGAAGAGAAAATGAGCAGACAGTGAAGGCAAACAAGGGGGCAGAGAGTGGGGTGGGGATAAATAAATAAATAAAATAAATCTTTTTTAAAAAAAAAGCATAAGGGTCATAACAAGCAGATACAAGGCAAGGGCAATTTCTGGTATCACAGGATATTAGTACAGTAAACTGTGTTGCACTGTGTATGCACTCTATCATCTATTTAGTGAAAAAAATACATATATAATAGAAATAAATTGGGAATGATACACAATAGCATGTTACAATAAATAATCTCTTCTAGGTGGTGTAACTGCATTTCAGCATTTGCTAATTTTCTACAATGCACATGTACTGTTTCTGTAATAAATGAGATTTTATAAAGTAAATGGGAGAAAAAACACAAAAGAAGACCGATAGATGCGATTTCATAAAAACATAAAACTTCTACAATTAAAAAAATAACACATCTAATAAAGAAACTAGGGAAAAGATTTGCAATGAGAGATCAAAACTTTAAATATAAAAAACTTCTATAAATAAAAAATTTTCAAAGAGGAAGCTCTACTGCCTAAAACACTCCTGGGAGGGGGCAGGGGAAGATAATAAAATAAATTCGAATGAGAATACAAATAAAACACCACTCTCACAATCAGACTGTCAAAAGCACCATGAGCACTCTCATACTCTGGTGGTGAAATTAAAATCTGACCACATATTTCTGGAGGGCAGTTTAACAATATGTATCATAAGCTTTGAAAAGATAATAGTCACAATAACAATACTATGAATTACTGATCCATGAAATATGGACGAATCTCTAAAACATAACACTGAGTGAAAGAAGCCTTAAGTAAGAGTACTTATTGCATAATTCCATTTACATGAAGTTCCATAACAGGTAAAACTAACCTATGGTAGGAAAAAATCAGAAGGGTGCTTGTGTGGTGAAGAGGGGAGACTGTTTGGGAAGGGACGTGTAGGAACTCTCTAGGATGAAAATGTTCCTTGATAGAGGTTTAGGTTACACAGATGTATGTATGCCTTTGTCAGAACACAGCAAATGTACATTTTATATGTATGCATTTCATTGTGCACAAATTACGATTCCAAAGGAAGAAACTGTAAACATATATTAATGGTATGCTTACTGAAATATTTAGAAGGAAGAGTAATGATGTCCTCAATCACTTTGAAATGTAAAAAAAAAAAAGATGGACTGATAGATGGATATTTGATAAAATACAGTAAAATGTAGAACACAGGTGGTAGGTATCCAAGGGTTCACTGTAAAATTCTTTCAACATTGCTGTCATGCTTGAAATGTTTCCAAATAAAATGTTAAAAGGGAAACGGACTTTGGCCCAGTGGTTAGGGCGTCCGTCTACCATATGGGAGGTCTGCGGTTCAAACCCCGGGCCTCCTTGACCCGTGTGGAGCTGGCCATGCGCAGTGCTGATGCGCGCAAGGAGTGCCGTGCCACGCAAGGGTGTCCCCCGCATGGGGGAGCCCCACGCGCAAGGAGTGCGCCCGTGAGGAAAGCCGCCCAGCGTGAAAAGAAAGTGCAGCCTGCCCAGGAATGGAGCCGCCCCCACTTCCCGTGCTGCTGACGACAACAGAAGCGGACAAAGAAACAAGACGCAGCAAATAGACACCAAGAACAGACAACCAGGGTAGGGGGGGGAATTAAAGAAATAAATCTTAAAAAAAAAAAAAATGTTAAAAATACTAAAAAAAAACAGTAAAGAGCCATGAGGCAGCCTTCTGGAGTGTTGGAAATGTTCTGTCTCAGGCTGGGTGGTTGGTTACATGGGAGCATACACAGCTAAAAATTCACTGAGTTGTACACTTAAAAGATTTCGTACACTTTGCTGTCTGCATTTAATATCGCAATAAAAAAGGTGTTTTAAGTAATGAGCAATCAGAATAGGACATTAAAGTAAGTGTAGTTAATATTCTCAAAGAGATAAGGGAATATGCTACAACCATAAAACATCAACAAGCAATTATGAAAAAAGAATACACCATAAATCTTGAACACTAAAACTGTCAAATTTAAAAATTCAATGGGCTGGATAGCTGAGGAGACCTTGAAGAATGGATTAATGAGCTGAAAGACTGGGCTAAAGAAATAGCACAGAGATGGCAGATTAAGAGAAAAGTGACAATCATAGAGTTAGAAACTAGAACACAGGTTATCAGGGGCTAGGCAGAGGTAAAGAAGGGGGAATTAATGCATAACTGTAATAGTTTCTGTTTGGGGAAATGGAAGTTTTAGTAATGGATAGTGGTGAAAATAGCATAATGTGAATGTAATTAACAACACGGAATGGTATATTTGAAAGTGGTTAAAACTTGGAAATTTTAGGTTGCATATATGTTACCAGAATTTTAAAAAAAGGGCTGTATAACACAAAGAGTGAAACCTATTATAAACAATGGACTATAATAGTATAATTATAATATTGTTTTATCAATTGTAACAAAGGTACCACACTAATATAAAATGTTAAGCAGTGAAAATTGTTGGGTTGGGGTAGATATATGGGAACTCTGTACTTTCTGAATGATTTTTATGTAAACCTATACTCTAAAAAGAAAAGTTGAAAAGACAGAGGACAGATCCGAATGTATCTAAATCCTCTCTCTTTTGGAGGGAGCTGCAGATGAGGGGAACTGAGAGAAAGGAAGGCAGACAACATTTGAAAAAATAATACTTAAATGTTTACTAGAATCAAAGAACAGAACTATTTAAACACAATTTTTAATTACAATTATTTAAAATAATTTACATGGGGACGCAGACTTGGCCCAGTGGTTAGGGCGTCCAAGGTTCAAACCCCGGGCCTCCTTGACCCGTGTGGAGCTGGCCCGTGCGCAGTGCTGATGCGCGCAAGGAGTGCCGTGCAACACAGGGGTGCCCCCGTGAAGGGGAACCCCACGCGCAAGGAGTGCGCCCTGGAAGGAGAGCCGCCCAGCGCGAAACAAAGCGCAGCCTGCCCAAGAATGGCACCACACACACGGAGAGGAGAGCTGATGCAGCAAGATGACGCAACAAAAAGAAACACAGATTCCCATGCCACTGACAACAACAGAAGCAGACAAAGAACACGCAGCAAATGGACACAGAGAATAGACAACTGGAGGGGGGGAGGGGAGAGAAATAAATAAATAAATCTTTAAAAAAAATAAAATAATTTACATGGATGGGAAGTGGACTTGGCTCAACTGACTGAGCATCCGCCTACCACATGGGAGGTCCAGGGTTCAAACCCAGGGCCTCTTGACCCATGTGGTGAGCTGGCCCACGCACAGTGCTGAAGCACACAAGGAGTGCCCTGCCGCACAGGGGTGTCACCCGCGTAGGGGAGCCCCATGCGTGAGGAATGCGTCCTGCATGGAAAGCCGCCCCGCATGAAAAAACCACAGCCTGCTCAGGAGTGGCGCCACACACACAGACAACTGACACAGCAAGATGACGCAACAAAAAGAGACACAGACAAGAATATAAGCAGACACAGAAGAACACACAGCAAATGGACACAGAGAGCAGACAATGGGGGTGGTGGGGAGGGAGAAGAGAGAAATTTAAAGCTTAGGCTTAAAAATAAAATAAAATAAAAAAGAAAAGAATTTACATGGATGGAGGGAAACATCAACATTTTATCAGAAGTTATTTCCTGATTATGCAGTGTAAGTGGTCTTGTTCTTCTTTGTATTTTTCAAGTTTTCTACAAAGAACATTACTTTTATAACAGGAAAAGTTTATTCTTATAAAATGAATCCAGAACCAAGAGACAAGGCTTTAAAATAAAAAACTCCCTAAGCTCCCTTTCCTCTAGCTTCTACACTATGCTATCACAGCAAACCTGTTTCTGCAAGGAGTCACCACAAACTTGGGCAAGTCATTTAGTCTCTCTGACTTTCTGCTTCTTCAGTCCTAAACAATAAAACCCCTTCTCCCTACTTCATAGGAGTATAGGAAACATCAAATGAGATGATGCATAAAAATAGCACTTGGTGAACCATAAAGGACTGTACAAATTGTGGCATGTTATCGCACTCCTAAACTGGTAAACCCCAACCTCTGAGTCACCCTCCACTTCCCCCTCTCCCTTACACGACACATCCAGTCTGGTCCCGATCCTGTCAGTTTTTCCCTTACCCATTCCCTCCTTTACCAAACCAATGAACTAAGTTAGTTGTACCTGGTCATCCCTTGTGCCTGAACCACTCCAACATCCCCTGGATAGTGCCCCACCTCTAGCTTTCCCTCACTATACACACTGCAATTTCTCTCTGTAACATAATCTTCATAAAATATTTCTATCCTGTAACTATCCTGTTGGAAAGGCTTTGGAAGTTCTCTGAGGTTTACAAGATGGGCTTCAAAATCAACCTGGCCTTCAAGCCTTCCCTCCTATCCCTCATCGGCCTCCTCGGGGTCTGCAGAACAAGCCAGCCCCCTCCATCTCCCTAGTGCCCTCCCCCCATTCTCCACCTATCCAGGTCCTCCCAGTCCTTTCATCCCAGGTCAGTCCCCTCCCCCTCTTTCTCTTTCTCCTCCTAGGACCAAGTTCCTGCCTCCATACTCTAAATGCCCACTCCACCCCTCAGGACATTACCATCTTCACTTCCTGTTCAGGGGCCTGCCCCATCTTTTCAGATAGGATTACTTACTCCCTGAGGGCAGGGCCTGGTTCATTCCTTCAGTACCCTCTGTGCTACTACTCAAGTTGTTAAGTATTAAGTCCTTATAATAAATTTATTTGCCTAACTGAATTTTACAGTAATTACTTCTTTGGTTTTCTTCATAGTTTTTTAATTTTTGTTGTGATAAACGCACAATTCTGTGATTGTATATTTTTTTTTAAGATTTTTTTTTTTTATTTCTCTCCCCTTCACACCACCCCCCCAGTTGTCTGCTCTCTGTGTCCATTCGCTGTGTGTTCTTCTGTGACCGCTTCTATCCTTAGCAGCAGCACCGGGAATCTGTGTTTCTTTTCGTTGTGTCATCTTGCTGTGTCAGGTCTCCACATGTGCGGCGCCATTCCCCGGGCAGGCTGCACGTTCTTTAGCGCTGGGCAGCTCTCCTTCCGGGGCACACTCCTTGCATGTGGGACTTCCCTATGCGGACATTCCTGCGTGGCAGGGCACTCCGTGCACACATCAGCACTGCACATGGGCCAGCAGCACACGGGTCAAGGGGGCCCAGGGTTTGAACCTTGGACCTCCCATGTGGTAGGTGGACGTCCTATCCATTGGGCCAAGTCCGCTTCCCTCTTTATAGTTTTAACATGTACACATATATTGTTCAGCCACTAAATTTTAAATAAAAAAGAATCAGGTGTTATAAATTCTTCTATAACAACTTCAGTCAACATTTTTTGAGACTGAACTATGTTGACAGCTATAGTTCATTCATTTCACAGCTGTGCAGCATTCCTTTGCTTGAGCATGTCAGAACTTATTTATCCATTACGTTATTAATGGACATTTGTATTGTTTTCAAAATTTTCCAATTAAAAACAGCACTGCTATGAACATTCTTGTGCATATTTCCAGTGCACAAGTCTAAGAGTTTCTAGAAGTAGAAATGCTGGACCATGGGGTCCCTTGTTCAAGTCTATACCAATGGTTTTCCAAAGTGTCAGAACCAATTTACACTTCTACTTACAGTGTTGAGGAGTTTTTCAACATACTGTCAGGTTTTCAAGTCTTTGCCAATTTAGTGGGTGTAAAATGTCATTTCACTGTCATTTTAATTTGCATTTCTCCTATGAGGTTGAACATTTTTTCCTACATTTTATCAGCCACTTGGGTTTCCTCTTTACTGACATGCCTAGCCAAGTCTTTTGACAATTTTTCAACTAGCCTACCTTTTCTTAGTGACTTGTGGGAGTTGTATACATTATATTCTGGATACTAATCCTTTATTGGTGTTATGTGTTACAAATTTCTTCCTCCAGTTTGTGGCTTTTCTTTTCATACTCTTTTGAGAAATTCTTTATTTTAATGTAGTTAGAGTTATTCATCCTTTTTATGGTAAGTGCTTAATTTAGTTAAGTCTCCATAGCCAGAGGTTGTGATGACATTTATATTTCCTTTTCAATAAAAAAAAATTTTAATGAAAACTTTAAAAAGGAACTTACATAAATTATCATTAAGTACATGAAAAAGTGGGCATGGGTGTAGCTCAGCAGCTGAGCACCTGCTTCCCATGTACAAGGTCCCGGATTCAATCCCAGGTACCTTCTAAAAATTTTTTTTAAAAATTCAAAATCATTTGTCATCAAGGAAATGCAAGCCCAAACCACAATGAGATACCTCTATACGCCCACCAAAACGACAAAAACTAGAAAACTTATTAATGCTAAGCAGTGGTCAGGATATGGAACAACAGGAACTGTTATTATATATTGTTGGCAGGAATATAAAAATGTACAACCATTCTCAAAAAATGTTATGCCGTTTCTCAAAGCTAAACATACACCTACTCTACCACCCAGCAATTCTACTCCTTGGTATCTACCAAGAGAAATGAAAGCATGTGTCCACAAAATAACTTAAACAAGAATGTTTATGGCAGCTTTTTTTATAATAGGCAAAAATTACAAACAGTCCTAGTGTCCATCAACAGGAAAATGGATAAACAAATTGAGATATATTCACACAACATAATACTGTTTATAGCAGAAGGGAGCAAAGTACTGGTACACACAACATAAATAAAATTTCAAAAACATTACCCTGAGTAAAAGAAGCTTCATGCAAGAGAATATATAAGATTGAATTTATAGTAATTTAATAAGTAAACAGATTGCTAATTAGATAAAAAATAATTTATAGTGGGGGAAAATCAGAACAGTGGTAGCCTCTGGGTAAGAACAGGGAAGGAGCAAAAGATTAACTTTCTGGGGTGAGAGTAAAATTCTGTTATCATGATAGAGGTATGTTACACAGGTGTATCATTTGTCAAAACTCTCAAATGGTACACTTAAAATGTGTACATTTTAATCTGGTGTGTGGAATTTACTATGAAATGCATCCAAAAATAAAATGGATAGAGGGATGGACAGATGTGATAAAGTTTATGTAGGAAAGTGTGAATTAAGAATCTAGGTAGTAGGGCCACATGTCCACTATTCTTTCAACTTTGCCATATGTTTTAAGTTTTTCACAATAAAATACTGGGGAAAAGACAAAAATACATAAAAATGAAAAAGATGTGCTTTAATTTAAAAAAAAAACATATATTTGAGCAAATTTGCCTTTGAAAAAGGTTAAAAGTGATGAATCCTTACAAAACACCAGCACACGGATTATTTTAAGCAATCCTCACCAAAACTCAAAAAAACGCTTGAAAAATGAGGATCAGAACTCACCAAATATCACACAGCCAGTACCTGATGGAGCTGGACCTAAAACCCATGTCTTCTGACTCCTCTATTCTTTCAACCACACCTCACTGGGGAGTTGGCATCAACTCCCAACATCAGAAGATAACATGGAAACGGCTGATGTGCCACCAGCCTTTGGGGTTGTCTCAGGAGCAGTGTGGGGGAAGCGGTAGTGACTGCTAAATTCACGAGCAGGACATGATAGAGAGACACATGCAGACAATAAAAGAGGATAAACTCAACAGACCGAAAGTGTATTTCCAATTCATACAGGATAAATGTACTGGCAAGTCCCATTGATTTCTTCAAGGCTATCCTCAAAGTTTGGGGAAATCTGTGACATCCTTCCTGTGTGTGAGGACGGACAAACAGCATATGATGCCTGTAGCTAAGAAACTGCAATACAAAGTTTGTCAGAACAGCTCTCTGAAATGATATCCACCACTCTTCTTACTATATAGAGCAGAAAAACAGGAGGGGACCCAGAATATTGCTCAACCCTAACATGGCCAAAATTAGAGGCAAAAGCTTTACTAATCACCCCATAGATTAACCACTGGCTTCAAGATATTCTGGCTTTGTTTAAACACATACAACACATCCCGACACTTTCTGTTAAATTTAAATAAGGTACGACAGACCTGTGAAACATGAATAAATGCCCCTTTGGCCTTAGAGACTCGGGCATTTATCCAAATATTTACTGAGTGTGCCAAGCACTTTAGAAACTAGGATACAGTCCTTACCCTCAAGCAGCTTATAACCCAGCAGGAGCCTCAAAACAGAAATCCTAGGTCCACAAGGGCTCAAGGAGAAGTTCCAAAGAGCAGAGAAAAGAAAATACAAGTCAGAAAAATAGAGTAGGAGCCCAGCCAGGGATCAGGAAAGATCTCACGTAGGGGAGCAGATGTGGTTCAATTAGATGGACACCTGCCTACCACACGGGAGGTCCCCGGTTGGGTTCTAGTGCATCCTAGAGAAGGAGAGCAAACAATGAGCAGGCAGATGGGAGAACTATCTGAGGGAATAAGGGATAAGTAAAAATAAAGTAAATAAATAAATCTTAAAAAAAAAAAGATTTCAGCTGGGCCTTGAACTCTGGGAAAATCTACACGTGCAAAATAGGAAGGGGGAGGTCCTCAGTAAAGAGAAGGGGAAAGAGAAACTTCTGAGAGATATCCTGCCAACTCATTTCAGAAAACAGAAAGCACAGGTGAGACGGCATCAAGAGGATGCCTGACTTCTGGAGTCAATGAGGGCAGAGCCAAAGACACTGCCACTTCCCCAAACACAGGCACCTAAGGAGGGTTGCAACTAACTCCTGCAAGTTAAGAAGACAGACTCAAAATCCTAATGATGCAGGTTCGGGATGCCTGCTTAAAACCCAGGTGCCCTTGGCCTGGCAGAAGGCCAGAGAATGAGAGCCGGAATGGAGAGAAGTGTTTGCCTGGAGAGCAGGCTCTCAACAACTCAAAGGATGAAAGTCTGGAAGATGACCCCATGACCCTGTATGAGTCCCAGGTTAACCTTAACACCTCAGGCAAAATTTTAACCTCTGTGCCTTATCAGCAAAAGGGAAATGACTGTGGGGATTAAATGAAAAATGTCTTTAAGGCTTGGAGCACAGTGCCTGCCACATGGGAGGCTGCCAAGAAATGGTGGGTATTACTACCAGGAACAGTCTGCACTCCCAGTCCACCGCCTCCGACCCGCATCGCTGTCCTGAGACACAAGGCTGAAGCCAGTGACCTTGGACTACTAGATGGAGGGATTACTCATGTCCTAAGTACAATTTTAATTTTTTAAAAAATATTTTGTCTTCTGAAGCATTTTGGGTTATTCTGAGATGTCTGCCTCATCCTGTGGCCTCACATCCCCTGTTTAAGAACCCAATTCAAAAAGGGAAGCCAATCAAGGGAAAACCAGGGTCAGAAGCCACATCACATAGAATGTCCGTGCCAGAAGGGACCACAGGCCCCATCACCACCCTGACTTCAGTAAGGAAAGGGTCAAGGCCGAGGGGAGGCTGAGCGGGGAAAGTGGTAACACTGTGACATCCACCTTGAGGGGGACCACACTTACAGTTACAATGATAATAACATCTAAACAATTTTTTAAAATGATATAAATGCAAATAATGTATGTATATAAAAGGAATTTTTTTTAAAAAAAAAATCTTTAAAGGCCTGGCAAGATAAGATTCTATATACCCAACAGAATAAGAAGACAAAAATTCCAAATTCACTGCTCCTCAGCGCTTCAGAGATAAACCCTAGTCATTCCTCATAGAAGCAGAAAGTTAGGTCTCATTTTCTCTACTACACTTTCAGAGGGAAATTTTCAGTAATCCCATATAACGTACCAAAGATCAATGAGCACTAATGGAGGGAAGAGGGGGGTAGGGGGGGATCAGCCAGGAGTCACTTAAAAAGAAAATTTTGCTTTAGTTTAGGGAAATATAAAATTTTGATTAACCCAATTTCTAAATTAAGAACAGACAACAAATTTTATTTCATAGCTATGGAACACTAAGAAACCACTAAACTTTGGTTGACTAAGATGGCTAGGTTGGCCAGTTTTGGGGAAGTGAGTGGGCTGGCAGGAAGAAGCAAAGAAAGACTGGAAAGAGGAAAGGAAGGTGGTGAAAAAGAGAAAACCAGATGAAGGAAAAGAGAATGCCAGAAGCTATGGGAAGAGAGTGGGCCAAAATGGAGCCTGTCTAAGAGGATTCCAAGGTTAGTGTGCGGTTGCACCACTATCTGGCACCTGCTGCGTACTGCCCACCCAGCTGCACTGACGCTTCCATCTCTACAGGAAAATCTACTCTGCTCACCAGTTGGAAATAAAGTATTCCCTGGGTATAAATGCTCTGAAAGACCAATAACCAGAGACTGCCACAAAACTAAATTCAAATTCTGCAGCCTCCACTCTAGTTAAAACAGGTTTCTATTTCTTCTTTATATGGGCTAGGTTGGATTTTCTACCACTACAGCCTGGAATTCTCCGTTCAACAAATGTTTTTGGAAGGCCTACTGTGCACTAGACTTGAAGGATACAGTGGTAAACAAAACAGCTGTGACTGTCACCCTCACAGAGCAGACTAGGAAGACATGGTGGGGGTGGGGGTGGGGTGGGGGTAGAGGCAGCATTAATCATTAGCAGTATTGTTTGCCAAAAGGGAGGAGGGAGAGCATAGGGTCTCTTGATACTCCTTCCCCCACACTCAAATCTTTCAAGGACAATTCAAGTTCTAGCTAAGCAAAAGGAAAATGGAATAAATCCAAAGACTGACAAGAAAATATTGAAATGTTGCAGTTAAAGCTCACACTGATTAAAAACAAAACTGTCAGTGTTCAAACTGAACACAGCGTTCATTATCTGTAACCAAGTAGTCTATAACTCCTGAAATGAACAGAGTGTTTTTAGTAATACTTAAATAAGTTCATAAAGACAACCCAGTCTAATGTATCACAAGATCCTAAAGTACCTTTGGAATCATTAAGAAGCAAATCGTGTTTACTGAGTTTTATTGTTAAGTACATTTTTTGTACTTTGAATATTGGTCTTTCATGTAAGGAATCATTTTTTTAAACATGTGGTTGCCTAAGATATACTTCAAAAAGGCTCCATGACCAAACAATTTTGGGAAATGCTGCACACTCTAAACACCACTTAGAGAGTCACAGTGTATTTTAGGAAATTCTCTGAGAAGTCCATTAAAGAAACCTGCTGAACTTAATGAACTAAAATTGCTAACATAAAGGACTGGAACTACTTACTTGTATAATAATGTGTATTAAATTGCTATAAATTTCTGATCTTCTCAACAAGTATTTTCAAATTTCCAAAGTATAATATTTCAAATTAATTAAAAAGAATCATGCCCTTAAAGAAAAAAAAATACTGAACTCAAAGAAAAATGCTGACATTTACCTCTTACCTGATATGCCTAATTACAAACACCCATAACTGAGATTTGGCATCAACATGCATGGTCTGTGAATAACAAATACGGGACTATTATTTCTGGGGTTGTGCTGCTGTTGCTTATTTACAATTCGGCTCATCCTCTGGAAATACTAACGTGTATGTCAAAGCCATATTGCAGGTCTTATGGAATCAGACTCCAATGACTGACTGAAAAGTTTCATCATTCACAGTTAACAATTTAAAACAAATTCAACAAACATTTATTTAGCTCCTACTCCACGCAAGCCACTGGATTTGGCACTCTAACAATGAATGTATTTTCTGGGCCCCAACTCAAGACAATGGTCTGACAAAGGGAGAGAATATTGGAAACTCAGGGACCTACAAGCACAGTGGATAAGAGAAGAGGAATTTCCTGCCTTTGAAATGCTTACAAGAGAGGTCTAGGTGAATTTTAGGACACCCAAACCTCCACAAAGGGCTAATGGGGCGGCGTTCACGCAAGGGCCTTTTTCCACAAGAGCTACTTTTAGAAAGTTTAATATTAGTTCATTAACCAATATTAGGCTTGAGTCAAAAACCTAAAGGCTATTAAAGTTTCCATATTCAAGTTCTACACCTATGTGACTTCTCTAAAGACCAACTGAGGAGGTTTATAAGCATCACACTGTACTAAAGAACAGCTTGGGGTAACAGACGTCTTCGATGTATCTACACTGTAGACGAAGCGACCCAACTGATAATCTCAGAACAAAGTTGAATTTCCACTTAGGCTATGGGAGGGGTGGGGAAAGCGCCTCAACTATGCAACACTAAAAAAGACGTTTCAATTTCATATAGAAAAAATATTATGATCTTCATAGCTAGGCCTGGCAAGATGATAAGAGTCTATAAAACAGAGTCGGTTAAACTATATTTCTCAGACTTGGGAGGCTTCGCACTCCTCAGTAAGCAAGAAAGTCAACTTTGCAAATAAACTACTTTAAAAAGAAGTGGTTAATGAGAGGAATGATATTCAACTATCTGCAGTCACCCACGACCCGAATTTTTTTCCTGGTTTAAAAAAACGTTAATTCCAGCTCTAAACTTTCAAATCGGACAAAAGGAAAGCTGTTGCCGGCTGCCTTAATAAGCTTTTTTTTTTTTTCCTTTCCTACAGAAAATCTTAAAGACTAAGCCCAGTAACTTTGACAAAACATTAGTCAAGGCAATAACGCGTTAGAGAAGGCAATAACGCGTTAAAAAAAAAAATGTCCCACTAAGATTGCTTAATAAAAGATGAACTCTGTTCTGTTGAATGCTTCAAAAGTCACCTTCCTGATGCTATTTTCTAAGTACATGTGCTCTGAAGGCGATATTTATGCTAACAAGCGGGTGAACCTCAAAATGCATGCGCAGTGGAGCAAGACTGATGTTCCAGACCCCAGTTCAACAGTCCCAGAGAACAAGGAAAACCGCCACTCACAGCAAGTTGACAGGGTGGCAGGGTCCTGGACCCCAGCCTCACGGGCTCAGCCGCCCTTCCCTTCCCACCACGAGACTCAAGGGCACCAAGTTCCCACTGACTTAGCGTTTCAGAGGCCCGCCCGCCTATCCTGGGGGGTTCCGTCCCGACACCCGCTCTTCGGGAGGAAATGGGACTCAGTCAAGTTCACGGAGGGCCTCGCAGCCCGAAACGTCGGATGTACCCGGCGACCCGACGCCGCGGCTCCGAGCGCGCCCGAATCGCAACCCCCTCGGTCCGGGTCCCCGCTTAAGGCCGCCCACGCGGGGGCGAGCACCCGGCGTCCGTCGAAGTCCCGCAGGGCGGGCGAGAGGGCACCGCGGCTCCCGGGAGGGAGGCCCGCCCCGAGCTCCCGCCCGCCCGGCGCCCCTCACCTTAGCGCCGCCGCCGCCACGAGGGTCGGGGTCCGCGAGGCCCGCGACGTGGGCCAGGGGCGAGGCGGCCGTCTTCGGGCCGGGCCGGCTGGGCGGCGACGGCGGCGCCGCGGGGCCCGGCGCGGCCGCGGCCTCCTTGCCTCCCTGGTACGCCTCCTGCGTCTCGGAAATGTGGATGCTCGGGGCGCAGCCCATGCTGGCGGCGGCGCCGCGGAGCCGCTGGCGGGCGGCCGCGATCCGGTCAGCAAACGGCCCGCCCGGCGCCTCGGGGCCGCCGCGGGCGCCGTGTCATCGCCGCGCGGGCGGGCGGGCGGCGGCGAGCGCGGGGCTCGCGGCAGGAAGCGCGGCCGCCCCTTTTATCGCGCTGCGGGCGCGGCGGCGGGGAGGGGGCGCTGGGGCGGGCGGCGCGCCGCGGCCGCCCCTCCGAACATGTCCTTCCTGAGGCGGGAGCCGCCGGCCGCCGCGCTCGCCTCGGCCGCGCTTCCGGGGAATTTCGGGGGAGGAGATTTGCGCTCTCCCCACCCGGGCGCGGGCGAGGCCGCGGCGCGCGAGCGACGCCGCCCTGGCGGAGAGGCGGCGCGACCCCCGGGACAGGCGAGCTCCCCGCCGCGCCCGTCCCCTCACGCCCCGCGCCGCCGCCTCCCCGGGGTCCCGGCTCCACCTCGCTGTGGCCGCCCGAGGCCGCTCCGCCCCGCGGGAAACGGCCCTTGGGCCGCGCGCCGGTGGCGGGGAAGGGGGGGCCCCGAAGCTGCCGCCGTCCGGAAGTCGAGGGGATGGGGCCCGAGGCAGCCCGTCCGGGCGACCTAGCCGCGCCCGCCCCGCTGGGAACCCAGGCACCCTGGCTCCAGCCGGGCCGGGGGCCGCGCCGTCGAGAAGCGCGGCGGCGGCGGCAGCGGCGGCGGCGGCGCGGCTCCGGCTCCGTGCTCCGCGCCGGGTCTTGCGGGCCGCGCGCCGCGCCCAGCCCCCAGCAGTGACCTCCAGCGGGCGCTGGCGTCAATGCAAAGCAGCCCGGGCCCGAGGGCGCCGCCCGCCGCTGAGCATGCGCGGCCGCGACGAGCGGGACCCGCCGCCGCGTGGGGGCCGGTGGCCCCGAAAGCGACTGGCCTCAGGGCACACAGCCAGCGGGACCCCGACCACCGGGCTCCCGTGTCGTAGCGCCTCCCTGAACTCGGTTAGGTCACGGGCCCAGCCTTGATGCTGTCGTTTGTGAAAGAGACCCCCGGAAGGACGTCCCCTTGGGGTGGCGCCCGCACCCCGGGTCCCAGACGGGTGGGTCTGGATGTGGTCGCAGCCCCCGCGCACCCTCTCGGCGGCCGCGGGGCTGAGCAGCCCCCATTCCTGATGGACCTGGGCGCCGTCCTCCCCTCGTCCCCAACCGAAGGGGCCGCCCGGCGAGGCCCCCAGACGCGCTGGGAGAACAGCCCCCATCGCTGTGCGAACTCTTTGGGTCTGGGGGCTCCTCTGGAAGTGTCCTTCAGGAGCGCCGGGGGCCCGCCGCCGACCCCTGCCAGCTCCCCATGCCCGCGGACGCCCAGGTCGCCCCGCCCGGCCCTTCCTGGCCTCTCCCGCACCTTTCCCAGTGCGGCCCCCCTGCGACCCTGAGGCCGCCGCTCCCGCCTCGGCCCGGCTGCTGGGAAGACCCGGAGGCGTGCTCCAGGCTGCTGCGCTGGGGTGCGGCCCAGGCTCTAGGGTGCGGGACCCGGGACGCCGGGATCTGGCCCACGGCGGCGGGGCAGGAAGGCCTCCGACCGGCCCGCAGCTCTGAGCGACCGCGTTGGCCCTCTCCACTGGCCACGTGGCTCCGTCATCCAGTACTGAGCAATACTATCCAACACCGGCTCAGTAAAACTGAAATGGAAGCATTTTCTACATTTGACCCACTGTTTTTAGAAGGCAGAATCTTAACCCTCAACAAAGAGTGATCCCTGAAGAAAATGCTTTGAACCACCGCAGCGCGGGGAAACCTACCACGCGCCTGGCCTTGGCGACTCTGGCGCTTACTTTGCCTCCTCCCGGCCAGGGCCTCGGTGTCCCCCCTCACCTTGGAAATCCTTGCACACCCTGGCTAGTAAGGGAGGTGGGGAGTAAGGAAAGCGGCTCTGCTGCCCCCCCCCCCCCCTTTGTTCCAGCCTTGACTCCTGTCCAGACTCAGAGACCTCGGGCTAAGAAAGATGCGGTCAGTCAAGGTTAGGCACCATCTACCCTCTTAGATCAGAGAGCAACGCCCCTCCCCTGGAGCACTCTTTCCACCCCCTGGTCCTCAGCCTGAGACGCCCCCAGAAGTCACAGGCCCTTCACCACATCGCCACCCGCCTGTCAGCAGTTTCATCCTTCTTTCCTGGTGGTAGCCTGCACCTTGACATTCCCAAACACCTCTCCACCCTGTGAAGCCAAGGTTTTCTCGGGCCTCAGCGGCGGTGGACACAAAAGGGGTCACACTGACAGAAGTAGCCCTGACCTCACTGGTGTTTGCCACCCACCGGCTCACCCAGGACTCCTAGGTCTCTGCAAAGAACCCAGTCACTAGGCGGCGTCTCAGAAGCTCACGCCCAATCCCAGCCCTGCTAGAGGGGAGTCACCAGCCATGCCCAGAGCTTTGGGTTCTGTGGCACAGCAGCAAGACGCACCCCACTTTCCCCCCAACCCATTCCACCAGGTGTCCCGGGCCCCGTCTCACACACACCCACACACCCTGCAATGCTCAGAGTTGTAGCAAATGTCTCGTTCAGTCCATACTCCCAGAACTGAGGCATGAAGTCAAAGGAGCTGGGAGAGAAAAGAAACAAAGGGACGGATGCCAGCTGGGGCCCAGCCTCCCTCCTGCCCACTTCATGCCAGTCCATTCCTGGGGACTCCTCAGTCCTCCTCAGTTTCTTGGAGGCGTGAAGATGCTGGGTCCAACACAGCTTTGCTCACCTGACATCTAAATCCTGCTCAGCTTTCACACCCTTCACTAAGTCCAACCCTTTGTAAGTTCTCCCTCCTGGTCTTTTCTTCCTTCCCACACTTCAGGAGAGCACAAGGGGGAGAATTGCACCCTGAGTTCTGAACCCCAGCCCTGCCACCTCCGAGACTTTGGGCTCCTGACTTCCTCTCTCTCAACTACTTTCCTCCACTGTAAATCTAGGGCTGTAATGCTGTCTACGTCACAGGGATTAGATGGACTAATAGATGTAAAACTGCCTGGAATAATTCCTTGTCCCTGTGTCTCAGCTCTCCACCTTCTGGGTGGACTCGACATCTCCTTCCTCCAGTCCTGTCTGCAGACTGCAGGAAAGTGCTGGGAGGAAATGAAATTACCAGGCAGATGACATCCCCGTAAATCTATGGCATCTGACTTCATCGGGTTCTTCTTTCAAAACTTTATATAATGTGATAAAAAATTTTCTCACTTTAAATTGCACATTCTATAATTTGCACATGAATACATGCTGAAAATAGTAAAATAAAAGTAAAAATAAGCAAGTATATTGAGTGTGCAGAGGCAAAGGAAAGTCCACTCTCTTCCATCCATAGAGGTCACTGCATTAAACATATATATTATACACACATCTCCTTTCATAATATCAACAGGGCTGTGGAGAACATTCTTGAACATATATCTTTCTATGCAATGGAGTTGTGAAAGTGGAATTGCTTCGTCAAAAGCTATATACATCTTAAATACCTATAGATATAGTAATATCATTTACATCCTTAAAAGAAAATATTTACATTCTTCTGGGGAAATACGTACAGACCCACCCTGCCCCTCCGCCAGGAGCTCCTGAAGAGATGGGGGGGAGCCCTCTGGGTTCTGCCAATACTAGATTTAAAACTTCCCTTGTAAACCCATCTTCTCCAGATTATGGCCTTCTTATTTTCATTTCTCTTGTTATTCCCAATCCCTTAGTAAATTGTATTTGCGTGATCCAGTGCCTCTCAGTTAAGAGAGCAACTTGGGCCAGAACTGTATGAGAGAGCAGCGCCCCCTGGAGGCCAGAATAGAGAGGTGTAAAATGCCCCCAGGACACGGAGGCTGCACTTCCCTTCTCCGCTTGGCTCCAGACCTTGGTTCTTGTGGTTCACCTGGAGACCTGGGCTGATAATCCAGTGTGGACTCACTTCCTCAGTTTTGACATTATTAATTCCTGCAGTCTCAGACTCTTCACGTCCAACCAAGGGCTCTTCCCCCAGGGTCTGCCCCATGTGCCCTGCACTGGGTTCCCTGGCCACATATACCCTTTCCCACTTAGGCAAGGAGTCAGTCAGTCCCACCTACTGGAAAAAGCCCAAAATTCTTGGGAAGTGGATGTGGCTCAACTGTTCAGAACGTCTGTCTACCATACAGAGGGTCCAGGGTTCGATCCCCAGGGCCTCCTTACCCTTGTGGTGATCTGGACCACGTGCAGTGCTGACGCGCACAAGGAGTGCCATACCACACAGGGGTGTCACCCGCGCCAGATGTTCACCGCACAAGGAGAGCCACCCCCGTGGAAACAGCACAGCCTGCCCAGGAGTGGCACCGCACACATGGAGAGCTGACGCAGCAAGATGACGCAACAAAAAGAGACACAGATTCCCAGTGCCACCTGATAAAGCAAACGGGTGCAGAAGAACACACAGCAAATGGACACACAGAGCAGACAATGGGGGGGGGGGGAGGGGAGAGAAATAAATAAAAATAAATCTTTAAAAAAATCCAAAATTCTTAACACAGCTGTATTTGTTTATAACTGTCAGAAATCCAAATCCATTTAGTTGCTTAGCAAAGGTAGGTTCTTACTGGTTCATTTACCCAAAATTACAGGTAAGACAAGGTGAGCTCAGCACCAGGGACCCAGAGGCCAGGAACTGAGATACCATCATGATTCTCTCAAGGTCCTGGCAGCTTGACTCTCCCGACAAGGCTTTCTGTGGGGCTAAAAGCATGGCCTTTGGGAGCCCCAGGCCTCCTTATCCACTGTCCTATGACTATGCTATTGGTTTCCATGCTAGCAAGGAAATAGGGACTCCCAAGTTCCTCATAAGGAGTGTTCCCGGGTGTGTCTGCCCTACCCCAAGGGCCAGTTTCCTGAGCATGGGACCTGCGAAGCCACAGGGCCACATGCTTGGAAGGGCTCACTCAGACGTAATGAACTGCTTACCCATTTTTATTTTGAACCAGGTCCCACAAATTTCTGTTGCTGGCCCTGCCTGCCCCCCTCTATAAAGTGCACCATTCAGGTATGTGTAGGGTAAAGAAGCAGTGTAGAGGTTGTATTAGTCAGCCAAAAGTGTGCTGATGCAAAGTACCAGAAATCAGTTGGCTTTTATAAAAGGTATTTATTTGGGGTAAATGCTTACAGTTACCAGGCCATAAAGAGTCCAACTCAAGGTTGATTTCTCAGTCAAATCAATTGCCATGTGTTGAAGCAAGACGGCGGGCAATGTCTTCCGCTTAAGGTTCTATGGCTCAGTTTCTTCTGAACGCAGCTGTAGGCTGGAGGGCTCATTTCTTTCCAGGCTCAGCCGCTCTGGTCCCTTCACAAGGCCAGCGATATACTATCAGGAGAATGCTCATCTCTCCTCCCGGGGCTGCAGATTCAAAGTCCTCTCCTCTGCTATGTCTGTGGCGCTCCCTCCTCTCGTGTGTATCTTATTCTGTGTTCTTGATTGAATGTCCATTTACAGAGCTCACCAAAGGGGGTGGGAACCCAACCCCACATGCCCTAATGACATGGTGGAATCAAAGCCCTGATCTTGATTTAATCAAGTAAATGTAAAGCCTTTGAATTTAAACCAAATGAAGGGTATCACGCCCAGTGGAACAGACCGGTTTACAAACCTAATATCTCTTTTTGGAATTCATAAATCATATCAAACCACCACAGAGGGTGTAGAGTTTGGTGTCCCCGCACACCCTCACAGTATCTCCTCATGCAGGTCATGCTATTACCTAATGATCACAGCAGTCGTCTCCTCACTCAGCCCTGGACCCAGCCCCAGCTGTGGCTCCATCCTGGGCCAGCCCCCCAGCCGGTCTGGGTTGGGGGCCGGGCCTCAGAGATGGTCTCCTCCAGGCTCCTCAGAATGCCAGGCCCAGAGGGGTCAAGTGACGTGCTGAGGTCACACAGCTGGACGGGCCGAGCCCAGGACACCCCGGGGTCCTCCAGCTCTCAGTCTTTCCCGGGGGACACCACCCCAATCTAGTCAGCCTCCCAGCTGTGACTTTCAGCCGAATTCTACCTGAAGAGGGAGACTGGCTTCAGTGACTGCTGGCCACCCCTCCTTGAGGGGAGGAAAGGGCAGGAAGGCCGGGTCCCCTGGCCTGGAGAGGGAGAGCAGGGTGTCAAGGCAGCCTCGAGAGCGTTCCCAGGACAGCGCTGACCACTGCCAGCCTGCCTGCGCCAGGCGCTGCCAGGCACATCACACGAGTGAGCTCATTCGTTCCTCGTAACAGCTCCATGAAGTACCTGCTATCATCCCTCCTTCCCCTCCCATTTTACAGATGAGGATTCTTGAGTTCTTCTAGAACTATGACTGAATGTTTGCCTTTAATAAACTCATTACCCATAATTTATAATGAATTTCTAAATATAGAAGCCTGCCTCTTTAATACAATAATGTGTAGTTATTTCTAGTTAAGAGCTTTCAAGATGTTTAACAGCAA
The DNA here is from genome assembly GCF_030445035.2 of Dasypus novemcinctus. Lineage (NCBI taxonomy): Eukaryota > Metazoa > Chordata > Mammalia > Cingulata > Dasypodidae > Dasypus > Dasypus novemcinctus. The sequence goes on along the minus strand of NC_080675.1, from coordinate 172,884,844 downwards.
AGTTCTAGAACAATCCCCAAGGCCGGGACTCAGCAGGTCTACTTCCAATGAGTGTCCCAGGAACATAACTAATAGAATCAGAAATAAAATAAAGGGTGGCAACTATTGCTGCTCTCACCTAATGTTGTCTAGAGGGTCTGAGAAATGCAATGAGACATGGCCTAGAAATTAGAGTAAAACTATCAGAACTGGAGAGTCAAATTTATCATTGTAGCAGGTGATAAAGCTTTATGTCCAAGATGCTTAACAATCAATTCAAAAGTTACCAAGATTAGATTTCACTAGAGTAGCCACATTCAAAGTAAAATAAATATTTGTGTGTGTGTACTGCTACTGTATACTAGCAGTAACCAAATAGAAAATACAAGGATGTGATGTGATACAAGATTAATACACAAAAATCAATAGCGTTTCTATACATTACTAGTGCAGAAACTCAGGAGGAAGTCAGAAAAAAATTCCATTTACAATAGCAACTAAAAAAAAAAACAAAGGACATAAAGGACCTGTATTCAGAGAACTAAAGAACATTGCTAAGAGAAACCAAAGAAGACCTAAATAAATGAGCAGACATCGAGTAAAACCAATAAGCAGACAATCAGAAAAACAAGACAACAAGCAAACAACGATTAGAGAATGAGCAAAAACAAATGAGTAGGGAGATGTAACTCAAGCAGCTTTGGAGTGTACACCTCCTACATGGGAAGCCCCGGGTTTGGTTCCTGGTGCCTCCTAAAAAGAAAGAAAGAAACAAACAAACAAAAAACAACTACCACCTACCACAAGCTCTTGAAGATGTTTCCCTACATGTTCCTCTAGGAGTTTTATGGTCCTAGTTTTTATATTGTGAGATAATTTTTGTATAAGGTATGAAATGGGGTGTGAATAGACTGTTCAGACCCAGGTGAGTGGATTTGACAGCCTCGTCAAAAAGCACTAGGCCTGAAATCTGTGCCTCTTTTTGTTGCATCATCTTGCTGCACCAGCTCTCCGTGTGTGTGCAGCGCCACTCCTGGGCAGGTTGTGCTTTTTTTGTGCGGGGTGGCTCTCCTTATGGGGTGCTCATTGTTCGTTTGTCTTCTTTAGGAGCACTGGGAACCAAATTCAGACTTCCCATGTGGGATTTCAGGCCTCACCTGGGATGGCCAGAGTGGCCACTTCCACCTGCCACTGGCTCTTGCCCCATCTGCGACTGCAGGCCCCCAGCCCCTGTGAGGCCTCACCCCCTTATTTCCGGGCATGTCCGGGGGCATCCTGAGATAAGGTGGGGGCTCACCTGTCGTGGCCCTGCCGCTGGTGTACGTGCGCACGGCTGGGCCCACGTGCTGACCCCGGTGCCGCGAAAGCTGTTGCTCCAGAGTCCTCGGGAGCAGGAGCGAGTGGAGAAAGGGGCAACGTCGGGGGACCAAGTTCCCCCTTTGCCTGGGACTCTCCCGGCTCTAACACAGAAAGCCCTGTGCCCCGGGAGACCCCTCAGGCCCCAGCAAACCAGAATGGTGGTCACCCTACGCCTCCTTCGCCAACCGCACGCACACAGTGGTTGGTGCCCTTCGGCTGCTGTCCATATTCATTCTCTCAGGGATTCGGACTGATGCCCACACCTGGGCCGGACAGACAGACTCCCTGTTCCCCTCGCTCACACAACACACACGCTCCTTCCCACTCCTTCTACCTTCCTGCTAGAGCTTGGGCTAAACCTGGAGTGCGTGCTACCCAGAAATGTTTCCCTCGAAATCCCCCCCTCCTATTTTAGCATTGATATCCTCCCTATATTGGAGAGAACTGGAGATCAGAGAGGTTAGGTAACTAGTCCTCAGTCACAGATGACAGATGGCAGAGCCAGTTTGCAAACCGTGGCCTAACACAAAGACAACTCTGCTGTGCAAGAGCTCCCATGAAAATAAGCTTCGGGAAACGGACTTTGGCCCAGTGGTTAGGGCGTCCGTCTACCATATGGGAGGTCCGCGGTTCAAACCCCGGGCCTCCTTGACCCGTGTGGAGCTGGCCATGTGCAGTGCTGATGCGCGCAAGGAGTGCCTTGCCACGCAAGGGTGTCCCCCGCGTGGGGGAGCCCCACGCACAAGGAGTGCGCCCGTGAGGAGAGCCGCCCAGCGTGAAAAGAAAGTGCAGCCTGCCCAGGAATGGCGCCGCCCACACTTCCCGTGCCGCTGACGACAACAGAAGCGGACAAAGAAACAAGACGCAGCAAATAGACACAGAGAACAGACAACCAGGGGAGAGGGAGGAATTAAAATAAATAAATAAATCTTTAAAAAAAAAAAAAAAAAGAAAATAAGCTTCGACCATAATGATGTAAATATAGGAAAATGAGGAGCCAAACGCCACTAATGGCCAAGAAGCAGAAAGTGAAATCTGTTAGACCCCAGAGTGACCAATGCAGAGCGGTACTCAGAAGTGTTTGAGGTTTTTTAAATGTCAGCCACACTGATCCTGAATCACTCTTTTTAAAGCTCTTAATCTGATGTAATGCCCGGTCTCCCCCTGGCTCCACTCTTGATTCACCAAGTCTCCCTGGCGGCCCTGAATCACCCACCCAGGCCTACCAGTTTCCACGGGGAAATTGCCATTCTCTTCCCCGGGGAGAGATGTGTCCTGTGCAAGGAGGTGTCCCTAAGCCTGCTTGCAGGGGAGGAAGGACTTGGGAGCGGAGAGTGCAGCTGGAAAAAAGCCAGCGTGACAGTGGACCCTTTATTAAGGGTCTAGCATGTGCAGGCACTGGGCTGGATGCTGAAGATACGACGATGACAGGACAGCCCGTCCTCACAGAGCTCAGAATCTGTGGGAGGCAGGCATCATCCAACTTCACAAAGATAATTCTGAGCTGAGAAGTGCAAGGAGTGCTGAGCGTGTATGTCAGTGGTCAGTGACTTAATCTTGGATGAAAAGGGGGTGAGGAGTGGGGGGGGTTGGACCTGAGCACCAGGAAGGCTTCCCTAAGCTGAGTCCTGGGTGGGCAGCTGTTTTTTTGTTCCCAGCACCCACTCATCCTTCTTCTCTTAACTGTACCTGAATTTTCTCTGAGGACCCACAGTTACCCTGATTATCAGCTCAGACTATTTGGGTGGGGTATCTGGTGTGTGCCACTGTAACTGGTCTAGAGAAGGTCCATGAACACATTCAGAGTTAATGAGCATTGATAGCATTGGCTGAGCTCCTGATCAAGCCATACCTGAAGTCATACCTGTGCTCAGACTTTTTTGGTTTTATCAACCAATAACTTCTCTTTTTATTTAAGCCATTTCGGGTCTGGGATTTGGTCTCTCATAATCAAAAATATGCTATCTTGATTAGAAGGATGGGTGAGAATAATGAGATAAATATAGGAAAGAACATTCCAGGCAGGGGTAAGAGAAAGTACAAAGAGACTCTGAAGTGAGAGGAAGGAGCAGGGTACATTTAAGGAATTGAAGAGGCCCAGGGTATTTAAAGAGAGCAGGTGGGTAAGCGGCAAAGCTAAGATGGAAGAGGTGGCAAGGGCTAGAGTCAGACTATGCAGGGCCTTGCAGCTATGACAAGGACTGTGGACTTTAGGCTCAAAGTAATGGTAATCGACACTCAAGCAGAAAGCATGCCCCAGGTCAGACTGGAGAGTCCTACAAGGGGTCCAACAGCCCCCAAGTATACCAAGCATTGTCTGCTGGTGAGATAAATAATGGCCCTCACAGATAGACAGAAATCTGTTTTTCAAATGTATGTATATACTATTATGTTTAGTAAATTATGAGGTCACTCAAAGGTGTGATTGAATTCTGGGAATTTTTTCATCATTTCATGTTTTCTTAATCAGGAGAATGAAAGCATAGCTATCTTCATGTGGAGGTCTGAGAATTTTTTTTTTAATTCCAAGGGAGGTCCTGGGAGGAGAGTTGTGAAGACCCCACGTATATCCACAAGGGTACAGTGGGACCCTGACATGAGGGGGCCTAGGAACTTACTGCAAAGGCTGTGGCCAGAGGCGCTGATATGAAGATGGTGGTGGTGATGGTGGTGATGGGCATGGGTCAACCTTCCGTTCATGGAGCCCTTTCTAAGTTGCTGGACACTGCGCTAAAGCCTTAATAACTTTCTTCTTGAGCTGTCACCACAACCCTCTGAGATAAGTGCTATTACCATTCCTGTTTTACACTAAGGCTCCCAAAAGGGAGGCATCTTGCCCAAGGTCACAGAATGAGGAGGCAACCCCAGTTCTAGATGATTCTGGAATCTAGGCTCCACTAGCTCATGTGTTTCTGTTCCACATACGGTCTCTTGGTTCCTCAGCTCCATTTCTTTCCGTCCCAATTCTCTGTATCGCAGGGGGCTAGAAGCCTAAACACTACATTTCCCAAGACTGCCTGACCAGCTGCTTTCTAGTTAGTTCTGCCAGTGGGAGAATTGAAGAGATTGGAAGGCAGGAGGAAGGTAAAAGCCATTCTGGCCCTGGCAGCATGAGTGGCAGAAGCTCCAGCGTGGTTAGTGGCGGCAGTAGTGGGGTGCAGGGGAGAGGAACAGCACCTTCAGCAGCTCAACAATGAGGTGTGTGATACGGCAGTGGGGATACAGCAGCTTCCTGATCCCCAGGCAGCTCACTTGTCATACTTTTGTCCTCGTCCAACACTTTTTTAAAAAATAACTCATAAAAGTTTAACACATTGGATCCAGATTTTATCATTTTTATAATGCATTTGCCATTTCTTAACAATACAAAGTAGAGGCAAATAGTGACACTTTGTAAAAATGCTGATCCCCTGTTCCCTTTCCTAAGACCCAGTCCTCCCTCAAATATCCCCCCGCCCCCACAGAACTCTGTCCTGAATGAAACACTTAAGTAATCATAAATAGTAAATTATGAAAAAAACTAGCGAGAACCGTTTCTTTCATTCTTGCAAAAAAGGACATGGCAGCAAAGACAGGCAGCCAGAAACTGGCTGTGGGTGTCCAATATAGACAGTTCCTTGGGGTATAGACTAACCTACTATCAAGGTAGGGTGGGATGGAGAGAACAAAGTGTGGGGCTTCCAACGCTTTTGTAACCAATGCCCTTCATTAAAATTTGCTTGCCTTGAAATCTCTTGAGTGGTTTCCCGATTTCCCAGCTATTCACTGATTGATACAATCTCATTGACAGGGATAACTGTGTCTGAGCTGCTAGTCTCACTGGCAGAAGATCTATCTGCCAGCTGCTGCCGGGGAGGTCTGCTGGGATCAACAAACTGCAGATGGGGCCATGACGGGATTTGAACCTGGCTTTGTCTGCCTCGAGAGCTCCAGCTCTTACCCAGCGTGGAACAGCAATTTCTCACTAGGGTTCTGCTGGGGTTGGAGGCTTGCCAACTTCATGGGCTTGCGTCAGCTCTGGAAAACTAAGTCTCAGACTGGCCATGGGCTCAAGGTGATTCTCAAGGGAAAAGCTTTACAGAGAGTCAGATCTTTCGTTTCAGGCTTGAGACGATACAAGCCAAAAACAACAGGTTTTGGTGAAATAATGTGTCCAAAAGTCAGAACTACATTCATCCCCTGACTGCTACCAATCCCTGTGTGACTTAAGGAAACCACTCCCAACATCGGGCTCTGCATCTACAAGAGGAGGAAGGGAGCTGCAGCAAACACAGTTCGTTTCCTTCTCAACAACGGTTCCCCTCTCACCTTCTTCCCACCTCTCTTCAGGTGCTTCTTGGACCCCTCCCAAACCCAAAGGGTGAAGTGTGATTGGTTTAATTCAATCCTGGTCACTCCTTTCCCCAGGCCAGCAATTGGTTTAGTCACAACTCCAGGTCAATGAGATGTAAGGCTGGTGTGGGGATGTAGAGGGATGGTAGAGAGATGGGTTTCTCAGGGTGTTTTTTCACTCTGAAAAAGAAACACAAGGAAGACACCTAACCACGTTCTGCCTCTGGAATGACTGGGGGAGAAAGCCTGGTGCTGTGTCAGTCATCTGGCCACCATGTCAGGGAGCTCCCGACACCTGAGGATGGCAGGGTGGAAAGCTGGCAAGAATCTGTGTCATCACTGTACTGAGGATAATTGCAGAGTTGCTGAATTAACCAACTCTGGAACCACCCAGCATCTGGACTTCTTGCTTTGTGATGTAATACATTTCTTGTTGTTTAAGCTAATTTTAGTTGGATCTTCTGCTATGGTCAGCCAAAAGCATTCTAACTTCATATTAGGCCACCAGATGAATTTCCCTGCCCTTTGGGAACATAACATTTTTTGATTTAACTTGTCTTTTCAAAGAAGGAAAATGAGGCCTGGAAAGAGGACAATTGTTGAAGGCCACACCAGTAAGCGGGTGGCAGAACCTGGCACCCAAATGTACTGCATTCGCTCCCTCTACCCCTCTGCCCAAGTCCTTTCTGTGAAGATGGTGACCATGGCTGAACAGTTCTTACTTCTAAGAAATGTTTCGTTTTCTCACCGACAGCTTTTCTGCGTCAAAAGGGAGGCGGGGGGGTTGGATGAAGATGATCCTAGCTCATTTTCCACTCTGCAGTCTGCCTCTCTGCGTGTGTGCCTGTGGGTCGCAGCAGATTCCAGAAGTCTGAGTGGGGAGCAGGGCTCTCTCTTTCCCAGCACATAATTAGCAGGCTCGGCAGTAATGGCACCGCCAGCTTCTGTGGGCCACCCAACTACTGTACTCCCAGCTGCAGCTGGTTTTATAAACCTAACCGTTCTAGAAGATCAGTAGGGGTGAATTCAAAAAGGCTCTTCATCCTTCTACAGGATAAAAGCTTTCCAGGGCCCACGTGAATACAGCAGAGCTCATCCTCAGTGCCTGCTGATTCTCTGGCCTACCTTTGGTAGGAGATCAGCATTCTCCTGGAGCAGGTTGACAATCTCAGAGACTCTCCTGGTCCCTGGCCATTCAAGGGAAAGAGCCTGGGAATCTCGGCTAGAATTAAGTCCAATCCCAAGGTTAAGCAAGGAATCTAAGGAAGGAGAGGAAGGAGGAGGAGGAGAGAAAACTGAGAAACAGGCAGCACAGGAGTCGTATTGTTACAGTAAGGATTTTTCTTTCTTTTTATTTTTAATTAATCATGACTATTCACACGTATAAAAGCCAGGCTTTCTCTCCTCGCACAGTGCTTGTTTTTGGACCCTGGAAGACCAGGTCAGATTTGTGATGTTTAAAGCGTGAGTCACGAGGGTACCCAGAGCCCAGGTGCCCACCTTCCCCTCTTCTGTCCTCAGGGTTGACAGTCCAGGCTTATGCCTCGGTGTGGGTCAGGGTTCTTTGCTTGTAAGTCACAGAACCCAAGTCTGGCTGCCTTAAGAGGAAAAAAAGGAAACCTTTTGGAAGGGTTATCAGAATGCTTTGGGCTAGAGGTAACATAATGATAAGAGAACTTATTATATCACCCAAGGAGAAGTCAGCAGCTCAACCAGGTCTCCAGGCATCCCCATCTGCTGTCTGTGTCCTGTGCAGTCTCTCCCACATTAGGTAGGGCTGCCCTGCATAACTACTAGGATCCTGCAGAAATGAGAGTGTGTGACTTCAAGGCTAGGTCATAAATGACACTGTAGCTTCCACCTTGGTCTCTCCCTTGATCACTCACTCTGGGGAAGCCAGACGCCATGGTGGAAAGACACTTAAGCAGTCTTATGGTGAAACCCATGTAGAGAGGATCTGGGGCCTCTTGCCAACTGCCTTGTGATTGGACCACTCCGGAAGTGGATTTCCCAGCCCCAGTCTAGCCTTCAGATGACTGCAGTCCTGACTGACAGCTTGACTGCAACCTCGTGGACACCCAGAGCCAGAACCCCCAGCGAAGGCACGACAGAATTCCTAACCCTCAGAAACTGTGAGGTAATACATGTTTGCTGTTTTGAGCCACTACGTTTCGGGTAATCTTTACGCAGCCTTAGATAACTACTACAGTCCTTGAGGACCAAGCCCTTTCCTTCTTCTCTGCTATTCTTGAGGTCTTGGCTTAGTCCTTAGGCTTGTCCTCTTGTGGTCCCATGACGGCAACCACAGTTCTAGGCACTGTACATAAACAAGGCCACCTGGTCGAAGAAGAGCATTTCTACTTCAACATTTCATTGTCAGAGAGGAAAACACTTGCACAGAAGGTCCCCACCAGATTTTCCCTTTGGTCCCATTAGCCAGGATTGTCATGTGACCCAGCTGCCAGGGACACTGGGAAGGCAAGTAAGGCAGAAGTTAGGCTCTGCCAACCAGGAAGCATGGGGAGAATGACCGCTGCCCGTGTTTGCCTCTGGAGGATCCGGGTTAGTCCTCAAATTGAGCAAAAAAAGCTGAAAAAGACATGAGCCAGGGCAGATCGGGATCTAGGGGCAAAAACACCCTTTTGGGCTTGACCTGTTTGGAGTTTGTTGAGCATCTTGGATGTATATAGTCCTATCTTTCGTTAAACTTGGGAAGTTTTCAGCCATTATTTCTTTGAATATCCCTCTGCCCCTTTCTCTCTTCTCCTTCTGGGACTCCCACAGTGTGCATATTGGTACACCTGAGGGTGCCCCACAGGCTCCTCAGCTCTGTTCACTCTTCTTCATTCTTTCTTCCTTCTGCTCCTCAGACTGGATGATTTCAATGGTCTTATCTTTGGGTTTTCTGGTTCTTTCTACCACCAACTCCAATCTGCCCTTGAGCCCCTTGAGAGAATTTTTAATGTCCATTACTGTAGCCTTCAGCTTTGTTTAGTTCCTTTTCACAATTTCCATCTCTCCTTCAGCTCTTTGAGCATTTTTAGGATCTTTTTTTAAGTCTTTGTCCAGCCTGTCCCAGACCCGGTCCTCCTCATTGGTGGATTCTAATACTTTCATTTGCTCCTTAACCTGAGGCAGGCTGGATTGCTTGTATATTTTGTACTCGCTCATGGAAACTACATTGATGTTTTAACGTGTTATTGGGTGAACTTAGACTCTGAGGCATCTGTCCCTATTTACATGCACCTAGTTGCAGGGCTGAGCTGCCGGTTAAATGCCAGGAGCTAACTGGCAGAGGCAGCTCTCAGTGTCGTGTAGGAGAGCCCAGTGAGCTGCCTTCCACACACAGGGCAGGTTCTGGGGGGGCCAGTCCCTCAGACCACCACGCAAATGGGGCCCGACGCTCATGTTTCTAGTACGTGCTTCCTCTGGAACTGGGACCAGAGCTCTGCTCCAACGTCCCTGCGCAGCCCAGCTCTGCCCCACCAGGTCCCCGCAGAGCCCGCCCTCTTGTCTGTTCCTTGATTTGGCGCCTGCTGTTTTCCTGCAGTCCTTTCGCTCTTTTCTGGAGCTTTGAGAAAGATGTTTCTACCAGTTCTTGCATTCATTCAAACCTCCCGGGGTGGGGGGAAGGAAGTGGGGGAGACCTATTGTCTTGTATGGGTTCCGACTGGTTTTAGTGCCCGCACCCATCAGTCCATCTCATTCAAATTCCAGGGAGGGAGGGTTGCATTGACCTGGCCTGGGTCACATGGTGGCCCCATGGCCAAGGTTGTATCCAGTGGTGGAGGGGGTGGTTCCCAAAGCGACATCAGGTGCTGCTACCAGAAAAAAGGACCATGGTGTTACGGAGGCAAACAAAACAAAATAACCCCCCGATCTCTGCTGCCCTCTTAAACATATGACTCCTGTGCTTCCTTAAACATATGACTCTCGTGTGCCTCCAGTCCAGCTCCCTGCCCTACGGCTTGTCTTCACGGCTGCAACCACTCGGGCTCGCCCAGCAGGCTTCCTGTCACCTAGGCACAGAACCGAACAACCGGGCGGGACGGGGGCTCTCACGGCTGCTGCTCTGGGCCATAGTCTGTGCCCAGGGGACCGGATCTGCCGGAGGAGTCACCTTGACAATGAGATATTTCCCTTGGGCTCCCAGCCGGAGCACACAGAACTAGGCGTGGGATTGAGTGTGTGTACCCCACCTCCCATCGTCGAAGAAGTAGGCTTCGTTGCTAGCTCGTGCTACAGAAAAGGAAACTGAGGCAGGCAGAGAGGGGCAGAGCTGGGGCCCAAAGCGCTCTCGTCACGGGTTGGGAGAGACAGCGCAGCGCCACGCACCTGCCCTGAGCTGTGCCGCCCGCCACGCGGGCCTCGGGCCCCAGCCATTCCCCGCTCGCACCTTCCAGACCGCCCGACGGTAGGGCCAGAGGGGCCATTCTAACTCCCACTGTCACTGAGGCCAACTCCTGGCTTTTGCCCCAGCCTCTCGGGGGCATCTGCACAGAATCCTGCCTTCCGCCCTCGTCCCCTGGCCCACCCTCGCTCTCACCCATAAGCCCAGTTCCTGGGCTGCACAGGGGCCCCTGGAGCTGGTGTTTCCAGGAACGGCATCACCTGGGGCATGATGCAACACCCCCGGGTGTGCGCTGCCTTCCCGAGGTGGCCCCAGGAGAGCTCCCTGGGACGGCAAGTCCCACACGGGGACGGTGTCACTGCTGCCTGGGGGTTTAGAGGCTTATGCAACTTCTAGGATTTAATTTCCTTTTTCTTTTTGGTCTTGATGTCTGAGCCATGATTTTGGGCAGGTCATAGGTGAGTGGGGAAGAAGTGGTTAAGTAGCTAGGAGTGGAAGGCTGAGTGGGCCAGTGGGTCGGGGCTGCCACCATTCCTTTAAGAACCAGTGGCTTCTAAGTAGGTTTTTAGGAGGGCAGCAATCTGTCAAAAGAAACAAGAGCAGGAGCCTCTCTGACCAAAGCTTTTGAACTGAAAGAAATGGATGGTCTTTTCCCATCTCACCTCCCCCCCTCCCTCCCTCCCTTCCTTCTTCCTCTCTGTCTCCCTCCTCTCTTTCTCCCTCCCTCTGCAAACATCTATTAAGCTACTAAAGACACCATGATAAACGAGATGGCCACACCGCCTGTCTCCCGGACAGGCAATTAAACAAGCCTGCGTGACAGGTGTGACGAGGATAAAGGCAGGAGACGGGCATGCTGTGGGAGGTCTAGAATGGACTCCTAGCCCAGATTCGGAACTTCAGAGAAGGTTTACTAGAGAAACCGGCCAAGCGGGCTCCTGAGGGAAGGGTAGGAGTTCAAGGATATGGAGCTGCCTGTGGGCAGGCCAGGAGGCAGGGGAGGTGAGACCACTCTGAGGGACGGAAAGCAGCTCAGTGAGGCTGGCGCTGGGCGGAAGAGGCCGGTGTTGGGAAAGGGCTGGGGATGAAACGAGAGGGCTTGGTGGGGACTGAATCACGCTCCCGACAAAAGGCGTGTTCGGCCCCCAAGCCCTGGTCCTGTGGGTGTGAGCACATTTGTAACCAGGACCTTGACGATATTTTCCCTCCAGCCGTGCCCAGACTGAACGAGGAGGCCTTCATCCAATCATAAGCAAAGGAAATTGGACACAAAAGAGAAGCCACGGGAAAAGCAGCCTGAAGCCGGAAGTCAACGGAAGCAGGAGGAGAGAGGAGAAGACATCACTGTGTGCCTGGCCGTGGGACAGAAAGGCCAGGGACACCCAAGACTGTCGGCAGCGGGAAGACACGGGCCCAGGGAGGAGGCCAGCTATGTCACCTCAGTAACGGAGCCGGTAAGTCCCTGTTGTGACCCACTGCCCCACACCGTTGGCTGGCATTTGCTTTCACAGCTGGGAACTAAAACCTTCCTCATGGTGGAGCACAGCTGTTCTCAGGAGCTGTGATGAGGAGTTGAGAGTTTGCCAGAAAGCTCCATCTGGGGCCATCTGCCCCTCGGCCACCCAGCTCAGCCGCTGCCCACGTCTCGTCCCGGGCTGATCCCACCAAGGACTGGGTAGAAGGCGAGGGCTGCAGCTGGCCACCGGAGTCGAAGAGGAGGCGGCCCTGCCCCCTGACTGCTGTGTTGGGGGCAATGGGCCACTGTGTGGAAGTGTGTCCTTCCCCTGCCACTGCCCACCACGGGTCCTGCCATGGCCCCTTGCCCCCTTCCAGGACTGGACCCCTGCTTCCACACCCACCTCTGTCAGGGCATGTTCGGACCGCCCATTCTAGCAGGCCCTCAGAGGAAGGGTGCGGGAGCTTCTCGTCCAGGGGGACACAATGGGTGGACGTCCACTCCTGGGGGAGGCCATATACAGGACCCCAGACCGTGGCTCCCGTGACGCCCCCAGGGCTAGCCACGTGCTTGCAGGAGGGCCTGGAAGTGGGCGGTGGCCTGAGGGATGGCCGAGCTGCAGGGGCTGGGCGTAGGTCTTTAATTTTTCTATCTTGATTTAAATCGGACTCCAAGTCACTCTCCCACCGAGCTGGCAAGAAACATCCTTGAGCTTCCCTGCCCAGCCCCCAGCCTTTTTTCAGGGTCCCAGAGTCAAGGCCTTGGGTGGGCCCGCTGGCCACACCAGCGCCCCAGCCCTCGTGCCTCCTCAGGCTCAGGGGCTCTGCTGGTTTGGGGGCCCCCGTGGGATATGGGAATCTCTATGCCCAAGGTCTACCATCCTTAAGTGTGTCACAGAGCCATTGCCTCCGAGGCCCGTCACCTCCTGGGCACTGCCTAGAATCAGGCAGGGACCCCTCCCCACTCCTCCCAGCCCGTTACGCTCTGCCCCATCCCCTTCTGGGTAAAATCCCTCTCCCTTCTTGCTCTCAAAGGCCCACCTGTGCTTCTCTCTTCCTCCAGGACCCCTCACCAAACCTCTCTAAAGAGTTGCCACTGGCTTCCAGTAACTTCTGATCTCTGACTACAAAAAGTACAAAAAAGGCAAGGAAATACCAAGTGACTGGCCATCTGCTTGAAACGGACAGGGGAAGGACAAGTGTAAAGCGAATGAGCACAGAGAACCCCTTGCCCGGGCCGTGTGACAGGGCATGTCTCTTACTGGAACTGGCATGGCTGTTGTCGGCCTCCCATGCTTCCTGGCCCTCTCACCTGGTGGCTGATTGGTGATTTTACCTGGCTTGAGCCTCCCTCACCCAGCATCTTCCTGGAGTGCTCAGACCACCTTGGACGGCTGCTGTGTCAGTCCTCTTTTATCCAACTATGCTGCTGTAGCATTCAGGTACCGGGGCCAGGGATTGAGCCCCGAACCTTCTATGTGGGAAGCCGGCGCTCAACCACGGAGCCATGTCGGCAACCTGAGCTGGTTTTTTCTTTCATTTTTACTTGTTTGTTTTTCTGTTTTTTAGGAGGCATCAGGAATTGAACCCAGGACCTCCCATGTGGGAAGCAGGCGCTCCACTGCTTGAGCCACACCCACTCTCCTAATCACAAAATCTTAGTGGCTTACAACCATTAAGATTTATAAGGTCTAGGTCAGTTGTGGGGTGCCGGGCTCTGCTCCATCTGTCTTCATCCTGGAATCCAGGCTGGAAGGCAACCCTCTACCAGACACGTGCCGTTCAGACAGTTCAGACACAGCCTTACACGCAGGCCACGGTGAAAACCCCTGCACGGTCAGATTTAATGCTTGTCAAACCCCCAGCAGTTAGGAGGTAATATTATTCTCATTTTGTATATGAGAAAGCTGAGGCTCAGAGAGGTTCATTAACTTGCCCAAGGACACACAGATGCGAAGAAGAGGAACTTGAACTCAGCCGTAGATCTGGCTGGCTCCAAAGCCCATGCTCTCGCGCAGTCTGCCGTTTCTGACCCTGCAAGTAGACTCATGCTCTACCTGCTAAACCTGGGGAATTGACCACATATATTTAGCCCTGCTTCCTCTCAAAACACCACTAAGAGAGAGTAAGGAAATAAAATAGGTATAAACCCACATGGACAAGGAGACTAGAGACAAGAGATGTCAACAAAGTTTGGGAAGCTGAGAAGCAGAGGGAAGGTGTGGAAGAGCTGAGAAAGCAGCACATGGAGGACCAGCGAAAGGCCAGCACGGAGAGCCAGGGAAAGGCTCGAGGCTGGGGGCACCTGCTGCTGCAGGAGGTGGGGCGCTGCCGGGGCTGACGTCAGGAGGCCTCGTTGAAAACCGAGATCCCCTGGCCCGTCCGCCCACTCCACACAGCCGATGCCTGCCCCCTTTCCCAATGGGAAACGAGTTCCATTTTGTGGAGGAGCTCCAGGCCAGAGGGGCAGCCACGGTGGAGAGGAAAGAGGCTGTGCATTCCAAAGGGGGCTTAAGGGAAGCTGACGTGGCTCAACTGATAGAGCGCCTGCCTACCACATGGGAGGTCCAGGGTTCAAACCCAGGGCCTCCTGACCCGTGTGGAGCTGGCCCATGCGCAGTGCTGGTGCACACAAGGAGTGCCCTGCCACGTAGGGGTGTCCCCCGTGTAGGGGAGCCCCACGCACAAGGAGTGCACCCCGCAAGGAGAACCTCCCTATTAGAAAAAAACGCAGCCCACCCAGGAGTGGTGCCACACACGGAGAGCTCACGCAGCAAGATGACACAACAAAAAGAGATACAGATTCCCAGGGCTGCCAAAAATGTGGGTGGACACAGAAGAACACACAGCGAATGGACACAGAGAGTAGACAAAGGGGTATCAGGGGGAGAGGAAGAGAAATATAAATTAATTAATTAATTAATTAATTAAAGTAAAATAAAAGGGGGGTTAAGTAAGAGTGTATAAACTGAACGTTGAGCTCCCCACCCCACCCCATTCCGAGAATTCCCTCTGCCCTGTATATAGTCCATAGACAGGAAACTGGAAGGGTCTTCTCTGCAGAAGCACAGTGACCCCGGAGAAGAGCTCTCTGGGTACTGACAGCTAGGAGTTTCCCCAGGGAAATGGCTGGTCCAGGCCCATTACCCCACAGTGACACCCACCAATCAATAACCTCACCACCCCTATGCCCCCCACCCACCCAGTATCCAAACAACTCCTCAGGGTCTTATTATATAGGGATAAAAAACAAAGTATCACCATATATTTGAGGAAAGTATCCAATATATATGACAGAGGCCCAAACCAACAAAAATAAAAATGGAATACGTGGGGAGCAGGTGTAGCCTAGTGGTTGAGCACCTGCCTCACATGTATGAGGTCCTGGGTTCAATCTCTGGTACCTCCTAAAAAAAGTGTGTGTGGGGGGAATTTGGGTGACCCAGGGACAGTAGAGATGGACAGAGAAAAATACTCTAAAACTATGACTATCCTCAGAAACATAAATGATATGGCACTCACAAAACTGGAACAGGATATTAAAAAGAAAAGAAAATCCAACCATAAGTAAAAAGCCTTTGAAAATTAAAATTATGATAGGAAAGTTGGCAGATAAGCTTAAAGACAATTTCCAGATAGCAAACAAAAACCCAAAGACACAATAGGGGGATATGGATGTGGCTCAACCAATTGGGCTCCCATCTACTATATAGGTCCAGGGTTCGATGCCTGGGGCCTCCTGGGGAGGGCAAGCTGGCCCATGCAGAGTGCTGGCCCCGCACAGAAGTGCGGCCCCACGCAGGAGTGCCTCCTCGCGTGGGAATGTCACACAATGAAGGAAAGCCGCCCCGTGCAGGAATGTCGGCCAATGCAGAGAGCTGGTGCAGCAAGATGACACAATAAGAGACAGAGGAGAGAAAATAAGAAGACATAGCAGAACAGGGAGCTGAGGTGGCACAAAAGAATGATTGCCTCTCTCCCACTCCTGAAGGTCCCAGGATCGGTTCCTGGAGCCATGTAATGAAATACAAGCAGACACAGAAGAACACATAGCCAATGGACATAGAGAGCAGAAAATGGGGAGAATGAGAAATAAAAAATAAATCTTTAAAAAAAGAGAGAGAGACAATAGGAGGGGAGCAGATGTTCCTGGTGCCTCCTGAAAAAAAGTCCCAAAACAAACAATAAGCAAAACAAATGAAAAAACCAACTCAGGGGCTGATGTAACTCAGTGGTTGAGCACCAGCTTCCCATGTATGAGGTCCCGTTATCCCTGGCCCCTGGTACCAAAAAAAAAGACACAATAGGAGAAAGATAAGAAAACAGAAAATAAACTGAGATAAGTCCAACATTCAAATAATATCAGTTCCAGAAAGAGATAATAGAATTGAAAGGAGAGAGAAAACCATCAAAGAAATTAAATAAAATTTCCCAGAACTCAATGGCATGGATTTTCAGATGGAAGACTCATCTAATGCTAGCACAATGAATGAAAACAAGACTCATCATGAAATGTTAGAAGCAAGGATAAAGGAATGATCCAAAAATCTACCAGAAAGGAAAAAATAGTTCACATATGAATGATTGAGAATCAGAATGGTTATAGTTTTTTAACTGTTTATATTTTCAATTATTAAATGTACAAAACAAAGTTAAAAAAAATCCGAATCAGAATGGGGGAGAGGGAAAAGAAGGTGTAATATGAGGGCATTTTCAGGACTTGGAGTTGTCCTGAATGATGTTTCAGGGACAGATGCAGGACATTATATATCCTGCCATAACCTACTGAATGACTGGGAGAGAGTGTAAACTACAATGTAAACTATAATCCATGCTGTGTAACAGTGCTCCAAAACGTATTCATCAATTGCAATGAATGTACCACACTAATGAAAGAAGCTGTTGATGTGGGAGGAATGGGGGGTCTGAGGAGTGGGGCATATGGGAATCCCCTATATATTTTTTTTCCTCTCCCCTTCCTCACCCCGTCCCAGTTGTCTGTTCTCTGTGTCCATTTGCTGAGTGTTCTTCTTTGTCCGCTTCTGTTGTTGTCAGCGGCACAGGAATCTGTGTTTCTTTTTGTTGCGTCATCTTGTCGTGTACGCTCTCTGAGTGTGCGGTACCATTCCTGGGCAGGCTGCACTTTCTTTCGTGCTGGGCAGCTCTCCTTACGGGGCGCACTCCTTGCGCGTGGGGCTCCCCTACGTGGGGGACACCCCTGCGTGGCAGGGCACTCCTTGCGCGCATCAGCACTGTGCATGGGCCAGCTCCACACGGGTCAAGGAGGCCCGGGATTTGAACTGCGGACCTCCCATGTGGTAGACAGACGCCCTAACCTATATTTTTAAATGTAACATTTTATATGATCTACATATCTTTTTAAAATACATTATATATATATACATTATATCTATATCTATATCTATATCTATCTATCTATATAGAATCGAATGGCATCAAACTTCTCTGGGAGCTAAAATACAGTTGGATAAAGTCTTCAAAATTGTGAGAGAAAATGATTCAACCCTAAATTCTATTCCCTGCCACACTATCAAATGTGATGATAGAATAAGGACATTTTCGGATAAGCAATGCTACAAAAAACCTGATCTCCTCTTTATGCTTTCTTGGGTCTCCATCAGAATGAGGGAGTAAAGAAGAAAGACAAGGGATTCCCAAAACAGGAGCTCCATGCAGGAGAGAGGTAGAGGAAAGTCCCAGGGTGGCAGCCATGCAGCAGGTGCCAAGAGCAGCCCAGTGGAGTCAGAAGATGGAGGACTGCAGGAGGGACAGCCCCAGGACAGAGAAGAATCCAGTACAGTATCTGATGTATTTGACCCTATGGAGAATTGTCTTCAGAGTTTTGAGTTTTTAAAAAAATATTTTTTAGAAAATTTGGGAAGAAGTCATCATAATTACAAAGAAAAGTAGGCAGCAAAAATGGAGACAAATTTATTAATGTATGTATTTGAAACTGCACTTTTTTTTCACATTTTAGCATCTTTGATATTGAGCTGCACCTTATACACAATAGAGTTTCAGGGAGCAGATGTAGCTCAAGTGGTTGAGCATCTGCTTCCCATGTACTGAGGTCCTGGGTTCAATCCCCAATGCCTCCTGAAAAAATAAAAACAGAGTGTCACAGTTTCACTGGGAAGATTTTTCTTGGTACATAAATAATGGCTCATCTTACAATTGATGTTGTCTTAGAAGAATTATAGTGATAGCTCCAGTAGGAACAAAAGATAGTCGAGAAAGGAAAGGTATTATAGTACACTACATGGTTCATCAGTGAACAAGACATATAGCCATAATGAAGCCAATAAACATGAATGGAATATAGCTTTTATAAAAAATTGTAATAGGACCATATTGGGAAGATGAAGGGAGGAGAAGTAGGGCATGGGGTGATGTAGAAGCATTCAAGCTTCACTTTCAAGAAGTGGATGTAGCTCAAGGCATTGAGCTCCCACCTACCACATGGGAGGTCCTAGGTTCAGTTCCCGGTGCCTCCTAAAGAAGATAAGCAAGACAGCAAGCTGATGCAATGAGCAGGTGCAGTGAGCTGACACAACAAGATGACTCAACAAGAGACGAGGAAAACATAATAAGAGACACAACAAAGCAGGGAGCTGAGGTGGCTCAAGCAATTAAGCACTTCCCTCCTACATCAGAGTCCCAGGTTCGGTTTCCGGTGCCTCCTAAAAAAAAAGACCAGCACTCAACAGACGGACAAAGCAAATGCAAACAAGGGGGAGGGGAGAGATAAATAAATAAAATAAATCTTTTTAAAAAAGCTTCATTTTCCATAATGGGAGGTAAAATGACAACATCAAAAATCAATAATTCCAAAATGAAATAAAAAAACAATAATTCCAAAAGTAACAGTATAAGACATCATTTAGAAATATGGAGGCAAATGTCAGAAAAAGTAACCGGAAGAGTTTGAAGGGGAGAATTCAAGGATGGGGAGTTTGGGGCAGGGAACTTTTGGATTTTTTTCTGTCATTGTTCTTGGTACAAACCGTGCGGTACGGTTTGACTTTTTAACTCATGTATATGTTGTATTTTCATTTGAATGGAAGGAAGGCAAGAAATTGGCATTTGTCCGTATATGCCCCAGCCCTTGGTCAGGACAACTGGGGCAAGGCCCTTTCGTGAGGTCTGAAGGGAGGGAAAGTTGAGCAACCCTGAAGGGGCTGCTGTGATCAAGAGGACTGATGGGAGTGCAGTGGGAGGACGGAGCCTGCCAGGAGGATTTCATCCTCAGGACCTTCCCTCCTTGAAAAGGAGGAAAAGAAGGAAGAGCTCCCAGCAGCCTGTGGATCGAGGCTGGGGTGGGGTCGTTGCTGTCCGGCTCAATCAGTCTCTCACCGCAGGGTTGGGGACCGCCAGGGAAGTCGCAGGCTTCCACCCCACCTGGTGGAGGAAGGGAGAATGCAGTTTGGAGCTCTCAGGATTTTCGCCACAGCTCCCTTGTTGAGAACAATCTTTATTTTGTCTCTTTGCCGATACAAGACAATCCTCCATTTCATCTTCCTCACATTCCAAATGCTCCATGGTCAGACATCTTTGTTTCTTATTCCGGAGCTGTCCCAGCTATCTGTTGCTGTGTAACAAACAATCCCAAATGGAATCACATGAAACAACAACCGTTCTGTTATGCTCATGGATTCTGTGTGTCAGGAACTGGATGGAGCTAGTCTCTGTTCCGTGATGCTTGAGATGTCAGCTGGGAGGACTCGAATGGCTGAGGGCCGGAGGCTTCTTTGCCTGTTTTGCTCATTTACTTATTTTTATTTTATTTATTTTTAATAATATATTAAAAGTTGCAAGAATTGCAAGAGAAACTACAGAAAATAAATTTTATTGTATTTTTAAGGTTATTACATATCTCCACATTCAAAAGATTTGTAAGAATTGATAATAGAGAGCACATGTGCTACATAGTAAAAGGTTGTCTTTTAAAATGCAGAGCTAGTAAACATAAAACAGTTCTCATCTTCAATTGATAAATAACTGGGGAGTAAACACTTAACAGGAGGGTGGATTTTGAATTGGCTGAAAGGTCTCTACGACTTTGGGATTCTGTGATCCACAATGGAATTCCTACGGACACACTTTCCACTTAGCATCGGATGATACTTAACATCCTCTCTCCATCAAGATACAAAATCCATTTAAGAAATCATTTGTGTATCATAGTTACAGCTTTTAAAAGCAGGAAAATGCCCCCCAAAATCTTAGATTAGTACTTACACCAAACTGATTGAGAAAAGGAACTAACAGTCAAGTAGCCAGCCTGGGTTTTGTAAATTGTCCCTTGGTAGTGGCTAAAATTACTTTTTAAATGTTTTAATTATTCAGTTTTCAAATATTTCATGCTGTTAAAATATCTATTGCATACATACTTTTTGGATATGTATTCTTAAATTTTAAAAAGAAAACTGGATGTGAAAAAGAGTAAGATTTTGGAGAATGTCTGGGTTTAAATTCCTTGGGAATCCAGCACCTCATTCAGAGGCTTGGTCTTTTTGTTCTTCCCTATAATTAGTTCAATAAACCATCCTCACGGTAAGGATTAAGCTTGTGGTTGAGGCTGGATGTCATAGATGGCAGAGTAAAGCAAGAAGGATTCTGACCGTGTGGGAGGCTTTCCAGGATCCTTCGGTGAATTAGTACTTTTTGTCTTTGTGCTTGTTAAACATTTTGAAAATAATAAATTTAACAAAGGCAAATTGTTGGGATAAACTGTTTTTTGATGCTTCAGGCGCATGTTAACATTTTTTATTCCCCCTTTTGGTGCCTCCCATTGTTCTACAAGAGGACTTTCATATTATTAAAATCTTGAAAAGATAACCCATCCAGGATGGAAAAAAAAAGCACCACTAAGAGGAGGAAAGCATTATTTTTAATCTTTACAGCAACAAATGTTAAGATTATATGTAGATGTGTTCTTTACATAGGATGTTGTATTAGAGTCCTCCTTATAGGAAAGAAAATAGTTTTAGAACACTTAGAGCATTAGATTGGTGTCTATAGCCTCAGTTTTTTTTTTTAAGATTTATTTTATTTATTTGTTTATACTCGCCACCCTTGCTATGTGTGCTCGCTGTCTGCTCCCAGTCTATTGTGTGCTCGTCTTCTATTTAGGAGGCATCAGGAACCAAATCCGAGACCTCCCACGTGGGAGGGAGATGCCCAATGGCTTAAGCCACCTCTGCTCCTACTCGTTGTATCTCTCATTGTGTTTCCTCATTGCACCATCTTGTTGCGTCGTCTCGTTGTGTCAGCTCGCCATGCCAGCCCAGTAGCCAGTTCACTGCCTCGCTCATCTTCTTTAGGAGGTACCAGGAACTGAACCCAGGACGGCCAATGTGGCAGGTGAGCAACCAACTGCTTGAGCCACATCTACTTCCCCTATAGCTTCAGTTTTAACATATATAACCTGAAAATAAAATTAATTTTACATGATAAGAGCACACCAGGATCTATGTAAAAAGATTGTCCACTTGCTATATTTAAAAAAAAAGTGAAAGCACTTTTATATTAACAAGTAGGATGTGTATGAATTTCAGATTTTCATATTTGTTGTGTCTGATCAAATGAAGTAAAAATGAACATTCAGACGTTTGTTAATGGCAAAATTAGCCATTAAATGTAAGCACCTTATATTCTGCTGCTCAAATTTGCTTATAATTGCCCCTTTGTTATCTGCACATTTTCACATACAATATTGTAACATTGCTCCATGAGGGGCTGGGTGAAAGATGAGTGGGCCTACAGGATCATTTATTTATATTGTTTATAATACAAGAATATATTGTAGACCAGTTGTAAGTCCATTTCTTTACAAATAAAAACCTCCTCTAGTTGACTGGTCTATTGAATTTTTTTTTTTTCTCTTTTAGTTGTTGAGGCAGGGGCTATCCTCTTTCATAGTAAATAAAAGAATCTCAGCGAAGGATTTGAAATAGTTATAAATTCTCTTGATTTAAAATTTTTAAAGAGAGTATCAACCTTTACTAATTGAGTATAATATATTTTAAAATATTTCAATCCCATGTGTTGGCCACCTAGAAAGAGCTACATTCAGAGGAGAAAGTGACACAGAAAAGTAGAGGGGGCCGGGGTCTGGGTTTCTAAATAATTTCAAGGTACCCAGTTGTTTCCTCGAGCATGTCAGTATTTCGACTGGCCTTGGCTGCAGTTGGCTCATTCTAAGCACTTGGTTCTTATAGAGCAATGCGATGTTTAGCCCTCACTGTTTTCTCTGAACACTTTTTAAGTTAGTGTCTCTCAGTGTAGGGGTTATTTCTCTACCCTGTAATGTCTTCTGCTAACTAACCCTGATCGCTGAGGTGGGTAAATGTTTCAAGCTAGGCCAAGTAGTCATTCCTTGGAGTTTTACATTTGAAACTGGAGGGAAATGCTTAGAAATTGGGAAAATAAAGCCCCGAGCTGTTGTGAAAAACCAAAACCGAAACCTACACCCAGAGAGATTTTCCAAGTGAGTCACTCTGTTGTCTTTCCAATATCCAGCTTTTTCTTGACTGGCTTAGGTTAGGTTCATAGTACTTGCAACTCAAAGAGTTCATGACTAGTTATCCAGCAGCATTTCCCAAATTGTCTTTCATAAATGACCAGTGTTCACTGAAAAGGGCTTGTGGGGTCAAGGAAAGTTCAACAGGTTTCTTTACCGACCACTTCAAAGGCCTTTAAGAAGTCTGTGGGCATGGCGTGTTTTCACGTGAAAAATAAAGGAAAAGCATTCTTCTCATTCGATTATGCAACCATTCTTTTGAGGAACAATGAGTGGGACTAATGGTAGGCAGGGCAGGGTAGCCTAGCAAGGAAGAGCCTGAGCCCTGGAGCCAGACTTACTGGGGTGAATCCCAACTCCCCCAGTATCCTGTCGCATGATCTTGAGTTACTTCTATGTCTTAATTTCCTCACCTGTAAGAAGGAATTGATAATGACAGTTCCCACTTGCTAGAATTGTCGTGAGGATTAAAACAGTTGCTGCACTTAAAACAGTGCTTGGTACACAGGAAGTACTTCCTAAGCTTTTGCCATTATTTGTTAGTGGGCCACAGCACTTGTTGATCATGAACTCAATTTAGTGAATCACAACTATCATTTAAAAAAGACACTCTAGAATGTATCTGTGTATAATATGTAAGGGTAAGTATTATGACATAGATGCACTTAAGTACATATATAACTGTTAAGGTAATGATGTAAAAATGTATCTGACTAGATAGGTGTTGAAAAATGAAAAGCCACCGATTTAGAAAATGCTGGGTTTAGACGAAAAGTTTTGAAATTACTTTTGTACAATGTCTGGAGCCATTTTTTATTGTCACTACTAGGGGAGGGAGTGGTACTGGCATCTAGTGGGTAGGGGTCAGAGATGCTGCTAGACATCCTAAAATGTACAGGCCAGTTCCCACAATAGAGAATTATCCGATCCCAAATGCCAATAGTGCCAAGGTTGAGAAACTCTGCTTTACTTTTAGAGAGTGATGCATTGCTATCTGGTTATGATGTGATACGCAAGTATGCTGCTTAAATTAAAACTGCAAGACCTAGTTCCTACTCCCAATTCTTTCAGGTAAGCAAACCAAACTCTTTTCTTCCAGGAACATTCAAATATATTCATAAGAAGCAGGATATATTATAAAAATTAGTTAAATTTAATTTCAGTTAGCCTTCCACTTTCCACTAAAGAACATTGAGGGAAGTGGATATGGCTAAAGTGATTGGGCTCCTGCCTACCACATCAGAGGTCCCAGGTTCAGTTTCTGGTGCCTCCTGGAGAAAAAGAGCAAGCTGGTGTAATAGACAAGGGTGACGAGCTGGCACAACAAGATGACGCAACAAGGAGACACAAAGAGGAAAAACAATGAGAGACTCAACAAAGCAGGGAGCTGAGGTGGCTCAAATGATTGAGCACCTCTCTCCCATGTGGGAGGGTCCAGGTTTGGTTCCCAGTACCTCCTAAAGAGAAGACGAGCAGACACAGAGAGCACACAGCGAATGGACAAAGGGAGAAGATAACGAATGCAAAACAACAAGGGGGCACAGGGGGAATAAAAATAAAATAAATCTTAAAAAAAAAAAAGAATATTGATACCAAATTGATTTAAGAATATGATCTTGATTGTGTTGCTCTGAATTTAATAAAAATGTTCATTTAAGTTCATGTCTTAAATTTGGCAGTGTTCTCAGATTTACATAACAGTTTGCATCCATTACTTTTTTGGCTAACACAAACATCAATACGGCTAAATGTCAACTCATTCTACTTTTGTGGTAATAACAAATTAATGTTTGTAACATGCAACATTCCTGAACATGAAAAACTTATCCTGGGATTCTTTCATTTAAAAAAAAAAAAATTTAAAAAAATATCATAGTGTCAAAAGACATTCTGTAAATGTATAAAAACAAAGGAAAAAGCTTCAGTTCAGGTCATATTTATTTCTTCAAATCATTAAGGATCAAACTCCCAATCACCACTTTACCATTATGCAACTAAGCATTTTTCTATATCTTACATCATTCTCTCCTGTTTGTAAAATTGTGGTTCTTATCATAGTTGTAAGATTTGATTAGTCTTAACATATAATCTAATAACAAATTATTATTGACTTGGGCTTTTTAATGTCCTCAAGATCATGAATTTTAAATGGAATGAAGCAGCACTTCCAGCTGACTCATGGATCCACAGGTAATGCAATGTCTCTTAAACTAAGCTTGTGACAATTAAACCAATATACCATAGCAATGGGAAAACTATTCACAAAGTACAACCAGAAAATGTTCATCTCAATACAAGCCAGAATCAGTACTTTAAATAAAAGGATGAGTATCTGAAGTAGCACAAATGGGAACCAGGTAATGAGCTTGGGTCGGAGTAGTTTTTTAGACTTTACTATGTAACTAGAGTGGGATAGAAAGGGAAAATGTAAGACAGCCACACTCATACATGAAGTTACACTTTTAGCCCATACCAAGGTAACAACTTCCGACTAAGAGGTTAGAAAAGCAATAAATAAAACACTCCCCGTGGAAAATGGCAGCCAGTAACTCTGAACGCTGACATGGAAAGAACATTGACAAGAATGTTCTCCCAAGACATAAGCAAGTACTGAATTCCAGACAAAAATTTTATAAAGAAATAAAACAATATTTGACACAAGGAAACTTGGTGGTTTTGGAGAAAGCAGGCAATAATCTATACAAGTCAACAGGACAACTGGATATGGCAAAAACCCATAAATGAAAGAAATAATTTGAGAAAATTGACAGACATGATATTTAGTCAATCTAATGCCTAAAAATGTAAAATCTCTGAAATAGGATAGAAGGGAAATGTTTACCAAAAAAAGATCGATGAATGCTAACAGAATACAAAAATATTCCCTAAAATGTTGAGAGGTGTTTTTTCTTGTCATTCCTAGTATGAGGATTTTTAACAATGTTTTCCCCAGCGTAAACAAGCACAGCAGACAGCTAACATCTCGGGGCTGGTTTGTTTCATGCTCCTGGTACTGAAAAGAGCAGTTCTTTGCAGAAAGAGCAGTCACCGTTTTCGTTAGATTTCAGAAGGCCTGCCGAAACACATACGGTAAAATACTCCTTCACCTTATTTTCCATCCCAGACTCTCTCCAGTGGGGCTTTCTGGCTGTTTATTTTTTTCCTATTTTATTTCTGTTTTACTGCCCTCAGTTATCCACTTCTGTTTCTTGCATTTCATTTTGCTGTATCAATGCTGTGTGAGGAAGCTCCAAGTCATTTGCTCAAGCGTGGGGCAAGGCAGGCACGTTTCCTCCCGGCAGGACCTTCCTCAGCTGGCCGGTCGCTGCCGCCACCTCCTGAGGTCCTCGCCCCCCAGGGCAGCAGCTCAAGCTCATCGGATAAATACATAAGTCAATGTATTTTTTTAATTTAATTGAATTTTTTAATTATCTTTTTTTAAAGTTAATAGATCACATAAAATGTCACATTAAAAAACATAAGAGGGAAGTGGACTTGGCCCAGTGGTTAGGGCGTCTGTCTACGACATGGGAGGTCCGCGGTTCAAGCCCCGGGCCTCCTTGACCCGTGTGGAGCTGGCCCATGCGCAGTGCTGATGTGCGCAAGGAGTGCCCTGCCAAGATGCATCTCCCATCACATCAGTGACAACACAATGGATCGGACATTGGAGAGAATGTCATCTCTATGGATGTCATCTCTGTGTGAAAGCCTTCACCTGTTGTTCTGACCTTAGAAAACATGAGGACTCATACTGGAGAGAAACCATATGAGCACCATCTGTGTGGGAGAGCCTTCACTATGTGTTCTCAACTTAGAGTTAATGGGAGAACTCATCCTGGAAAGAAACCCTGTGCATATCATCTATGTGGGAAAGCCTTCATCTATTTTCCAAACGTACATAACATGAGAAGATTCACATGTGAGAGAAAACCATATCAATGTCTTTGTATAAATGGGAAAACCTTAAATTTATTTTTGTAATCTAGGACCACACTAGAAAACTCAAATTGTAGGGAAACTCTGTAAAAGTCATGTACTGGGAGTGGATGTGGCTCAAGCATTTGAGCACTTGCTTCCCACAGGGGAGGTCCCAGGTTCAGTCCTTGGTGCCTCCTAAAACAAGGACAAAAACAAAAAGACAACCAAACAAATGAAAAAACCACCTCAGGGGAGCCAATATGGCTCAGTGGTTGAGCGCCAGCTTGCCACATACAAGGTCCCAGTTTAATCTCCAGCCCTGGTAACACACACACAAAGGTCATATAAATGGGAAAGCCGTCGGGCAATATTTTGATGTTAGAAGATATGACAGCACTCAATAAAGATGTTCTGTATATAGAATAGATCGCAGGCACTAAAAAAATTAACCTTTAACATGCCACAGAATTCACACACTGAAGAAACATTATGTTTGTAATCAACATGGAAGAACTTTCATCATCCTTGTTACCCCAGCTAAACTAAGTGAATTCATATCAAAAAGAACCCATAGAAAGGTCATTGTGTAACAAAACCTTCTGTTGAAGTTTGATGAGATACAAAATGAGTGGACTAACAATATTAATGGATTAACAGTAGGAGAGCTTTCCTCTACTACTCTAAATCGTAAACCAGAAAGTGTCATGTGAGGGAAGTTCTATGTCTGTAATCAGCCTGTGAATGCCTTAATTTATGTTATCATTAAATGAAATAATTGACCATGACAGGAGAGGAATACTAGGTTTCTAATCATTGAGTATAAGCATTTAGCCAAACACAAAAGAATTTCAGTGTAGGAATAACCAATAAAACAAAAAATAATCATGATAAGTCTTTATTAGTAGAACAAAGCCCCTAGGATGTGTGCCAGATAATTCATGCTATAAAAGTTATTGAATAAAAATCATGGGAAACCAGTTATTAATATGGCAACATTTGTAGGGCATGTAGAAACACATTATTTAAACACTCTCGGGGTCTTAAATGAGCATTCATTTCCCAGGAGCATTTATATTCTTCCACGGAGGAGGAACCATCCTGAAGATGTAATGGGTAAATATTTAGCTAGATTTCACATCAGAAATCTCAGCCTGGAAAATAATACAATTTATATGTACCCAATTCAGCAAAGAATCCAGAATTTTGAAAAAGTCTGTGGCAATTTGATATTAATTCCAAAAAGAGATATTGATTATGTTTGTAAACTGGTCTGTTCCTCTGGGCATGATACCCTTTGATCATATTAAATTCAAAGGTTTTACGTCTATTTGATTAAATCAAGATTAGGGCTTGATTTGACCATGTCATAAGGGCAACTCAAGAGTTGAGTCCCTGCCCCCTCAGTGGGCTATACAAATGGACACTCAATCAAAAAGGCACATGGAAGTAGATACATGAGAAGAGAGAGCTCCATCGATGCCAGGTGAAGAGAGCTCCATAGACACGGGAGAGGAGAGGGTGATCCTGCATCCCTGGGAAGAAAGATGAGCCATTTGCCTGACAGTTTCTTAAGTTATTTCAAAAGCTAAATTTTCATTATTTCTATTATCCCAGTCTTTCTAAGATGTGCCACCCTCGCAAGTCTTTATAGATAAAGGGAAAGAATGGTTGGATTTCCTCAGGGGACAACACCCCCATTCTTTTGGGGAGTGGCTTCTCCTCCCCCTCCGGCCATGCTGTCCACATTGGAGCAGGCGTCCTCCTACGTGGCTTTACCTGCCTGGTAAAGCCAGGCCGTGCTGCTCTCAGGTGGCCAGAAGACTCCTTATCACATGCCACCCTCCAGGCCTTACGAACTGGCCTGGACGAGGGGTCCATCGCATTTCTAGAGGTTGGTTGTTTTGCTGTTTTAAACCAGCTGGCAGGGAGCAAACACAGACGCTGCGAACCCATGATCTTCTGATGGCCATAGGCTCTAGTTTATGGAGAAAGGCAGTGCAGGAGAATGAGGTCACCATGCAGGCGGACAAAGACACAGTGGAAAGCAGAGCCTGGGCGAGTCCCAGAGGCGTCCACCCCTGTCCCTCCTGGTGACATGAGGCCATCAATTCCTCTCCTCCTAAGCTATTCGATTTGCTCTCTGTCATGGGCAACTGAAAGAATCCCGAGTAACACATCACTCTGACTTCTATCATTTTTACCAGAAAAAGGCCTATCATTTATAAACTCCTTATTACCAGAAAACCAGTTATTACTGTGACACGCCTCACAAGTGATAAAAACCCGCGGTGCGCCCAGAGCTACGGGCATGAGCTTCCTGGTGCTCACTTACCGTGGTAGGGGGCGTTTCCAGGAAGGCCTGCTGCCTTCCCGGGGACCCACAAATAAGCCCTGTACTTGGGACTGGCCATGGTAGCCTGGCCCCGGGGCTCTTATGAAGGGAGGGGAAGGTGGGCTCACTCCCTTCTCAGGTGCGCCTGGAGGTAAAACACACCTCCTAGCAGGTCCTGGCCGGCTGGCACACCCCTTCCCCTTTCCCAGAGCATCTGCCAACCTTCACCGCAGCCTGCGTGCCTTGTGTGTGTCTTCTGGCCCCGGGGCCAGCACGACTGCTCTGTTCCTGGCAGCAGAGCACGGGCTCCTCCATCTCTTGGACGAGAGCAGTGCCCCCTCACCATCTCCTTGCACCATCCTGGATGGGGACTCGCTGGCCACGGGGCATTGACCTTGCTCTCTCTCTTCACTATGTGAGTAAACATCGGTCCATCTGGTGCCTGTGCGACTCATGCTTTTTTGTTGTTTTTTTGCTGACTCCGACACCTGCAGAGCATGGAGTGTGTTGGGACCTTGACCTGCTGTCCCTGGAGGCAGGAGGTATGATGCTCTTGCAACCCTCAGTTTGGGGAGGCTTCTTCCCTGGAGGTGGTAACAGGTGGCGCCCCCCCCCCCCCCCATAGCTTAAGTAGTTGATTTCACTGAATCAAAGCTTTCAAAGAAGCTTTGGTCGGGGGCCACCGCCCTTCCCGTGCCAGCCTCTTCCCACCATGGTGACCTGATCCCAGCCTGCAGCTGGGCCATCGCGTGCCCCAGGCCCAAACCAAGGAGATTTGTGGGGATTAGAGAGATTCAGCCCCTGGGCACCTCCGAAAAAAGATCCCTGGAAAGCAGTGTGTTTTGATACAGTTTATTTCCCCTATAACGGAGGCATTGGCTTTGAAAAATGGTACTTTGGTTAGGATATAAACAAACGTTTTCTGTAAAAGTAAAAAAAAAAAAAAAAAAAATCTCATTGAGAGTAAATTTCAAGAAAAGCAATCTTTCATTTATAAAGTGAATTTCCCAATCCATCCCGAAACGACTTGTTTTTTCCCTTGGAAAAAGAAAACTTTTTGCTTAGAGAAAAACGTGTCCTTTGTCAGTGGGCGCTGAGTGACGCAAGCGGCCCACGGTGTCACCCCGCACTGTGCTGTCGGCGCCGGCCTTGCCGGGGGCACTCACATTCGTCGAAGCACACTGAGGCAGGTCGGTACATGGAGAAGGGAAGACGCGCAGTCAGAGCTGGGCCCGGCAGAGAACGTGAGACCCCACCTGGAAACCCCCCCCACTAAGAACAAGGCCGCAAGACCCCGCCTAGACCCTGGCCACGAGGCCCGTTTAGAACGCTTTCCAGGGTCAAGGGGAAGCCCCAGATACCGCCAAACACTGGGCCCCTGGGAGCTAACAGGTGGGGGTCGGAAGCAGCCAAGCAGAACAGCAAACAGCTGGGCCCTCATTAGGAAGGGGGAGAAAAGGCCTTAGACAGGCCTCACCTGGGCCCCACTGCGCGACACCCTGGAGCACACCTACAGGCCATGTCTCAGGTGTGTACTTCTCTCTTTTCTTGTTTCTTAATAAACTCTTTACGTCCTTGCCTATCCTATGGTATGCTCTTTTATGCGAAGGAGAAGCGGATGTGGTTTGGGCAGTTCGGCAACTGCCTCCCACATGGGAGGTCCTGGGTTCCGTTTTCAGTGCCTCCTAAAAAAGATGAATAAACAATGAGCAGACAACGAACAGACATAGAGCAAAAACACTGAGAAGACAACAAGCAGACAACAAACAAGACAACAAGCAGATAGGGAGCAAAAACACAAAAACGAGCAGGGAGCAGATGTGGCTCAGGCAGTTGGACGTCTGCCTCCCACATGAGACATCCAGGTTCAGCCCCCCATGCCTCCTAAAGAAGAAAACAGACAGTGAGCAAAAAACTCAACGAGCAGACAATGAGCAAACAGACAAGGGAGCCATCTCGGGGTGGGGTAATTCTTTTGTGTGACAGCCAAGAACCTAGAAAAAGCCCAGAGCCCAGAGCGTTCTGCTAACAACATGAAGTCACTGGATGGAAGCTATTTATGGACATTTAATAGAGTCTACAGCATTTTGTGTGTCCGTCCAGCAAGCAGCTTTGATCTGTCAGTTATTGCCTGTGTCATGTAGATGAGAAATAAGGAGTTGCCACCTTGAAAAGATACAAAAGGTGTCTGCATGGCCAAATAGCAGCTTGACCTGTATGAGGTTTGCAATCGGTTCCAAACAGCCCAGTGGGATTCGCTCTTCTTCGTTCTTTTTGCCCTGAACACGATTTGAAAAGCGTTGTGTGGTGGGCTGGGGTGGGGGCTGTGGGTGACCAGGGTGCAGTGACCTTCTCGCCGCTCTCCAAGAGGAGGAAATACGGATCCAATTGCTTAGCGCCCACAGTATACCCTGGGCCACACTTCCTGGTGTGGACGGTTACAGTCTGGGAATGGACCTCTTCCCCGCTTCCTGCTTTGGCGTGGCCGAAGCACGGGGCTAACAGGCCCACCTCGCCCCTTCTTTCTTTCTCTCTCTCGTGCTCTCCTGCCGTGAAGCTAAATTGCAGAAACTTTGCAGTCTTGAAGCTCAATGGCCGCCGGGCTCTCTCGGCTTCCACTCCTCGTGGGGCACGGCTCTCTCCTCTCAGCCTAGCGGCCAGCAGGTGGTGTATTTCGGATTTGGACTCTGGCCACGGGAGAGGCCTGTTTAGGGCCAAGCATTCCACAGGGACCAGGAGGAGCCGGGGGTGGGCGCCTGGTTGACAAGATCTCTCCCACTTGCCACTGGGCCTTGGGAAGTCCACAGGGAAGAGGTAAAGCTGCTCTTTCTTTCTTTTTTAAAAGATTTATTTCTCTCTCCCCTCCCCCACCCCCCATTGTCTGCTCTCTGTGTCCATTCACTGTGTGTTCTTCTGTGTCTGCTCGTATTCTTGTCAGTGGCACCGGGAATCTGTGTCTCTTTTTGTTGCAACATCTTGCTGAGTCAGCTCTCCCTGTGTGCGGTGCCACTCCTGGGTGGGCTATGATTTTTTTTTATGCAGGGCAGCTCTCCTTATGGGGCGCACTCCTTGTGCGTGGGGCTCCCCTATGCGGGGGACACCCCTGCGTGGCAGGGCACTCCTTGCGTGCATCAGCACTGCACGTGGGCCAGCTCATCACGTGAGTCAGGAGGCCCTGGGTTTGAACCTTGGACCTCCCGTGTCGTAGGCAGACGCTCTATCTGTTGAGCCACATCCGCTTCCCAAGCTGCTCTTTCTTACCACCTGCTGGTTCTTCCTGTCCGCTGGCAGGTGACATAACAGATCCCAGCAGTCCACGTGAACAAGGTAGAAATGGGTTCCTCTCTGACGTAACAGTCGGTGCTGCCGCCGGAGCCCCACTTGACACAGACGGCAGGGTCTCCAGCTCCTTCCAATGTCTAGCTGCCCGCCCCCAGGGGACCTTCAGATCCTAGGAGGCTCTCCTTCACATCCTCATGCCAACTGACATGGGGGGGAAATGGGCAGCGGGCCAGGGACATGAGGGCCAAACTACAGCCCGGGGCTGGCTGCCTGCTTCTGGGATGAAGTTTTATCTGTTCCACTAAGTATTTCAGTATTGTCTGGGGCTGCTTACGAGGGCAGGTTGAGTCTTGCAGCAGAGACCACAAGGCCCACAAAACTGAAAATATTTACTCTCTGGCCCTTCAAGAAAAAGCTTGCAGACCCCTTCTCGGAGACCACGACCCCAAGGCGGCCTCCTTGACTTCTCTGCACACCCACAATGGCCGGGCCTTGCTCACGTGGCCACAGCCTCGCTGCAAGGCAGGCTGGGAGATGGGGTCTTCACTCTCGGTGACCGTAAGTCCAGCCAGACTACTCTTCTTCACGAAAGGAAAAGGGGGAGAACGACTGTTGGGGGACAACCAGCTGTCGCTGCCACACTGGGTCACGGGTCCTTCAGCCCAGTTGTCGGTGCCTGGTATTCCTAAAACTCTGAGCTGGTACGGCCTTGTTGATTCCTTTCATCACCTCCGTCTTTCCTTCCTCATGGCCTGTTTTGCCACAGCAGAGCCCGGGTTCCAGTCAAACGCCGCCTTTCCTTTGTCTCTTTCCTGCACGTCTTCTTCCTCGACGGGGTCTCAGCGCCTGCCCGTGCAGGACGCCCCTGGCCTCCAGGCAAAGTCTCGGGTGGCAAGGCCGCTTCCCCCTGAGCATGTCTTCACTTGTCAGAACCTGGCCTGGAGCAGAACCTCCTCTCGTCTCCCTCTCTGGAGGAACCGGAGCACCCCTTGAGGGTGGGCAGGGAGCATTCCGAGCGTGTTCCCGGAGGCAAGGCCCCACCCACCCTAATCTGCTGTCCCACCGCCAGGCCCCTTTGGGATGTGCAGGACTTTCTCCCCTCTTCTCCCACAATGCCAGCCCCCCTCTCCTCACTCACAGTGGACGAGCCTTGGGTCTGAAGGTTTCTGAGGCAGCCATGTGGCTTCTTGATAGGTTTGCCTCTTTCGAATACCCTCTCCAGGCCCCGTCCAGCCTCCGGTCCCATCACATCATCTTGGTTACACCCATGAGGTCACATTACCACCCCTTGCTGTGGCTTCAGCCTGCTCAAGGCTCAAGCGCTGGCTGCGGAAGCATGCCAAGCAAGCACGAATCGGGCGTGTGGCAAGGATGCGAGAGCTTGATGTGTGTATGTGGGGGATCGACTGAAAGAACTCAAGTGCCTGGATGTCACCGTCTTCAGACAGTGAGGGGCTGCCATGTGCAAAAGGGATTGGTGCCTTTCTATGTTGTCAAATATTATATTAGATAAAGAGATTAGATTCAAATATACTGAATATAAAAATATTTCTATAAGGTTTGGCTTTCAAAAAATAACAAGCAATAATAATAAGTATTGTTTTGGTGAGTGGAAAAAAGAACAATAAAGACACACATACACGAGATGGGACTTGTTCTGAATGGCCCAGAAAGGCAAGACTAGGATCAAAGGGTAACTTCTTCAATGCCTTATCAAAAACAACCTTCTAAGTAGTGGAGCTGTCCACTGTGAAAAGGGTTGCACTAAGAGGTGGTGAGATCCCTGTCTCTGAAGGCATTCAAGCAAGTGATGGAGGACCACTTGATTCCAAGCAGAATGAGGGGTTCAACTAAGAGTCCCAAGCAGTGTCCTTCTGACTACAAAGTAAGAGAAACCTTCTCGAAGTTTCCCTCAGTGAGAGGGGAAGAATTTAGTTCTCACAGAACCCAAGGAAAAGCTGAACAACGAGGCTGCAGGGAGAGTGAGCATGAGATCAGCTCCAAGACATAGAGAGTCCCACTGTGGTGACTCAGCTCCCAGCCCTCTGCTCCGGGCTTTTTAGTGCAAATTCTTTCCTAAGAATCTGAAAGGCCATTGACAAGACTCCCTCCCGAGTGAGCCAGGCATCCAGTCCCGATTCAGTCAGCTGTGGTCATGATGCAAACCTAAGAACAGGGCTTCAGAGACCATCCATGCTGCGGATGTGGAAACTTTCAGAAAAGTGGGGGGAGGACACACCAAAATGATATTTAGGGTCCTGTCCAAACTCAGGACTCACTAATTCTGAGTCAAAAGTAACTTCAAGGGAAGCAGAGGTGGCTCAAGTGGTAAGGCCTCCACCTACCATATGGGAGGACCTGGGTTGGATCCCTGGGGCCTCCTGGTGAAAAAGAAGAGAAAGTGTGCCTGCACGGTGAGCCGAGTGCCTGCACAGCAAGCCAGTGCCCCTGCGGCGAGCCGAGTGCCCATGTGAAGCCCGCGTGGTGAGCCGAGGGCCCGCGTGGTGAGCCAGTGCC
The DNA here is from genome assembly GCF_030445035.2 of Dasypus novemcinctus. NCBI lineage: Eukaryota > Metazoa > Chordata > Mammalia > Cingulata > Dasypodidae > Dasypus > Dasypus novemcinctus. The sequence continues at coordinate 172,850,776 of NC_080675.1, read as the reverse complement.
CAGGCAAGTGCCGTGTGGTGAGCTGAGTGCCCGCACGAGTGCTCACGCAGTGAGCCAGGGCCCACACAAGTGAGTCACACAGCAAGATGGGACGCAACAAAAGGGAGACAAAGGGGAAAGTCAAGGTGAAGCACACCAGAGACCAGGAACTGAGGTGGTGCAATTGACAGGGAACCTCTCTCTACATCAGGGGTTCCTAGGATCGAATCCCAGTGAATCCTAGAGGGGAAAGATGAGAAGAGAAGACGAAAAGAGAAATAGATACAGAAGACCACACAGCGAATGGACACAGACAGCAAAAACAGCAGGGCAAGGGTGGGGAAGGGGGAAGGGTAGAAAAAATAAATTAATTTTTTAAAAAAAGGCAAATGAAAAAAAAAAGTATCTTCAAGGGGGGCAGATGTAGCTCAGTGGTTGAGTGCCGCTTCCCATTTATGAGGTCCCGGGTTCGATTCCCTGTACCTCCTAAAAACAAAACAAACAAATTTAAAAAAACAATTCTTATTGGGGAGCAAATGTAGCTCAGTGGTTGAGCGCCTGCTTCCTATGTACGAGGTCCTGGGTTCAATCCCTGGTACCACCTAAAAAAAGAAAAGGTAACTTCGAGCAGATGATGTGCTTCATGTGGCTGGAGAGAAGTCAGGACTATTCAGCTGAGGGCATGAGCTGGATAAGGTGAAGGGAGGATGGAGGTGGGGGCAGGGGCTATGGAAAGAAAGGGTGCAAAGCAGGTAACTGGAGCCTGTTGGTCAACCTGACAAGCCGTGGTGGGTGGCATTGTCTAGGACAGAGCCACGTGGGCTGGATTACAAGTTAAACTGTATCTGTGCCCACGTCATTTTTTAAATAAACCTCTTATTTTAGAATAATTTACAGAAAGGTTGCAGAGGTCACTTACATCATCATGCACCCAGTTTCCCTGATTGTTTACATCTTACGTTCCTAGGGTACGTTTGTCACTATTAATGAGCTAATGTTTATAGGTTATTAACTATACACTATATTTAGATTTCATTCATTTTTCCCTAGTGTCCTTTCAGGGTTCCAGGGTCCCATCTGAGAGACCTAGATAAGTGTCTTAGGGCTGCTGTAACAAATCGGCATGTTTGGTGACGTAAAGTCACAGAAATCTATTCTTTCCCAGTTCTGGAGGTCGGACATCTGAACTCTACAGAGCAGGCCGCAGCCTCCCTGGAGGCTCCAGGGAAAATCCTTCCTGGCCCTGAGGCTTCTGGTCCCTCGCGTTGTTCTCGGTTTGTGACAGCTGCCTCCGTCTTCACATCACCTTCTTCTCTCTTTAGGGCCCACCCTAAATCCAGCACAGTCCCATCTCAAGATCCTTCTCCGGGCGACAGCTGCAAGACTCCATTTCCTAGCGAGGCCACGGTCACAGGGGGTTCAGACTTGGGCATTCCTTTTTGGGGGGACACAGTTAAATGCACTACAATGCCATATTGCGTTTAGTCGTCATGTCTTCTTTGGTTGCTCTTGGCTTTGAAAGTTTCTTGGACTTCCCTTCTTTTTGACAATTCTAAGAAGTACTGGGAAGGTCATTTGGGACTGTCTGGCATTTGAGTTTAGCTGATGTTTTTCTTCTGATTGGACTGGGGCTAGGGTTTGTGGGAGGAAGACCTCGGAGGTGAAGTGCCACTTTCAGCACTACGTATCAAGGGTGTGCTGTCAACTCGACGTATCACGGGTGATGCTGACACTGACCGCCTGGCTAAGGTAGTGTCTGCCAGGCTTTCCCACTGCAGTTTCTTTCTTTTTTTTAAAAGGTTTATTATTTATTTATTTCTCTCCCCTTCCCCCACCCCATCTCTGTCCATTTGCTGCATGTTCTTCTGTGTCCGCTTGTATTCTTGTCAGTGGCACCTGGAATCCATATCTCTTTTTGTTGTGTCAGCTCTCCGTGTGTGCGGCACCACTCCTGGGCAGGCTGCACTTTCTTTCACGCTGGGCGGCTCTCCTTACAGGGCACACTCCTTGGGCGTGGGGCTCCCCTATGCTGGGACACCCCTGCGTGGCAGGGCACTCCTTGCGCGCATCAGCACTGCGCATGGCCAGCTCCACACGGGTCAAGGAGGCCCGGGATTTGAACCGCGGACCTCCCATGTGGTAGATGGACGCCCTAATCACTGGGCCAAGTCCGCGTCCCTGCAGTTTCTTTCTTATCCCCCCTTGCCATATAGCACCCTGTGGAGGCAAGTCACTAAGCAGAGCCCACAAGTGAGGGGCGGGGAGTTAGGTTCCACCTCAAGGAGAGAATATCTACAGATATTATTTGGAATTCTCTTGTCCTTGCATCTTTGCATGCATTCTCCCGTGTGGAAGGCAAGGTTTCATGGATTCCAACAAGATTCCTACTGCCTTTTCCCAGCTCCCTGAGAGAACCTGAACTGTAGGACAAGCCCTCTGAGCAGAAAATCCTATGAAGAGTTTTCATTAACAAAGCAGTATAGGACAGAGTCCAAAGTGGGGGCCATTAACCAGTGGGCTCCACAGTGTGTTCAGATGTCCGTAACAGTATAAACAGAGAAACTGAGAGTAACAGTCAGAAATTTCTACAGAAATTTGACAAAGTTGATTTTGTTAGTTGAATCTAATAAAGAATTGGGGTTTGTATTTTATTTTATGTATTTTATTTGTGTATTTATTTTTAAAGATTTATTTTATTTCTCTCCCCTCCCCTCCCCTCCAGTTGTCTGCTCTCGGTGTCCATTCGCTGTGTGTTCTTCTGTGTCCACTTGCACCCTCGGTGGCACCGGGAAACTGCATCTCTTTTTTGTTGCATCATCTTGCTGTGTCAGCTCTCCGTGTGTGCGGCACCACTCCTGGGTGGGCTGCACTTTTTTTTTTCACACAGGGCAGCCCCCCTTGCAGGGTGCACTCCTTGTGCATAGAGCACCCCTACATGGCGGACACCCCTGCGTGGAACGGCACTTCTTCGCACGGCAGCGCTGCACGTGGCCCAGCTCACCACACACGTCAGGAGGCCCTGGGTTTGAACCCTGGACCCTTCCATATGGTAGGCAGATGCTCTATCAGTTGAGCTATGTCCGCTTCCCAAGGGGTTTGTATTTTATAGCCACTATTATTAATTTCCCAGTAATCCATTTGTTCTTTTTTACAAACTCCAGGATGGAGCAGGAAGCCCTGCTCTAAGAGCACGCATGGAGATCACTGTGTGGGTGCCCCAGACAGACTGGTGTCCCTGCTGCCCCTTGCCCACCACCCACAATCGCACGGGTCCCCTCCACCTCTGGGTGTAGGCGTGAGGCCTGTGCCCCCCTCTGGGCTCTGCCCCACCTGCAGGACAAGCCCTCCCTGGTCTGCTGGAAGGTGACGCTCAGCCTGCTCCTAGCCTGTCTGCTGGCAGCCCCGCGGCACCCACGCCGGCCAGAGGGGCTGCTCTCGCCAGGCTCTGGGAATCCAGGCCCTTCTACAGGGCAGCGCCGGTTCAGGTCTTCCTCCCCCCACCTGACATTTTTTTAATCCCCCCCCTTGTGGCTTTTTGTTTGCTGTCTGTTTTCCTGTGTCCATTCGCTGTGCGTTCTTCTGTGTCTGTATTTATTATTTTTATTTCCCCTTCCCCCCTTGCAGCTTGCTTGCTGTCTGCTCTCTGTGTCCATTCGCTGCACACTCTTCTGTATTTTCACTTGTCTCCTTTTTTGTTGCATCACCTTGCTGAGTTGACTCTCTGCAGCGCTTACCAGCCATCGGCTCTCTGCAGCGTGCGGGCAAACCCGCCTTCACAAGGAGGCCCCGGGACGCGAACCCAGGGCCCCACATATGGTAGACGGGAGCCCAACTGATTGAGCCACAGCTGCTTCCCCCTCCCAACTTTTAAAAAACTTTGTGTTTTGAAATAATTTCAAACTTACAAGACAGTTGCAAAAATAACACAAATAATAATCATAATCTAAAACCCACACAGGGAACTCCAAAACCACCCTCCCCCACACCCAGATACCCAGACCACCAACTTTTAGCATCTTGCCACGTTGGCTGTGTGGTTCCCTCACTCTCTTTCTTACTTTCTCTCTCATCTAATGCACGGTATTTTTTTTTTTTTTTAATTTGAGAGAAGGTCCTATACATCGTGCTCCTTGGACACAATACTTCCACGTGCATTTCCTAAGGACAAGGATATTCACATATATAACCACCTTCAGGGCAGTTATCCAGTCCAGAAATTTCACACTGTAAAGCGTACAGTCTATGCTCCAAGTTTTTCCTATGTCACAGTGATGTTCTTTGACGCATTTTCTCCGTGACTAGATGCCGCTCAGGCCCATGTATGACGTGTGTCCTGCTCTCTTTAGTCTCTTTAATTGTGGAAACACACACAACATAAACTTTCTGTCTCAACCACAGCCAAGCCTACTACTCAGGGATATTCGGTTCCTTTTGCCGGTGGCCAGGCCTTTGCAGGGGGCGGCAGGAAGGGCACAGGAGCCTCGCAGCAATACAGACTTCTGCTGTTAGCTCCAAATCAGGCCGTTCACCAAGTCATTATCAGACTACGCCACCAGGATTGAATTTAAATCATAAACTGATCTTGCATGTTGATTATTACATTATGTATACGAGGACACAGAACCTCCATATGGCAAGAAGCCTAATTTATGTAAAAACCTGTAGTCACATTTAAATAGTGGATATGAATTAAAAATGGCTTTTTAATCATTATATCGAGCTTTAGTTGAAAAAAAATTGCAGTGTATTCTGTTAAAAATAGATGAGTAAATATAAACTATAATTTCTCTAATCCTCTTCTGGCCTGATTTTCGTTTTCTGATCTACTCAGAGCCTCAAAACTTGCCACTGGCTGGACCATCTGCGGACGGCAGGGAGGCCCTGCTGGGGGTCATTTGCCCTTCCCTTCTCCCGGTCTCCTTCCCTAAGCCCCTCCAGTCTCTGCTGCGGCTTCTCTCTTGACCCTCTCCAGGGAAGATTCGGTTCTACAGCTTGTTACCTAGCCTGGTGCACTGCTGTTCCCCCCACACCTAGCTCTGAGTCTGGCTTAGAGTAGGTGCTCATAGATAGTTCCCAATTAAACAAACAATACATGACCCTGGAGTGGACAAATCATTTACACAGTTTCCATTTCTACAAGGATCTTCTCTGTTTTGCACCCTCTTTAATTTTTAGAGTCTTTTACAAAAAGCCCAAACCCTCCCAGGCCGGCGACACAAAATCGATGGTAGTTTGGGTCCTTAGGTTCCATTTCTTAGCGCAGAGGTCGACAAAGGGTTTTCACCTGAAAAGCTTTCTTGAGTCATTGGTGGCTTTGCCCAGCACTGGGCTGATAGGGATTCCAAAGTCCCCTGCAGTCGGCGAGGGGAGTGCTGAGATGGATTAGCAATGTCTGCACAGCTGCCAGAGGGGTGTGTGTAGGCAGGACAGCCCCGACTCAGAAGCTGCTGCAGAGCAGCATGGGCCGCTGGGTCCCAATGGGTGCCTTCTCTGGGCAGGGCCACCATCAGGAGCTCCCGGCTTCTCCGAGTGAAGATGAGGAAGGAGAAGCACAGCGGGCGGTGGCGGGTAGGAGTGGTGCTCCGACGACTGAGGAGCCCTTCATTCTCGACCAGAACGCTGCACGGTACAGCACAGCGTACGCGCTGGAGGCTTGGACGAGTGGACTAAGTTAAAGTTCACTTCCACGTACACCTGGCTGAAACACCTCCCACGGGCCCAGCACTGCAGGGTACTGCGGGGGGCACAGCGGCATTGTGAGTCCTGTCCTCGAGGGGCTCATAGTCCTCCAGGGAATGAGGCTGGCCATGCGACGAGGGTGCAGGGAGGCTGGGGGGGAATGGGGGGAAGCAAGGAGAGCCCTTCGGTGGCTCCGTGACCCTGGTGGGGGTGGAGCTGGTGCTAAGGGGCAGCAGGGAAGGGGCTGGGGGTGGGGGCGGTAACTGGAAAGGGTGGTGCAGTCCACTTTGGTGGGGTGTCCTGCTGACAGCGCAGGAGGAGTCAGAGCAGGGGGCAGGGGCAGGGGCAGGGGTTGTGCTGCGGAGAGCCAGGCCAAGGCCAGCCGCGGGGCGTGGTGGAGTCAGACCAAGACCTTACTCCGCAGTGCTAAGGGGAAGGCCTCAGGCCTGAGGACAGGGACCCCCGGCCAGCCTGGGGGCTCACGGGGAGGGAGGCCAGTGCCCAGCAGAAGCAGCGACCTGGTGCCTGGAGCCCAGGCGGGTAACTGCGGACCAGGCCCCCTCTTCCCTCCGCCTTGGCCAGGGGCTGACGGGAACTGGGAAGTCTGACACATGGGGTGGGGGGTGAGGGTACGGGGCCCCGCGACCACAGGGATGGGCTACATCACAGGTCACTGCAGCCAAAGCCTCTGGGGAAAACGAGAGTTGAGATGGGGCAGCAGCGGCAGAAGGGAGAAGGAGAGCACAGGCTGCCTGATGGGCGCTCACGAAGCAAAAGGAAAAAGGCAGGGTGGGGAGCAAACCTGGAGGAGGTGAACGCTGGCCGCGGGGGGAGAGGCTGGGTTCGAGCTGGATGGCGGGGTTCAAATGCTACCTCTTCCCACCTGCGTCAATTTAGGCAAATTCTATTACCTCTCTGGGCCCTGACTCCTCGACTATGGATAATGATCATCTCTGCTTTGTAGAATTGTTGTAAGGATTGAGTTTAAATTATACAGCACTGTATAGTATGTGAATATATCTCAATACAAAAACTAAAAAATGGTAGAGCACCGAGAAGAGTGCCAGGCACAGAGTGCTGTATAAACATCTGCTGGTAGCACAGTATGTATAGAAAAGCATTTGGCTCACCTGATAGAGCGTCCGCCCACCACATGGGAGGTCCAGTGTTCAAACCCCCGGCCTCCTGACCTGTGTAGTGAAGCTGGCCCACGTGCAGTGCTGATGTGCACAAGGAGGGCCGTGTCACTCAGGGGTGTCCCCAGCGTAGGGGAGCCCCACGCGCAAGGAGTGTGCCCCATAAGGGGAGTCGCCCCATCTGAGAAAAGTGGAGCCTGCCCAGGAGTGGCGCCACACACACGGAGAGCTGACACAGCAAGATGACGCAACAAAAAAGAGACAGATTCCTGGTGCCACTGACAAGAATACAGGCGGACACAGAAGAACACACAACGAATGGACACAGAGAGCAGATGGGCGGGGGGGATAAATTAAAAAAAAAAAAAGAATAGCAGTCTGAACATGAACCAGTCTGTCCCCAATTGTGTGCCATGAAACCCCAATGGGCAAAGCGTTTGGAAAGCGGTTTCTCTCCTAGCCACACGGAGCTCTGGCAAGGCCACGGTGAAGACCTGTCTAAGTTTATTCAGCCCAGCATTTTCTAAACCTGTGGATCAAGTATTCCTCTCACCTCGCAGAACAGCTTTCCACAGCGCAGACACCTGTCCGGGAAGTGCTGGGGAGGAAGGCAGGCCAGGGTCTCAAAGGAGAGGAGGGGGTCCCAGGAGGAACCCTAAACCCAGGAAGCAGAGGCCTGGGGGGAGGCGCTGGGAGGCGGGGGGAGGGGCAGAGCCTGCTGGCTTTGGGTGGCACCATGCAGCCCGAGGGCGGGGAGGACATGAGGCGAGACCCCAGCGGGGAGCGGGTGGAAAGGGCCTGGTGCTGTTCGGATGTGGAGGCCAGGGTGGGGAAGCAGAGGTAACCCTGAGAACTCCTTTTTTGGGAGGGAGAAAATGGGGGAGCAGAAGGGAGGCTAGGCGAGGGCGGGGGCCCTCCACGTATTCCTGTCCCCGCCCGACACCCCTTCCCATCGGGAGCCCGAGGTGCGCCTGCGCCGTGGCTTCGGGGAGGGGGTTCCCTGGCGAGGAGAAGGCGGGGCGGCAGGCTCCTGGGGGCGCGCCCCAAGCGCCAAGGTGCTCCCCGCTAGGCGCAGCTCGTGTGGTTGTAGAAGCGACAGCAGTTGTCCAGGGCCACCGTGCTGACGTTGGCGCTGGAGGAGGAAAGAAAGCCAAGGCCACGGTCTGAGCTCTAGACCAGGCTCTGCGGCCACTGCCGGGCTGGGCCACCCCGGGGACGCCGGCCCTCCCTTCCTGCTTTGGCTTGGTGCACCCAGTCCCCACGTCCGCCCGCCCGGGCCACGCAGGCCGGCGCAGCCGTGGCCTTCAGGCCGCTCCCCGTGCCCCCGCCCCCCCGCGGTGCCCGCACCTGGTGAAGAGCTGCTGGCAGCACTGGTACACCTCAAAGCTGCTGTTGCTCAGGGTCCCGTTCAGGAGGGACAGGCAGTTGACCTCAGCGCCCCTGGGCACGTAGAGGATCCCTGTGGAGCGGGAGCGGCCGGTGGGCAGGGCCTGCCCCCCACCCCCCACCCCAGGGACCTCCTGAGGGCCCAGAGCCCCAGGGCCAGGCGCACCCACCTGCCACGCAGGCGTTCACCAGCGACACGCAGGCCCCGGTGAAGAGCGCACGCAGCACGATCTGGGAGAAGTCGCTCCGCCGCTGCGGGACCATGGAGGCTGCAGGTGACGCGGGGGCTCATGAGCCGCTCTCGGGGCACCTGCCCGCGCCCCTTCCTCTTCTGGGTGGCCAGCGGGACCACCGCAACCGGCTGGCCGAGTTCAGGGAGCCCTCCTCCTGGGCGTGGCTCAGGGCCCCCGGGGAGCACGTGGCCCAGACCCCCGCCCCCACCATCAGATGTAAAGGAAAAGGGTGAGTTGGGAGTGAGGCAGGCCTGGGATTAAACGCAGGCCCCGCCGCTTGCTAGCTGAGTGGTTTGGACTGTCACATCTCCTTGGCAAAACTCAGTTTCCCTCTCAGTAAAATGGGATGCTGGTCCTACCAGGCAGGACAACTGCGAGGCACTGAGGCCTGTGCAGAGCCTCCCCCCACCCCCCCACCCCGGGCTGGGGGCCTGCCTGGCCAGCGTGGGTGTGGGAGGTGGTGGGCCACAGCTTCAAGGGGACAAGCCCGCCGCCGTCCTCCCACGCCTCCCTAAACCTCTGGCCGGGGAGGCCCCCAGCCCCAGACGCAGAGAAATCATAGGCCGGGGAGGGGGCCCCATGGCCGGACCAGACCGCTGCGCCCCTTCCTTAGACACACGGGACAGGTGGGGCCCGCAGGTCCCCCGCAGGCTTGTGAGAGCCAGGACCAGAGTCCAGGTCTCCGGGTCTCCAGGACACCGGGGAGGTCCCCAAAGGACTCACTCAGGCCTCCCAGCATGATGCCAATGGAACTGAAGTTGGCAAATCCACAGAGGGCATATGTCGTGAGGATTTCTGCTCTGACCTGAAAATGCAGAGGATGAATGAGGAGGGGTTCCCAAAGATGCGATGGGAGCACCCCCACACCACCCAGGTTCCCTGGCCTTAACTTCACCCGCTTATTATGTGTCCTTGGCCTGTGAAGCCCCTCTGTGCTGCCCCTCCTAAGCCTTGCCCACCCACCTCTAAGTTGGCTCAAGTCACATCACCCCTAAAACACAATATCCCGCCACCTCCATCTCAACTGTTCTTCAACCCCTCTTTTCTTAATTACCAGCCTTCCTAGGTATGAGTCAGGCTTGCTCAGTCCTCTCACTTTGGCCCTACTAAGCTCTGCACCCAGTGGGGCGGGCGCTCAGTGCATGGCCCCCTCTCCCGACATGCTGTAGTTTTCTGTGAATGCTGTCAGGCTGAGAGCACCCAGGGTGCCTAGGCAAAGAGAGAGGGTTTGGGTTCCAGGCCGGTCCCCATCTGTTATCAGCTTGAGCATATCAGTTTCTCCATCTAGAAGGTGAAACAATGCTACCTGCCTGGCAGTGCAGTGGATCGTAGAATGTAAGGGAAGTACCAGGCTCAGAGTAGGTGCTTAAGCAAGGCAGTTCTCTTTTCTTTTTGCTCTGAACAGTTATTTGATTTCCCAGAAAGAACAGCCACAAAGGGAATGATTTGGAAAATGGACACCAAGAGAGCTTAAGTAACTGAGGACGTTCACACAGCAAGCAGGCAGTTGTGTCAGAATCTGAACTCAGTTCTGCTACTCCTTTGCCCTGGTGATGTTAACTACTTCATGTACTATCTCAGGAATTTAACACTTAGCAGATTTCTGGAATGGGGATAATTTTCCAAGCTTAGAAATAGTAGAAGAAACCACAAAGGAAAAGATTTGGTGTAACGATCTGTATAAAATAAATCCCTATATACAAAATGAAAAAAAAAAAAAGAGTAGGAAAAAATATATGATGGAAATAAACCAGAAATGGGTCAATGTCTTTATAACACAAAAAATGTATGCAAAAGTCACGGGAAACAGACTTTGGCCCAGTGGTTAGGGCTTCCGTCTACCACATGGGAGGCCCGCGGTTCAAACCCCGGGCCTCCTTGACCCGTGTGGAGCTGGCCCATGCGCAGTGCTGATGCGCACAAGGAGTGCCCTGCCACACAGGGGTGTCCCCCGCGTAGGGGAGCCCCACGCGCAAGGAGTGCACCCATCAGGAGAGCCGCCCAGCGCGAAAGAAAGTGCAGCCTGCCCAGGAATGGCGCCGCCCACACTTCCCGTGCCGCTGACGACAACAGAAGCGGACAAAGAAACAAGACACAGCAAATAGACACAGAGAACAGACAACCGGGGGAGGGGAGGGGAATTAAATAAATAAAAAATAAATCTTTAAAAAAAAAAAAGAAAAATCACATGCCATACCACAGCCTGAGTGATCTCAAATGTAAAATGTAAAATCTTCATTAACTCCCTGTTGCTCCTTGGCCTGTGTCAGCAGGCCTTTCACGTACCCTACTCTCGGTGCACTTGTGGCTCTCCGTTCTCTGAACATTCCACGCCCTTTCCCACCCCAGGACCCTTGCACGTGCTGGGCCCCTGCCTGGAAGGCTCTTCTGCTTCTCCTGGCTGGCCCTTCTCCTCCCTAAACCTTGGCCTAAGTGCTGCCCCACAGAGGACTTTTCTGACCAGTCCGGGCAAGGAAGGCCCTTCCCTCTCTTCACTCGATTTTCTTCATAGAACTTACCCGATTTGCAATTATTTTACTTGTTTCTTTGTTTTGCCTGTGTCTCACTACCTGTAAGTTCCATGAGAGCAAGGACATCTGTCTGTCTAATTGCCTTTTTTTATCCTCAGGGCCTAACAGAGTGCCTGGCACCCAAGATTCTTGAAAACTACTTGCTGAAGGAATGAAACTCGTGAAAAGAAATCCTGAAGGAGCATATCCTTGCTTACCTCTGAGGAGGGGGTGAAACTGGCGGTGAGGACAAGGAGGGGAGACGTGTGTATTTTACTTCGTATAAGCATATTTTTTTTAGCCTAATGCATACAGTCCTTTGAAACTTAAAAAATAATTTAAAACATAAGGAACGTATTTAGCGTTAGAAGTTTCTAGTAACCCAAGAAATGAAAAATTAAAACAATGAGCTGTTATTTGCCTGTTAAAGTAGCAATTTTTTTTTTTTTTTCAGAATAGTCAGTGCTGTTTAGTGCGTGGTGAAACAAATGCTCACAGGCACAGCTGGTGGCAATTTCAGTTGTACAGCCCTTTGGGAACGTTCTGGCAGCCACCACGGGAGGATGCACGCAATGTGCTCCCGTCATGCCACATCTGGGGAGGCTCCCAAGGAAACGGTCCAAGAGGAGGGAAAAGTTCTCTGCACAGAGATATTCATTTCAACATTGTGTATAATAGCCAAAAATGGAATTAGCCTGAATGGCCCGACGACAGGGCATTGGGTTAAATCTGTTAGAATACGCAAATTGAAAATGACGCTTATGTCCTAATGTAAGTGGAATAAAGCTGGCTATGATACAGTGTAGATACTATAATGAGTAAATGGTGTCATAAAAAGAATTGAAGGAAATTAATAAAATATCAATAGCTGTGATTTTAGGTTGGTGGGACCAGGAGTAATTTTTCATTCTCAATAATGTTACATAGAGCTCTTATTACTTTAGGGAGGTTAATTTTACAGGGTTTTATATTTTTTAAAAATAGATTTCGGGGGAAGCGGACTTGACCCAGTGGCTAGGGCGTTCACCTACCATATGGGAGGTCCGCGGTTCAAACCCCGGGCCTCCTTGACCCGTGTGGAGCTGGCCCATGCGCAGTGCTGATATGCACAAGGAGTGCCGTGCCACGCAGGGGTGTCCCCCGCATAGGGAGCCCCACGCACAAGGAGTGCGCCCCGTAAGGAGAGCTGCCCAGTGGGAAAGAAAGTGCAGCCTGCCCAGGAATGGTGCTGCTCACACGGAGAGCTGACACAACAAGATGACACAACAAAAAGAAACACAGATTCCCGTGCTGCTGACAACAACAGAAGCGGACAAAGAAGATGCAGCAAATAGACACAGAGAACAGACAACCGGGGTGGGGGGGAAGGGGAGAGAAATAAATAAATTAAATACATAAATAAATAAATAAAGATTTCGGGAAGCAGATGTGGCTCAAGTGATAAGGCCTCCGCCTTCCATATGGGAGGACCGGGTGTGATTCCTGGGGCCTCCTAGTGAAAAAGAAGAAGAGAAAGCATGCCTTCGTGGCAAGCCAGTGCCCATGTGGTGATCCACGTGCCCACATGAGTGCCCGCGTGGTGTGATGAGTACCTGCAGGGTGAGCCGAGTGCCCACACGGTGAGCCGAGTGCCCATGTGGCAAGCTGGGTGCCCACGGCAAGTGTCCACATGGCAAGCCGACTGCCCACGTGAGTGCCCGCATTCCAAGTGCCTGTGTGAGTGCCCGCTTGGTGAGCCAGTGCCCACACAGTGATCCAAGTGCCCTTGTGGTGAAGTGAGTGCCCTCGCGGTGAGCCGAGTGCCCACGTGAGTGCCCGCACAGCGAGCCAAGTTTCCCCGTGGCGAGTCAGTGCCTGAGCAAGTGAGTCATGCAGCAGGATGATGACGCAACAAAAGAGAGACGAAGGGGAGAGTCAAGGTGAAGCACAGCAGAGACCAGGATCTGAGATGGCACATTGACAGGGAACCTCTCTTCACATCAGAGGTCCCCAGGATCGAATCCCAGTGAATCCTACAGGTAGAGGAGAAAGACGAGAAGAGAAGACAAAAGGAGAGAAATAGAAAAAGAAGATCACACAGCGAATGGACACAGCAAAAACAGTAGGGTGGGGGAAAAAACAAAATACTTATTTTTAAAAAAAGTAGAGGGAAACGGACTTTGGCCCAGTGGTTAGGGCGTCCGTCTACCACATGGGAGGTCCGCGGTTCAAACCCCGGGCCTCCTTGACCCGTGTGGAGCTGGCCATGCGCAGCGCTGATGCGCGCAAGGAGTGCCGTGCCACGCAAGGGTGTCCCCTGCGTGGGGGAGCCCCACGCGCAAGGAGTGCGCCCGTGAGGAAAGCCGCCCAGCGTGAAAAGAAAGTGCAGCCTGCCCAGGAATGGCGCCGCCCACACTTCCCGTGCCGCTGACGACAACAGAAGCGGACAAAGAAACAAGACGCAGCAAACAGACACCAAGAACAGACAACCAGGGGAGGGGGGGGAATTAAATAAATAAATAAGTCTTTAAAAAAAAAAAAAGTAGATTTTAGGGGAGCAGATGTGGCCACATGGGAGGTCCCAGGTTCGAGTCCCAGTGCCTCCTAAAAAAAACAAACAACAAGCATAATAAATGAGAAAACCAACTCAGAGAAGCTGATGATATGGCTCAGTGGTTGAGTGCCGGCTTCCCAAATATGAGGTCCCGGGTTCATTCCCCAGCTCCCACCTACCTCAAAAAAAAAAAGCAACCCCTGAACAGAATATAACGAAAGAGCAGTGAACGTGGTGGCAGGCTCTCGTCGTCCCTCTCTCCCAGCTTATCCACCCCTCTATAGACTCCTCTGGGGGCAGACATGGCAGGTGTCACATCACCGGGTTTCCCAACAGAGGAACTGAGAATGGGTCCCCCTGCAGCTGAACCCCAGTGCTTCCCCACCTCCTCCGAGGCCTCAGGGAGGACGACAGGGGAGCCTGATGGCACTGGAGGGGAGAGGTTAAGTGCCATCCTGGGGCGTCGCAGCCAAGCCCCGCAAGCTGTCCAGGGGCCACGGGAGCAGAGCCGGCCCGCCCCCCCAGCAAGGAGGGGACAGGACACTCACGGAGATCCACTGCTTCTTGTCGCCAACCCACTCCTGGACCCCCGTGAGGCGGCGCTGCTTGTACTTGGAGAGCTCCTCGTAGGCCACAAACTCGTTCAGAAACAGCTTGATCCCCAGCAATTCTGCCACCACCGGGCAGTCCTCCCAGGCCACGCCCAGCAGGAAGGCCACCGGCCGCAGGACGTAGGAGCAGATGAGCTGAGGACACGAGAGCAAGAGGGGGAGCTGGCGCCGGGGGCCGGGCCCGGGCACTCCCATAGGCCGGGCCGCCCCCAGGACGGCGCGCGGGACCGTCACCTGCAGCGGCAGGGGGGCTGCTGGGAAGCACCTGCAAGCTGAGCTCCTGGATGTCCACCATGGTCCCCAGCCAGGCCAGGGCGGCGTTCATGAAGGCCCGCACGGCCAGGAACGCGATCAGGTTGGCCGCGATGTTGGCCACGACCTTCACCGAGACGGCGGCTCCGCTGCTGGCGGCGTCCAGGAGGTTCTGGGCATCGCTGCGGTGAAGATTAAGAGCGGGAGCTACTGCTTTGTCCCGACAAACAGTGGGAGACCCCGTCCAGCTGGCCCACAGACGGACCTTGGCCAGAGCGTTTGCTGGGCCCCCGTTTCCCACCGAGACCCAGAGGGAGACGGTCTGATCCCAGCCCTGGGAGAAGACCCGGGTTCCCAGCGCTGCCCCACCCAGTGCGGGAGCCGGGTGGCCCCACGCGGAGGCTGGCCCAGACTGAGATGCGAGATGCGCGCAGTGCTGGGAAAACACACGCCAGATTTTGGAGATTTCATGCGGAAAAACAAAAAAGGTATGCCAAGTATTCCATGATGATTTTTTAAAGGGATTACATGTGGAAAGATAATATTTTGGGTATCTTGAGTTACAAAAGCGATGTTAGCAAAATTCCTTTCACCTGCTCCTTTTTGCTTTTTTATGATGGCAACTAGAAAATTTAACATCATGTCGGAGGCTCCCATTATATTTCTAGGGATGGGGCTGCTCTAGACCTTTGGGGACTGATGACACTGGGGCTGCCGCATGTCCCCAAGCATCTTTTTTGAAAGTGGTGCCTGTCCAGCCTTTTTTTTTAAATGTCCCCCCACTTTGTGGCTTTTTTTTTTTTTTTTGCATGCTGTCTGCTCTCTGTGTCCATTCACCGTGCATTCTTGTGTGTCTGTATTTTTATTTTATTTCCCCTCCCCCTTTGCGGCTTGCTTGCTGTCTGCTCTCTGTGTCTATTTGCTGCACACTCTTCCGTGTTTTTGCTTGTCTCCCTTTTTTGTTGCATCACCTTGCTCCGGGTGCTTGCGGGCCGGCAGCTCTCCGCAGCGTGCGGGCAAGCCTGCCTTCACAAGGAGGCCCCGGGACGTGAACCCAGGGCCTCCCATGTGGTAGCCGGGAGCCCAGCTGCTGGAGCCACAGCCGCTTCCCCTGTCCAGCCTTTCTAAAGGTTAAATGTTACACAGCAGTCGTGCAGACTCGGATGAAGGGATGCTGGAGGGGGCGGGTGAAGTCCAGGCGGGAGCTCAACCTGTGGGGCAGGCAGGGCCAGGGGGCGGCAGGGAGCCTCTCACTGAGCCTCCTGAACTACAGAGCAGGCCGCCCCCAAGAGCCGGGACACGCTCCCGGGCTTTGTTTCCTGCTCTCCGGGGCCTGGAAACGAGGATGGGAGAACTGGAGCCTGCACTTTTGACAGCCGAACCACGGTTTGGGCAGTGACAGGGGAGAGGCGTCCCGGCTTGGGGGTACAGCAGCGGGCAGAGGAGGTGGACGGCGGCTCCGCTCCATCTCCACGGGCCCGCCCCTTCCCCACTCCCGCCCGCAGCGCTCACCCGTAGGTCAGCTTCACCCCTTCCTGGCTCTTGAACTTGGACTCCTCCACCTCCGGGTAGACCAGCTTGGACAGGCCCAGAGCGCACGGGGCGGCCATCACGGAGGCGGCGATCAAGGAGGCCGCGTCGATCTGCAAGGGCGGGGAGGGGGTGGCAGGCGGCAGGTGAGGGCAGCAGGGGCACGTGTGCCCCGGCCCACCACTGGGCCATCGTCGTCACTTCTGCTGTCCTTGTTATTAATAATAATACCTTTCCGTGGAGAGGCCACGGGTTGTATGTACGGGACCCCATTTTCCCCAGTTCTCCTGTCAGTTCAGGAGGGCAGGTATCATTCTCCCTTTCTTACAGACAAGGAAACTGAGGTCCAAAAGGATTCAACGTGTTTGGCTCAAGATAAAGAAAGAGAAGGCAGTAGAACCCATCAGGTCGTTGAGCTCCAAGTTCAAGGTTCTTCCTTCTCTTCCGTCTTGTCTCCCTCGGACCATTAATCCAAGGGCTGGTTCACCATGAGCTAAGGGGTGGAGATGGACCTAAGAGGTGACCCAGTTTGACCTCTTAGCATCCCTCCTTGAATACTTACTGTGACAGGGAGCTCACCACTTCAAGGCAGCCTGGCACAACCACTCCTGTGGCTAGAGAGCTCTTCTGGAAGGCTGCCCCCACAATAGCTACTCCTTTGCTCTGGGGCTGCCCCCCGCCCAGCAGGATGGTGGAGCCCCTCAGCCCCTGGAGCCTCCCTTCCTGAATTCTCATCCTCACTGCGAGCCCAGGCCCTTTGCTCCCCTGTTCTCTCCCACAGCGACAGATGGGGGACCCCCCCACCCCTGCCCCTTGCTGCGGTATTTACCAAATGGGAAAATTAGAACCAACCCGAACATCTAACTGTGGGGGAATGGCTAAGCTTGGTCAGGCTGCCATCCAAAATGACGGTTTCCAAGCCTTCGCAATCATGTGGGGAAATGCCCGCAAAATTGTAGAGTGAGCATAGCCACAACCGCGGCAAAAAAACTATGCAGGAAAGACAGCCCAAAAGAGCTACGGCAAAAGCCAACAACTTGGCTCTCCCTGGCTGGTGAAGCCATAACTGCTTTTATTTTCTTTTTGCTTTTTGGTATCTTTCAAAATGTCCACAACAACATACATGGCTTCTAAAAACAGAAAAGCAAAATAGACTTTTTCTCCTTTGAGTCTTGTTTTGTTTTAAGGAGGTACCGGGGATTGAACCCAGGATCTGGTACGTGGGAAGCAGGTGCTCAACCACTGAGCCACATCTGCTCCCCAGTGAGAGCTGGTTTTTCCATTTTGTGTGTGCGTGTGTTGTTTGTTTCAGGAGATACCTGGGACCTCATATATGGGAAGCAGGAGCTCAACCACTTGAGCTATGTCAGCTCCCCAAATTTTAAATTAAAAGGGAAAGAACGAGGGGAGGTAAGTGTGAGCTGTACATTCAGGCAAATCAAAGCGGAGGCAGGAGAAGCCCAGGGAGGTGGCCAGTGACCATCTCTGAGCAGTGCCAGGAGCGACTGCTGAGGAGCCAGACCTGGGGGACCCACGAAGTCTCCGAAGCCCTGGCAATGTCCTTTTCTTCTCCTCCTTTTCAACCTCATTTGTTTCTTCTCAACAATAAGCAGAAAACCCTTGACTTCTGACATACGATCCTTCACCAGCCACCCCCCCCCCTCACTGGACTAAGTCAGCCTCGTGGCGAGCCCCACTGGGGTGAGTTCGGGGCCTCACATGCCCGCGTCTTGGCTGCCCAGCTGCCACACCTGGAGGCTGGCGATCTTCCCTCCACCGGCTGGGGCCCTGCCCCTTCCTCCCGGCACCTGGTCTGTGCACCTGAGTCCCAGGGGGAAGCAGCCTGCAGTGCTTACGACCCTGGATGGTCCTCTGAGCGGGCCAGCTGTACCCACAGCCGCAGGGGCCCCTGGAGGGTGATTTCCAGCTCGTCTTGGACAGGGCTGAGTCGGACACAGCCAGGGCTCGCTGGGGTGCTGGGGCAGCCCCCTCAGGGCCTCCCCACTCCCAGCCCCTCCCCAGGGCGTGGGGAGCCCCCGGCCTGCCTCCCGGGCACACGGTCAGGAAGGCTCTGTCCCAGCACCCCAGGACCCCTCCTGCCCTAGGGCCTGCTCTCTGCCCCCAGGTGTCCCTTGGGGAAAGAGATAGAAGATAAGTGCCCTCAACTCGAATTTTCAAAAGGAACTTGGCCATGAAAGGAAATAAATGTAGACAACTTCAAAGCATCAAACCGGCCAGCTTCAGGGTAGATTTCCCACCCTAATAGAAAACGGACCACGGATTCAACACGGCTCTAAACGTTTTCTCTTATTGCATGTACTCTCACAATGCTGAGAGGCGGGTAGGAATTCTGCCCATTTCACAGATGCAGACCCCAAGCAGTAGAGCCTCACCCGGGCCTGCTCTCAGGCCCTCGCTGATCCTGTCCACGGGCTCCCCACTCTCGCACAACTCGTCAAGGAACACCTCCCATTCCCGTCGCAGCACCCGAGGTGGGCACAGCTGGTGTCGCCTCACGGTGGTCCCTGAGCCAGAGGGGTGGGATGGGAGACAGTGCGTGGGGTTAGCGGGCGGCTGGGGCCCACGTCAGAACCTTCCAGAGCTGTATGTGGAGGGCGTGAGAGGGTTTCATCAGTGACCCATGGGACCTCGGGCGAGACCTAGCCCAGGACACGCCCCAGAAGGAGGATGCGAATCACACATACGACTTCAAATTTTCTAGTAGCCACGGTAAACCAGTTAAAAGAAACAGGAAATGATTTTAAGACTGCGTTTTCCTTAACTCAGTATATCCAAACTATTATCTTTCCACCGTGGAATCAATATAAAGAGTATTAAAGACCTATTTTGTACTTCTTTCATAGTAAGTCTCCCAGCACATCTAATTTCAGCCTAGCCACGTTCAAGGGCTCACTAGCTGCCGGTCTAGAAAGAGCCAAACTGCCCCTAGGCGCGGGCGGGGCAGACGGAGTCAGAAGTTGAACAACGAAGAGAGAGGCTCCGAATCTGGCAGCTTGGAAGAGAGAGCAAGGGGGACCTTCCTGGAATTCAGGGGCTAAGGGCAGAGCCGAATCCACAGCGAGGGAGAGTCTGGTGGGGGGAGTCACAGGAGAGCAGGTGGGGGGAGTCACAGGAGAGCAGGTGGAGAGCCGACCGCTTTGGGGAGAGGCCCTGGGTGCAGTGGCCACCTGCAGCCAGGCGGGGGCAGAAGAGGGCTGCTCTGGAGACCAGATCTGGGGCAGATGGACGTGGCCGCAGGGAGGGAGGGAAGGTCTGTCTGAGGCCCTTGAGGCCCTTTGCCTGGGCCAGCTACGGCTGTGGCCCTGGGCTCGCAAACTAGGGCGCATGAGCTTTTCCTGGAGCCGTCACAAAACCCCCAGCTCGTGGTGAACCAGCCCTCGGATTAGTGGGCCAAGGGAGACAAGATAGAAGGAAGGAAGGACTTTGGACCTGGAGCTGAAAGACCCGATGGGCTCGGATTCCTTCTCTTCCTTTATGTCTAACAAATCCTACTGAAGCCTTGTCTGCAAAATGGGGAGAATAACACCTTCCCTGCCTGACAGAAGAACTGGGGGGAAATAGGAAGTTCTGTGCATACAAACTGTGACCCTCTGCATTAAAAAGGTATTATTATTATTAATAAAGATGACAGCAGTGATGAGGACGATCACAGCCAGGGGTCCGGGCACACAGGGCCCTGCTGCCCTGGGCAGCACTCGCTGGTCCCGGCTGCACTTAGTGCCAGGCATTTAGGTTACCTCCTGTTTTCTGCTATCACTAATAAAGTTGGAATTTTGCACGTTTTGAACACTTGGGAGAATATTTTTTTATTATGATATTCCTATCTGTATCAAAGGAAGGGTGTATTTTAAAGTGAACTGATAGATGGCCTCCGAAAAGTTTACAGCAAATTACACTCCCGACAAGAGTGCACGACGCCCCGCCACACTTGCATTTTTAAAGGCATTTAAAGGGCTGGATATCTTTTCGAAGAAACATGTTATTTATTTCTTTGACCATAAGTGAGCCTGAACATCTTTTTTTTAAATAAATGTATGACCTATTTTCAGTTTACATTCTGTATGCATTGGGTACTAATAGTGTATCAATATCGGTTCATCAGTTGTGACAAATGCAACTCACTCATGCAAGATGCTGATAACAGGGGAAACTATCTGGGGAGAGCAGTTTGTGGGAACTTTGTGATTTCTGTGCCATTTTTCTGTAAACCTAAAACTACTCGAAAAGTAAAGTTTATTTTTCACATAAATAAATGTATGACCTATTTTCTCCCAGTCATTGTAATTTTTTTACATACTGATTTCACCATACGGAAGAGTTTCTATCTTCATTAGTAAACTCTGTTCAATCTTTTTCTTTATCCTTCTAGATTGCATGTCATGCTCAGAATGTTGCAAGAAAAATAGTTGCAGAAAAGTATGGGTAGAATTAACTCATCATTAGTAAAAAAGAAAGCAAGTATGTGTGCATTCAGGCAGATATACTTAAATGACTGTATTTACCCAGAAAGATCTGGAACGGCACGTTTTAAGCCTTCGGTTCTCAAACCCGAGTGAGCATCCCAGTCACTTGGAGAACTTATTAAAACACAGAGTGCTGGGCCCCACTCCAGCCTCTCTGACTCAGTAGGTCTGAGGTAGGGCCTTAGAAGTTGTATTTCGAAAATTTTCCCAGCTGCTGCTGCTGCCAGTGCAGAGGCCACACTTGGAGAACTAGGCCGAGAGCCCGGGTCAGAGCTGTGAAAAGCAGTTGTCCACAGCAGGCGGGCTTGGGAAGAGAGGCTGTTTTTATCCATTTAGTTTTTCTCTATCCACTTCTGCCACAGAAGAAACTACTTTTTCTTTGGTAGTTAAAAAGAAATGAAGATCTTTGCAAATGTGTATGTGCAAGCACAAGTACTAAGTGTTTTGCAAATGCAAAGCATCATCCCAGGGCCCTGTGTAGGGGACACAGCTGGAGAGCCAGCTCTGCTAGTCCTTAGAAGTGTGGAGTTGCTTAATGGGCCTGATTCCCAACTCTGCAGTTTGACCTAGAAACGCACTGATCTCAGAAAGCGGCAGGAGGAGAGGGGGGCCTGAGCCCAGAGAGAATGGGAGGGGGGGAGGAGGGGAAGGAGGCCGGGTGGCTCTCCAGGGACGCCCTCTATGAGAAGGAGCAGGAGCTTTGAAGCCAGACAGATCTGGGTTCAAATCCTGGCTCTGGGCAGCTCACTCTCTTGGAGCCTCAATTTCCTCATCTGTAAATTGAGATATTAAACCACCAAGCACATTGCCTGGCACGTAGTGGGTGCTCAGTAAACTGGAACTCTTTGCTCCCAGTGGCCAGGGGAGAAGCCTGACCATACGGTCCAGCCCCCCTGCTGCCTTCCTCAGGGGAAGGCGCTCCTCTCGCCACCCCGGGGCTCCTGGCTCCGTCCCCCAGAGGACATGCCAGGGCCAGGTGGGCAGGGCGCGGCCCGGGGCTCCCGCGGAGCTGGGCTACGGGTGCTCAGCCGAGCAGAGGGAGGGCTCCACATACCCCGAAGGAGATGTAGGCCCCCAGCAGGCTGCCCGCGATGGTGGCGTAGCCTCCGGTCATGACGACGTGGACCTCCGATAGCGTCATGTCGGCCAGGTAGGGCCGGATCAGCAGAGGGGCCTCAGTCTGCAAACAGGAAAGGCAAGACGTCAGGTACCAGGGCCGGCCGGGGCAGGACGGGCACCCGGGAGGGGCCGCGGCCCGGGGAGCGCTGGGCACCCCAGGGCAAGAGACGGCCGGGGGGCTGACCCAGAAGTGCCCCACGTGCGCTTTAAAAAGGAATTTTACTGACACATGTTCATAAAGCACTCCCTATTGGGTATAATCACAGAGCTGTGCATTCATCACTTCCATCAATATTAGAGCATTTTCATCACTCCAAAACACAAAAACCAACAAAAACCCCGGCCGCCTGGTGGTCACCTCTCAGTCTCTCTATCCCTCTCCTGCCGTCCTGCTCGTGTCTTCCGCCTCTGTGATTGATTTGTATTCACGTTTTGTATAGCGTCTGTAGCAGTTTGGCACTGTTTATGACTTCCAAAAACAGATATTGGATTATGTTTGTAAACTGGTCTCCTCCTCTGGGCGTGATTAAATTTTGATTAGGGCTTGGATTGGGCCACGTCCATAGGACGTTGAGTCCCCACCCGCTCGGTGGGCAGTGTATTAATCAGCCAAAGGGTGCTGATGCAAAAGACCAGAAATCGGTTGGTTTTTATAAAGGGTATTTATTTGGGGTAGGAGCTTACAGATACCAGGCCATAAGGCCTAAGTTACTTCCCTCACCAAAGTCTATTTTCACGTGTTGGAGCAAGATGCCTGCCGTCGGCTGTGAGAGTTCAGGCTTCCCAGGTTCCTCCCTTCCAGGGTCTTGCTTTTCTCTGGCTTCACGGCTCCTTTCTTCTCAGGGCTTGCTTCTTCCTGGGCTCAGGGTTCCTCTCTTCCTGGGCCTGGCTTCCCTTCGGGTGCCCACGTTCCTGGGACTTGCTTTTCTCTGGGTTCGAGTTTCCTTCCTTTCTGGGGCTGGCTTCTCTTTCCTCTGTGAGCTTAATTCCCAGGGCTCCAGCTTCAGGCCCCAGCATCAAACTCCAACATCAAAAGCTCTCAACTCTGTCCTTTGCCATGCCCTAATCATAACTCAATCATGCCCAGGTATAGATCAGATTACAAACAGAATCCAATATTTCTTTTTGGAATTCATCAATAATAACAAACTGCTACAGGCGGTGACTCACAGAGAAAACCCCTTGGTGGAGAAAAGAGTAGGGATTTTGATATTGGAGCCCCAGGAAATAAACACACAGGAGAAGAACACAAAGAGATAGAGATGGCTCCTTAGACATGGCAGAGGCCCTGGGAAGAGAGACGGGCCGTACGCCTGATAGTTTGCAGCTGCAGGGACCAGAGCCCTGAGCAGCTGAGCTGGGAGAGAAGTGAGCCCCGGGAGAGAGACGAGACTTATCCCTGCCTACAGCTGATATTGGAAGAAGCTGGGACCACGGAGCCTTAAGAGGACGAGGAAGCCTGAACCCTGGCAGATGTCTGCAGCCCTCTTGCTCCAACACGTGGCAACAGACTCTGGTGAGGGAAGTAACTTATACTTTATGACCTGGTAACTATAAGCTTCTACCCCAAATAAATACCCTTTACAAGAGCCAACCGATTTCTGGTACTTTGCATCAGCACCCCTCTGGCTGACTAATACAGAGTCTAACAATACTCACCTGCATTATTCAACCTTCTGAGCTAGAGGTGATGGTCCCCACTTCCCAGGAGGATGAACAGAGGCTCAGAGAGATTGAAAGAATTACTCCTGTTCCCACAAAGGGTTGGCAAGTAGATTTAGCCCCAGTTCTGAACTTTTAATGAAGCCATGGGGGATGTCAAAAAGAAAGGAGCAGGAACAGATGTGACTCAAGCAGTTGAGTGCCTGCCTCCCACTTGGGAGGTCCCGGGTTCAGTCCCCGGTGCCTCCTATAAACAAAGACAAACAACAAACAAATAAATGAAAACCCAACTCAGGGGAACTGATGTGGCTCAGTGGTTAAGCACTGGCTTCCCACTTAAGAGGTCCCGGGTTCAATCCACAGCTCTGGCACCTCAAACAAACAAAAAGGAGCTAGGACACTAGATTATATGTTTACTTTGGGCATCTGGGGAGGTTGGAGCTGTGCTTCTTCCTCTCTCCCTCTGTTCCCACCTACTCTGTGCCAGGCAGTGATCTACAGAATAGGGATACAGAGGTGGGTGAACAAGGTCAAGTCCCTGCCCTCATGGCTCTTACATCCTAAGAGCAGCAAGAGGAGGATATGGAGGAACAGAAATGGAGGGGGGTGGGATGAATAATCAGCAGGAAACCAAGTAAATAAACTATGTAATTTTCCATGGTGGTAAAAGCAATGGAGGGAAGCGCATTTGACTCAACTGCTAGAGCGTCCGCCTACTACATGGGAGGTCCAGGGCTCAAACCCAGCGCCTCCTTGACCCGTGTGGAGCTAGCCCATGTGCAGTGCTGATGCGCACAAGGAGTGCCCTGCCACTCAGGGGTGTCCCCCATGTAAGGGAGCCCCACGCGCAAGGAGTGTGCCCCACAAGGAAAGCCACTCGCATGAAAAAAGTGCAGCCTATGGAGTGGCACCGCACACATGGAGAGCTGATGCAGCAAGATGACGCAACAAAAAGAGACACAGATCCCGAGTGCTGCTGACAAGAATACAAGCAGACACAGAAGAACACACAGCGAATGGACACAGAGAGCAGACAACTGAGAGGGGGGGAAGGGGAAAGAAATAAATAAAAAATAAATCTTTAAAAAAAAAACCACAGCAATGGGGATATGTGAAAGAGAAGGCCTAGTGGTTAGGGGACATTTCAACTTGAGTAAGTAGGGCAAAGGCCCTGAGGCAGAGATAAGCTTGGCCAGTTTGAAGAGCCTTAAGAAGGCTAACGTGTCTAGAGCAGAGTGACGTGTGGGCGTGTGGTTCAAGCTGGAGGAGGAAGGGATGAATGGATAAACGAATGTGGTGGAGACTTGTAATGGAATATTAGTCAGCTGCAAAAAGGAAGGAAGTGCTGACGCATGCCACGACACGGATGAACCTTGAAAGGACTTTGTTGAATTAAATAAGCCAAACACAACAGGACAGCTATTGCATGATTCCACTTCAACAAAACGCCTAGAATGTGCAAATCCAGAGGCAGAAAGTAGATTAGAGGTTACCAGGGAGAGAGTTCCTATGGGGAGGGGGGAGGGAAAAGTTTTGGTAACGGATGGTGGTGATGAGAGCACACTGCGAATGCAACGAATGCCGCTGAATTGTACACTTTAAAGTGGTTAAATTGGGAAAGGTTATATTGTATATCTGTCAGCGTTATTAAAAAGGAAAAGATGGAGGGGAAGGAGGGCAGGCGGGCCACGGAGCGAGCGGCATGGGTGGCATGTGGGTGAAGGGTGGAGGGCGGGGCCAGGAGGGGAAGCAGGGAGAACAGGGAGGAGACAACTGCCGCGTCCAGGTGAAAGGCAAGCCATCGCAGCGGCAGCAAAGGAGCAGAGGGCAGCAGGCACGCAGGGGACGTGGAGGCCGAGCTGGCAGGGCTTGATGGGGGGGCGCTGGGGGCGAGGGGAGCGGGGAAGGAAGGACGGCGCCTCCATTTTTGTCGGGATTACCAGCTGGAGGAGGCTCAATTACTGAGAAGGGAGAGAGCTGGGGGCCTCCCCAAGTTTGTTGAGGGAGGGAATCCAGGGTTCTGTGTGTTTGGCCTTGGCATCTCAAGTCTCAGATGCCCATTAGATATCAAAGAGGAGGCTCGAGGAGGCAATTGGTTATATCAGACCAGGGACTGGGGGAGAGGCCAGGGCTGTAGATCTGGATCTGGGAGAAAACTAAAGCTTTCAAAGACAGGGGCCGGTGAGGCTCCCCAACGGAGGGAGTGAGGCTAAAGAGGGCCCAGGCCCCCCACCACATAAAGGTTGGAACGAGGCAGCCTATCCTTGAAGGTTCCCTGTCCTTGCCCCTTAGGGAAAATGAGAGGAAGATCCAGAGGTCTAGGTCAACTTGACCAACAATTTGTCCAAAGCTAATCTACCCTGGGAGCTCTTCACTCACCCAATGTCACATTCAGCTAAAATTTACAGTTTCTCAGCAAAAAAATATGATCACATTTGCAGCATTTCATATAAGTGGTTTTGCATTTTTGTTATCCTTTTTCCTCTTTTGCTACATTTTGAACACTTTGAAGGATTTTTGGATCACTTATCTGAGAGCATGTCTGCTTTAATTGGCTACAAATACCTTGGAAATGCTCAAGAATCCAACATGCTTGCACCATAGCAAAACGATGTAAATATTCCCCAAAGAGTCCAAAACTGTCCAATCACATATGGCATTATTTGGACAGATGTGTCTCTTGGTGACTCAAATATTAGGCAGATGGGCCAGGGTGGATCTGGAACATTCTCCAGAGTGTCACCTACAGGAGGGTCAGGGCCTTTTGTAAGGGACTAAGGACTGTTAGTACCTTCAGAATCACAGTTGTTTTGGAAAATTCTCTTCCAGAAAGAGGGGGGTGATGTAGTGGGGGAAAAAACCTGGCCAGAAAGGAAAAAAAACCCTGGATTCTGAATCTTGACTTATAATCAGGGGATCTTGGCCAAGCCATGCCTACCCTTGAGCCTCAGTTTCCTCATATATAAAAAGGAAAAGTTAGGGAAGCAGACATGGCTCAACTGATAGAGCATCTGCCCACCATATGGAGTGTCCAGGGTTTGATACCCAGGGCCTCCTGACCCGTGTGGTGAGCTGGCCCGTGTGCAGTGCTGCCATGCACAAGGAGTGCCGTGCCACGCAGGGGTGTCCCCCACATAGGCGCACGCCACATGCAAGGCATGTGCCCCGCAAGGAGAGCCGCCCCACGTGAAAAAAACGCAGTCTGCCCAGGAGTGGTGCCACACACACACAGAGCTGACACAGCAAGACGATGCAACAAAAAAAAGAGACACAGTTTCCCGGTCCTGCTGACAAGAAGAACACACAACGAATGGACACAGAGAGCAGACAACGGGGGGGACGGGGAGAGAAATAAATAAAATAAATCTTTTAAATAAATAAATAAAAAAGAAAAGTTGGACTCCATCTGTCGGGTTTGTGAGTGTCTGAGCTGAAGATAGACTAAACCTAGAGCAATAGGAGGTGCTAGAAAGCTGACCTCTCCCTAGCGTGACCCAGGCAAAGCGAGTACTCCTGAAATGGACAGCCACAGGATAGCCGCCTTTGGTGACCCTCGGGAGAGGGTCACACATCTCCTTCTCTGACTGATCCAGAGCTCCGGGGACCCAGAACATGCCACCCTCTCCAGGATGCCAATGATGGGCCTGAGGGCAGGAGAACGCAGCACCCACCTGGCTCACAAAGATGTTTCCAGCCACACTTAGGGTCTCAGTGGCCGTGGTTCCCATGGTGATCTGCATCAGCCAAGCAATCTAGAAGGAAGCAGGACATTCATTGGCATCACCAAGACCCAGAATCGGAGAGAGTCAGGGCTGGAAGTATTTTACAAGTTTCCCCTCCAACTTCCAACTCAGCGTAGGGCCTCTGCTCCTACATTTCCCCAACAGGTCCGTTCTCCTTCCATTGACAGGGGGATTACCACTTCCCAGGGTCACCCATTCCACCTTAGGATGGCTCCAATCATTAGAGCAGAGCTTTCTAAAATATGTGTTGTGGTTCTCTACACAAAAAGAATTCCCCAATCAAATATATTTGAGAATTTCTGTACAGACACACTCCTTGGAGATTACCAAACATAATAGCTTTGTAAAAGCTCTGAGAAGTCCTACTAGGAAAATAACTTGTTTAAACTTTGTTCAGCTAGTGTTTAGCCCACTTTCCCAAAATTATTTGATCATGGATTCTCTTTACCTAGTAACATTTATTAGCATACTGTGGAACTAAGATTTGTAAAAAACGCTATGAGAAACACTGCCTTAGAGTTCTTCCTTTTAATCAAGAAGAAATCAGCTTCCCTGGAATTTCTGCTCTCTGCTGGTGCTCTCCTCCTAATCTCTTTGCAGCCTTCTTCTTTCTAGCCCGTCACTCCTACTTCCTTCAACCGTTCTGTGCAGGGTTTGGTTTCAAGCCCTTGCACTCTCTGGTTATGAAGCAGTTTGTTTTATATCCCCTTGGTTGAACGTGGTCTCCGGATTTGGGGACAATCCCTTCCCTCATGCCGTACACTGTGTGCTTTTAACATAATGGCTTGGCGTTTGTACATTTCTGGCATACCCCTGGTGGTGCTGGTTCATTCTGAGCTCAGTTAGCTGAAACCTCAAAATCTTTTGCCAAGTCCAGTGCTATTCAATGCTGTCTTCTGTGTTCTGATTTTGTACAGCAGATTTATGAACAGAAACACTGGATTTGACACTCAAGCCAGCCAAATCTGGCTAACGTGGCCCTCTGCTACAGTTTCAGGCTCATAAGATCTTTTTAAAAAAACTTTTTATTTTAAAATACTTTCAAACTTACAAGATGATTATAAAAATAGTACAAACGCCTTACAGAGAACTCCAGCATATCCCTATGCCCCCAGATACCCAGATCCACTAACATTTTGCCACATTTACCATATCATATCTATCAATAAATCCACACATCTCTCTTTAGATCCATCTATTTATCAATCCATTTTCTGAGCAATTGAGTGTAGGTTGTATACATCATGCTCCTTGAACACTTGATACTGCCATGAACATTTCCTAAAAACAAGGATAATCGCTTATGTTACCACCTTAAGTGCAGTTAACAAGTTCAAGAAATTAAACATTGATATAAAGCTGATAGCCTATATTCCTATTTTTTCATATATCCCAATAATGTCCTTTTCAGTTTTCTCTCCTTCCTTGTTAGATCCTCTCCAGGATCATGTATTGCTTTTTATTGTCATTGTCTCTTTCGTTGCTCTTTTAATTTTATTGTGGGAAAATATATTCGACATAAACTTTCTCATCTAAACCACTCCCAAGCATACCATTCAGAGGGATTAATTACAGTCACTGTGTTGCAGTACCCTCACTGCCTTCCATTAGTCAACCTTTCCCATTTCCCCAAACAGAAACCCTACATCCATTTTGCAGTAACTACCCATTCCCTCTGCCCCCCTGCCAGGAAATGTTCTCTAATTTCTATCTCTATGAGCTTGCATATTCTCCAATATTTTCTTTGTGGTTACCAAGGGGCTTAAATTTCACATCCTAAATCTGTAACAATCTCATTTGCTTTTATACAACTTAGCTTCAACAGTATGCCCAAACCATGTTCCTAGATCTCTCCATCACCCCACCTTCATGTATTTGTCACAAACTACATTATGAGTCCAAAATGACTGATTTATCATTGCATTTTATGCATTTGTCTTTTAGATACTGTAGGAAGTAAGAAGTAGAATCACAAACCAAAAATACGATCTACTGGCATTTTAATTTACCCCTGTCCCTATCCTTACCGGAGATCTTCATTTCTTCATGAGGCTTCAATCTATTGTCTATTGTCCTTTCCTTTCAATCTGCAGGACTCTCTTTGGCATCCCTTGTGGGCTGGTCTTGTGGTGACAAACTCCTTCCACTTTTGTTTCTCTGGGAAAGTCTTAATCTCTCCCTCATTTCTGAAAGACAGTCTTGCTGGACATAGACTTCTTGGTTGACAGATTTTTGCTTTCAGGGCTTTAAATATGTCATCCCACTGCCTTCTTGCCTCATAGTTTCTGATGAGAACTCAGCATTTAATCTCACTGAGGCTCCCTTGTAGGTGACATGTTGCTTTTCTCTTGTGGCTTTCAGACTTCGGTCTTTATCCTTGGCATGTGACAGTTTGATTATAACATGGTGCAGTGTGGGTCTATTTGGGTTTATCCTGTTTGGAGGATGTGTATATTACTGATTTTTGTTAAATTTGGGAAGTTTTCAGTCATCATCTCTTTGAATAGTCTCTCTGCCCCTTTCTCTCTTTCTTCTCCTTCTGGGACTCCCACATGCATATATTGCTGCACTTGAAGATGTCCCATTGGTTCCTCAGACTCTGTTCGCTTTTCTTTGTTTTCCTTCCTTCTGCTCCTTAGAGTGGATGATTTCGATAGTCTTATCTTCAAGTTCTCTGATATTCTTCTGCCAGCTCCAATCTGCTGCTGAACCCCTCTAGGGAATTTAAAATTTCTGTTACTGGGGTCTTTGGCTTTGTTGGTTCCTTTCCATAATTTCCATCTCTCTATTAATATTCTCTTTGTCTTCATCTGTCATTTTCCTGATTTCCTTTAGTTCTTTGCTTATGTTCTCCTTTAGCTCTTTGAGCATATGTAGAACCATTTTTAAAAAGTATTTGTCTAGTATGTCCCAGGTCTGGCCCTCCTCAATGAAGTTTTCTAGTGCTTTGCTTTAATCCTCACCTTTGCCTGGACCATCACTTCCTGTTTCTTTGTATGTTTTGTAACCTTTTGTTGAGACCTGGACACTCGGATATTTTAATGTGGTATCACTGGAATTTTGACCCTGAGGTATCTCTTCTTTACACTTGTACCCTGCTAGCATTAGAGATTTCCTTAAATGCCAGGAGCGAATTAAAAAAACTTTTTTTTAAGAGGAAAAAAAGAGGAAACACCTTTCCCAGTCTTTGCAGGTTGACCTGTACGAGTGCTCTCCTTCAGGGTGTATCTATCCTTTCCACACATGTCTTGAGCATGCTCAAGAGGCACTGGAAATTCTCTTCTCTTTCCCTAGGAAACAGTCCCAGGCACTGAACTGTTTGTCCCACAGCCAGTAAGCCCTTTCCCCGGCAGCCACTTGACTGCTCTCCCACAGCGATCTCTCAGACCACCACCATACAGACTGGGCCAGGCGTACATGTTTCCATATATGCGCGAGGGTTATTCTTCTCCCTCTGGAGCCAGTATGGGCTGGCTCCTTACTAAGCACATGGCAGGGGGAAGAGGCCAGCCAGGGCATCACGAGAGCCTACTCCTTTTAAGTAGCCTTTTCCTGGCTCTGGCATGTGTTCTGTTACTGCGGTCCTTTAACGGTTTCCTGGAGCTCTGAGAGAGAGGCTTCTGCCTCCTTGCTGGTTGTTCAAAGTTTCTGTGGGAATGGACCCTGAAGAGTCTCACTCGGCCATCTTGATCAGGGCAGAGCCTCATAAGACCTTTTTGGCATTAATTGTTTTTTTCTCTAACATTTCTTCTCAGTGCAGCCTCAAGACTGCCACCTTCCCTCCCACAAAAGCCACATTGGATTTTGGTGCCATTTCTCCTTAGTGTCATGGCAGGAGAGACTCTGTGAAAGAATGCTTAAGAGCAGTAGACCCTAAAAGAGGGCAGACCTGGAAGTAGAGAATTCTGGGAAGATATAGACCTCAGGAGCAAGGGATTCTGGGAGAGTGTAGGATTCTGGGAGTAGGGAATTCTGGGAAGGTACAGACCTCAGGAGCAGGGGATTCTGGGACAGCGTTAACTCTGTGAGCAGGAGATTCTGAGAGCGCCCAGGTCCTGGATTTGGGACACTCACCTTAAGGATCACCCACTGCATGAGGCCCACATAGTAGAGCATTGACATGACACAGCTGAAGAAAACAATGATGGGCAAAACCTGTGAGAAAAAGAGTGGGATGACCCAAGGTTAGCGGTAGGGCAGGCAGGCGGTGGGGTGCCAGGCAGGGCCCGTGCAGGCCAGGAGACCCCAGGCAGCCCACCCCATCCAGGGCGTGTCCCCTCAGAGGCCCGCCAGGGGCAGAGGAGAAGCGCCGCATCTGGGCATGAAACAACACGTCGCACACACGGGGCGTCTCGGGAGGTGCTACTGAGCAGTCGGGTCCCTCTAAATGATGACATGCCCCGAGTCATCCCTTCCTTTCCCCTCACCACAGACGAGGTCATGTGAGGTAGAAGAAGTGGGACCTGAGTCCAACACTAATTACTACCTGCTTCTTTGTCTGGAAAATGAAGAGAAAGATGCCGGCCTCTCCGGGTTGCTGTGAGGGTTAAAGGAGTTGACTCGGCCACAGCTTGCACAGGGTGCGCCCCTGGTCTACGGCTCTGGTCTTAACCTCCCTCCCAAATTTTGGGCCTGAATGAGGGCCCCTCACCCTCCTGGTACCCTGCCTCCCCCGCTGCCAGCAAGCTTGGAATTAGACTCATCGCGAACCTCCAACCAGCACCTCCTCTCACCACCCTGTTGCCTTTACTAGGCTCAACGCTTCATGGATTCTTTCTTCAGAACTCCTTTCGCACCCGCTCCCCGTGCTCCCTCCTTCAGGCCACGGGCCCGCCCTCGTGCATATCATTGCAGCTTTTCTTATCCGAGGAAAACCTGGCAGCAACTGTATTATCTTTCAGCAGAGGACAAGTTTAATGATCTACGGTTGGACCATAGAAAGTTACACGAGAAAGTCATGAAATAAGAGTGAGGGACTTCTCTATGGGCAGATAGGGACTGATTTCCTAGATAGGTTGTTAAATTTTGAAAAAAGAGAGGGACAGAATTTTGAAAAAAGAGAGACAGGTGTACACTGTGCTAGTATCTGTGTAGAAAGACAGGTGTATGCACGTGTATGTTCTTGTGTGAGAGTGGAATATCATAGGAAGGATGTGCCTAGTGGACTCGGGGTGCCTGGTGGCCTCGAGCTGTCTAGCAGTGATTGCCTTGGGGAGGAAACTGGGTGCCTTGGGGCTCAGGGAGGGAAGGAAGACTTGTGTTTTGTTTTGTTTTTTACCACCTACCCTTTGGTACTGTTGCAATGTTTGTTCCATTCATGAAGTATCTGTTCCAAACAGTTAAAAAATAATAAGTCATGCATAATGGATAATAACATGGGACATTCTTATGCTAAAATACTAAGTGTGCAAATTGGAAATATTAAAAGCATGGAATAAAAACATCTGGAAAGCAGACATCCACGTAGTCAAAGCAGCTGCTTGTGTGCTCTGAGGCTATGGGGATTTTCTTCTCTTCTTTCTCTGTGTTTGAATTTGTCATCTGTTCCTAGACTTTCCCAAAATGGGTGGACAGTTCTCAAGGTGGGGGGAGTCTAGGCAGAGGAGGGGGCGGGGGAAGCTTCCTTTCAGCTTTGAACTTGTAGGGTTTGAGATGCCTACAGAACACCCAAGGGGAATGCCGGGGGGGCAGCTGGATCGAAGGGTCTGGAGGCCAGAGGAGGGGTTTCGTGTGGGACTTGTCCACACAGGAGTGCAGGCTGCGGCCACAGGGTGGGGGCATTCAACGAGGAGATTGCCCTGAGTGAGAAGAGCAGGCAAAAGGACAGAGCCCTTAAGGACAGGGCCAGCGTCACTGAAGGGTGAGAGACAAGGGAGGGGAGAGTGAAGGAGACCATGGGGGGGGTCCCCTGAGGGGGGTGCCAGCAACAGAGCAGCAGCGTTTCAAGAAGGGATGGTCAGTCTACTGTGCCCGAGGCGTCAGAGAACTCCAGAAGGTAAGGACTGAAGCAGACCCTTGGGGTTTAGCAATTCGGGGAGCCCTGGAGGCCTGGGTAAGAGGCCTGCTGGAGGAAGGGGGGACAGGGGCTAATGTCAGGGACCAAGGAGGGAGGGGACAAGAGGAAGCGGAGGCCGCAAGTGTGGACAACCTTTCCAAGAAGCGTAGCTGTGCGGGAAGCAAGAGGCAATAGCTAGAGAGGGGTGAGGGCTGAGGAAGGATTGCTTCTCTTTTTTTTTAAGAAAAGACAGTTTTGAGCAAACAAATTTAGACTCTAGGATAAATTGGGATTAGGGAATTACAAATCCCTGGGAGAAGAGATCCTGCCTTGGGAAACACGGCATGGGGTGAGGAGCCTGCCCCTGGGTGGTTTTCTCCTCTTTCCAGAAGAGTCCCCCGGCGGACGTGGACTTTGTCTAGAAAGGCTCCGTGCTGCGACTTGGTCACCAGCCTCACTGCACTTGGAAATGTCACCGGATGGGGAATGCAGACCCCCGGCGAGATTCCCCCTTGCCCACCTGGTGCTGGGAAACCCACGACCCAGGGGTGCTGGCCTCTTCCGCTTCCCCGAGAGAGAACGCAGAGGGGATGGTGTACTGTCTAGACTGCGTATCCACCACGTGTCCATCGTGCAGACTGGAGGCCAGCTCGGCGGAGGCAGCCCAAGCCAGGAAGGCGCAGGCAGGACCCGACTGAGAACTGGGACGGCAGCCGGTGCCAACCACCGCAGATGGGGATTTGGGGTGGAAGGGAAGCTGTGCTTTGGATTAAGTAGTCCCAAGAGAGGAGGTGAACGGAAGGTGAGAGCTGACTCCTGGGTTTCTAAGCGGGGACAGGTAAGACTAAACAAGGCCCCTGAGGCCGATGTGACCTCACCGCCCAGGAAATGCCTTTGGGGTCTGCAGCCTGGGAGGTGGCAGATGAGGCAGCGCTGGTGCAGGATGGAGGGACGTGCCCCCGGGGGGCCTACTGTGGGCCGGAGACCCCACCCTGGGTCCTCAGAGCCACTGAGGGAGGCAGGCGTACTGTCTCATGTCACAATGGGGACCCCGAGGTCACACGCCTGGAAGGAGGCAGAGTGGGTCCTGGCCAGAGCCGATGGCACAAGCCCTGCCGTGGGGGTGCATTTTCCTGTCTTCGGGGCACATGGCATCCTCTTCCAGGAAGAGCCTTACCCAGGTGGAGCAGCCCCCAGCGCGGCCTGGCCGCTCTGCCCGTGGAAGCCTGAGGTGGGCTGGTCTTGCGAGCACCAGCCCTTACCCATAACTCCAGGAAGGGGGACCTTCCAGCTCCTCGAGGGTGGTTTCTGGACCAGCAGGATCAGCGGAGAACTTGCTAGAAATGCAAATTGTGGACCCCATGCCCTGATTTCAGACTGAGTGGGTCGGGGTGGGGCCTGGGGTTGGGTCTTTCTGGATGATACCAGTGCGCTGGGCTGGGCACAGCCTCTGCACAAACCCAGTCCCCTTCCCAGGACACAGGCTGTGCCTGCAGGACGCCAAGGACGGGCCCCTGCTGTCCCCTCTCCCTGAGGCAGTTCGGCAGGGCTGTCCATGACGAGGTGCTGAAGGCTTTTGTTATTCCCTCCCTCGTCCCCAGTCCCTCCACCGCCCTCCCAAAATCCCCGAGGCTGACTCCCCGGGGCTGCCCGCTGCCCTCCAAGGCCCCAGCACTGCAGACAGGGCCCTGTCGCCAGTGCCAGCCAAGGGAACCACAATAACTCAGTAGTGGAAGAGTCCTCAGAGGTGACCCTGCTGCAGTGCCGTCCCCACCAACATCACAGAGACGCCAAGTCCAGACAAACGGGATTCCTGGCTCTTCTGTGGCCACAGCTCCTGCCATCCCTTTGTCCAGAGTGACCTCACCACACTTGGCCCTCACCCTCAACTCTGTCCAAGTCTCCTTAGAGACCTCTGCGATGCCCCATTGCCATGGGCGCTCTCCTGGTTCAGTTGTCCCACCTCCAGCCTTCCGTTCATCCCTCCCAGTCTCCACTTACTGCCCTCCCACCCCTCCCCTGGGAAGCACACTCGCCAAGGTGACCGGCGGCCCTTTCCTTAGCCAATCCAAAGGCACCTCTTGGTCCTTATCTTATTTGGCCCCCTCCTCCCCCAAATTTGACCTATTGAGCACTGGGAATCGCAGAAGGCTGCATCTTGGGAGATGGAAACATTTCCTTCCCCCTAGAGGTCCCTTAGGGAGAAAATGTGAGCAGCACTGCTGAGTTTACAAGGGGTGCACGTTCCAGGGCTGGAGTGATGGGGAAGGAATGAGGGAGCCTGTGCTCCAGGGTCAGCCAGAGAAAGGACCGAAACGGAGCCGTGGCAGTGGCGTTGCTCACGTGGGTGCAAAGTTCCTAGAAGGAAGATGGATCAGCGTGGAATGATTAAGCAAGATGACATGGGAAGCGGACTTGGCCCAGTGGTTAGGGCGTCCGCCTACCACATGGGAGGTCTGCGGTTCAAGCCCTGGGCCTCCTTGACCCGTGTGGAGCTGGCCCATGTGCAGCGCTGATGCGCGCAAGGAGTGCCGTGCCACACAGGGGTGTCCCCCGTGTAGGGGAGCCCCATGTGCAAGGAGTGCACCCATAAGGAGAGCCGCCCAGCGCGAAAGAAAGTGCAGCCTGCCCAGGAATGGTGCTGCACACACGGAGAGCTGACACAGCAAGATGATGCAACAAAAAGAAACACAGATTCTCGGTGCTGCTGACAAGAATGTAAGCAGACACAGAAGAACACACAGTGAATGGATACAGAGAGCAGACAACTTGGGGAGGGAATAAATAAAAAATAAATCTTAAAAAAAAAAAAGATGATGGCACCAGGAGGCCAAAACACCGCCTGCAGTGGCCTCAGGCCCAGGGTATGCTGGGGGCTAGAGAAGCCCCAGGCAGAGGCTGGACGCCCTGGAGAAGGGACCAGAGCGCCTGCGGCCCAGCAGGAAGGGCAGGGCTCAGAGCAGACATCCCCCGGCCGAGACCGGCCCAAGGCCGTGGATGAGGGCCACGTGATTCACTGGAAAAATGGAAAGAAAATTCCTGAGTCATCCATTCAAACCCACAAAGTCACCTCCGTCTTGAGGGCAAGAGTCCGTGATGCGCGTGTGTGTGCGCGCGCGCGTGTGTCTGTGTGTGTGTGTGTGTACTGTGGAACGAGGGTATAAATCCCATCCTGGGATTCGTGAATCTTGTAGAAAGGGGATTCCGGGCTGGGAGCATTCGGCTCAAGTCCTTCCTCCTGGGCCGGCTTGCTGAGGTGGCCGCCGGCCAGCGCCCTGACCAGGGATTTGTCCGGAGGACGGGGCCTTCCGGGGCCGGGAAATGGCTGGCGTCTGGCTGGGAAACGCTGAGGCTGGTTAACTATCAACCCACCTCACGGCTTATCGCTCCCTCGGCAGCGCGGCCCGTCTCAAAGTCCTTAGTCGCCATTCACATGTTTTAAAATGACTGGGACTGATGTTGAGGAGACACGGCGGCACTGGCTTGTGCCTGGAGTGGGAGTAGAGGCCCCGGCCCGGCGCCGCTGGGGGACGGTGGCTGGGTCACTGCCCCTCTCTGGGACTTCATTTGACTGTGAGCAGTTCGAAGGGGAGGCCCAAAGCTCATGGCGTGCCCTCCTAGCGCCACCGGTCTCTGAATTCATGGTCCCCAAGGGTGACCGGGGAGAGACGCAAGGAGCAAGGAGCAGAGAAGAAAGATGGGTGGAGACGCAGTGAGCGCGGAGTGGCAGCGCGGGAAAGGGCGAGAAGCGGGGCGGGGGCTCTGGTGGGCGGCTGCGGTCCGGCCTCCCCGCTGCTTTTGGAAACAAGGCTTTCACTTCCTTTTGGGCACTGGGCAGGCTTTGTAGGGCTCGGGGAGGGGTAAGGGACACAGGCATGAGTGCGACCCGGGCCTTGTCCTCAAGTAACTAAATGGCAGCACAACATGATGAGCTGCGGAGAGGTCAGCCTTCTGTCCCTTCAGCCTCCAGGTACTGGGAAGCGGATGTGGCTCAACTGATAGGGCGTCCATCTGCCACACGGGAGATCCAGGGTTCAAACCCCAGGCCTTCTGATCTGTGTGGTGAGCTGGCCCACGCCCAAGGAGCGCACCCCGTAAGGAGAGCCACCCCATGTGAAAAAAGCACAGCCTGCCCAGGAGTGGCTCCACACACACAGAGAGCTGACGCAGCAAGATGACACAACCAAAGAGACACAGATTCCCAGTGCCGCTGACAAGAATATATATGAACACAGAAGAACACACAGCGAATGGACACAGAGAGCAGACAACTTGGGGGATGTGGCGGGGAAGGGGAGAGAAATAAATAAAAAATAAATCTTTAAAAAAAAAAAGAGAGAGACACGGATCCCCAGTGCCACCTTATGAGAATCCAAGCGGACACAGAAGAATACTCAGCAAATGGACACAGAGAGCAGACAACCTGGAAGGAGGGGGGAGGGGGGGAGGGGGAGGGGGAGAAATAAATAAATAAACCTTAAAAAAACCCACAAAGCTCCAGGTACTCCCCACACTCCCTCCATTCCCTGCCCCTCTCTCCTGGACCAGGGCAGCCGCCTCCTCACGGGTCCTCCCCTCCAAGCATCCTGTCTACAATTCTCCCTTCCAGTTCATTGACATGTTAGTTTCCCCAAGCTCCAATCAATTCCCTCCCTGCTCACAAACCCTCAATGGCTCCCTATTTCCTATAGACAAATCCCAGATACCAGGAGCCAGGCATTTAAGACCCCTCAAAATGCTGCCCCACCAACTTTGCATGCTTGTCCCCTACCCCCACTTTCCTGCAAACAGCTTCCCTGCCCATCAAACTGGACGACACCTTGCGCCTTTAGACACACTGGCACTTTCTCACCTCCGGCCTTTGCCCCTGCCATTTCCTCTTCCTGCCTATCTCCATGAGTCCAAAGCTTTCCTGTCCTGAAGCGCCACGTCAAATGCCACCTCCTCCAAGAAGTCGTCCTCACTGCCCCTGGTTACAAGCCGCCTTTCCCTTCCCGGGCTCCTTAGGCACTCCCCTTTCACCTCTCTTCTCGCTCTTGGACCCGGCTGCCTGCGGAGGCGTTTTGCGCGTTTGCTCTCTTTAGGCATGAGGAGCTGCTGGTCGCTGACAGGAGCTGCCTCTCCCAGGACCCTCCCCGCACGGCTGAGAGCCCCCCTAGCTGGCGGTGCCAGGCGCAGCCGCTGAACACCTCCGGGCCCAGGGCCAGGCTGACCTGAAAGGCAAAGACGTCCTTGACCAGAGCCTCCCCGAACACGAAGCTGGAGCCGTCCTCTGTGTAGCTCAGGAAGACCTGAACGGAGAAAGGGGCAAACCGCGGGGTGAGCGAGCAAGCACGGTGGCTGGAGAAGCAGCTGCTGCGCCCCGGGCAGCCTCGACTGCGGCCCAGGGCCCAGGCCGGAGGGGAGAGGGCGCCACAGCCTCGGGCTCCTCTGGCCCAGGCAGCCCGGCCTGGGGGCCTCAGCAGGGGCTGGGCCACCTCACAGGGGCTGGGCCACCTCACAGGGCCTGGGTCACCTCACAGGGGCTGGGCCACCTCAGAGGGGCTGGGTCCCTTCACAGGGGCTGGGTCCCCTCACAGGGGCTGGGTCACCTCACAGGGGCTGGGTCCCCTCACAGGGCCTGGGTCACCTCACAGGGGTTGGGTCCCCTCACAGGGCCTGGGTCACCTCACAGGGGCTGGGTCACCTCACAGGGGTTGGGTCACCTCACAGGGGTTGGTTCCCCTCACAGGGCCTGGGTCACCTCACAGGGGTTGGGTCCCCTCACAGGGGCTGGGCCACCTCACAGGGCCTGGGTCACCTCAGCAGGGCCTGGGTCACTTCAGCAAGGCCCGGGTCACTGCAGCAGGGCCTGGGTCCCCTCAGTAGGGCCTGGGTCCCCTCACAGGGGCTGGGTCCCCTCACAGGGGCTGGGTCCCCTCAGTAGGGCCTGGGTCCCCTCACAGGGCATGGGTCCCCTCACAGGGGCTGGGTCACCTCACAGGGGCTGGGTCCCCTCACAGGGCCTGGGTCACCTCACAGGGGTTGGGTCCCCTCACAGGGCCTGGGTCACCTCACAGGGGTTGGGTCCCCTCACAGGGGCTGGGCCACCTCACAGGGCCTGGGTCACCTCAGCAGGGCCTGGGTCACTTCAGCAAGGCCCGGGTCACTGCAGCAGGGCCTGGGTCCCCTCAGTAGGGCCTGGGTCCCCTCACAGGGGCTGGGTCCCCTCACAGGGGCTGGGTCCCCTCAGTAGGGCCTGGGTCCCCTCACAGGGCATGGGTCCCCTCACAGGGGCTGGGTCACCTCACAGGGGCTGGGTCCCCTCACAGGGCCTGGGTCACCTCACAGGGGTTGGGTCCCCTCACAGGGCCTGGGTCACCTCACAGGGGTTGGGTCCCCTCACAGGGGCTGGGCCACCTCACAGGGCCTGGGTCACCTCAGCAGGGCCTGGGTCACTTCAGCAAGGCCCGGGTCACTGCAGCAGGGCCTGGGTCCCCTCAGTAGGGCCTGGGTCCCCTCACAGGGGCTGGGTCCCCTCACAGGGGCTGGGCCACCTCAGCAGGGCCTGGGTCACCTCACAGGGCCTGGGTCACTTCATCAGGGGCTGGGTCACCTCGGCAGGGCCTGGGTCACTTCATCAGGGCCTGGGTCACCTCAAACGGGCTGGGTCACCTCAGCAGGGCCTGGGTCACCTCAAAGGGCCTCGGCCACCTCAGCAGGGGCCGTGACGTGAGGGAAAGCCACAGTGTTTGGCACTCGATCCCCTGAGCACATTCTCCAGGGAAGACACCTTTTCAACAAATTTAAAGAAACACTCTGAGATGAGCATTGCTAGGACAGCACAGAAAAGACAGCAGAGGAAGCGAGACTGTGAGGCAGGTGGAGAGGGCCGTCCGAGGTGGCCCTGGCCCCATCACTCCCCTCACGATGGCACAGCCCTCCCCGCACGCCACCCTGCCCCACCAGGTCCGGGGCCTTGGTGCTGGAATCCTCCACACCAGCATTTAGGGCCCAATTCAGGCACAAGTCACTCCTCTGGTCCAGGCCTCAGTGTTCCCATCTATAAAATGGGGGAGGTGAGGTGATTGGCAACTCTGCCCAGCACCCGTGCCAGTGCCGAGGGCCTGGCCAGCAGGTGAGCATAGACCCCAAGTGTGCTGGACTCCCCCACGTGGAGACGCAGGACGGTGAGAGGTGGTGAGTCCAGGGTCACCTTTGTGTCTTCTGTACGTCATAGTTTAAAAAGTAAATCATGGGAAATGGATGTGGCTCCACCAATTGGGCTCCCACCTACCATATAGGAGGTCCAGGGTTCAATGCCCAGGCCTCCTGGGGAGGGCAAGCTGGCCTCTGCAGTGAGCTGGGCCACGCGGAGTGCCAGCCCGTGCAGGAGTGCCACCCTACGTGGGAAAGCCGCCCCACACAGGAGTGCCAGCTAACGTGCAGAGCTGGAGCAGTAAGATGACGCAACAAGAGACATAGGGGAGAGAAAATAAGAAGACGCAGCAGACCAGGGAGATGAGGTGGTGCAAGAGAGTAATCGCCTCTCTCCCACTCCAGAAGGTCCCAGGAACAGTCCCCGGAGCCACCTAAGGAGAATACAAGCAGACACAGAACACACAGCGAATAGACACAAAGAGCAGACAACAGGGGGAATGGGACGGGGGGAGAAATAAATTAAAATCTTTTAAAAAAAAAGTAAATCATCCGGGTTTTTTTGTTGTTGCAGCACTTTTAACTATTAGAAGCTCCGAATCACTAATGACCATTGAGGGACACGTGCCATGGGTGCAGGTACCTAAGGCCCTCTCCATTCTAGGACTTTCTTCCACATCAGACCCAGGCCTGAAAGGACTGCCCTGCAGGGCGCGGGAGGCCCAGGCCCGACGGAGTGAGCAGCTGGGCCGTCAGCCCCCGCACCTGCCGGGTCTGGGGCCCAGGACACACCCTCCCTCCGTCCAATCCCTCCCCACGACCCTCCTCCATTCCCTGACAACCCACACACCTGGATCTGGTTGCCCAGCCACTGGAATGCCACAAATCCCGGTTCCGTTCTGATGACAAAGAGCCCCAGTGCAAACTGTAGCCCGAGGCCCCAGCACACGGCCCGCCAGGACACCTGCCACCGAAGAAAGGTCCCGGTGAGCTCAGCTCCTCGGGGAGTCCAAGGAGTGGGACGGGGTGCAGGCAGAGGATACGGGGCTGCTGGGGGGCACCTGGGGGCTTCCGGCTTGGCTGTAGAACAGGGGCTAGAGCACTGCACCTGCTGCCAGAGGGCAGACCCTCTCCAGGGTCCAGAACAGGCCCTGCTCTCAGCAGCAAAGGACTTGAGGCGATGGACAGGGGTGTGAAGATCTAACCAAGGGAAGCAGGTTTGGCTCAAGGGATAGAGCGTCCGCCTACCACATGGGAGGTCCAGGGTTCAAACCCCGGGCCTCCTGACCCGTGTGGAGTTGGCCCATGCGCGGCGCTGATGCGCACAAGGAGTGCCGTGCCATGCAGGGGTGTCCCTGCATAGGGGAGCCCCACGCGCAAGGAGTGTGCCCCGTAAGGAGAGCCACTCAGCGTGAAAGAAAGTGCAGCCTGCCCAGGAATGGTGCTGCACACACGGAGAGCTGACACAC
The DNA here is from genome assembly GCF_030445035.2 of Dasypus novemcinctus. Lineage (NCBI taxonomy): Eukaryota > Metazoa > Chordata > Mammalia > Cingulata > Dasypodidae > Dasypus > Dasypus novemcinctus. The sequence continues at coordinate 172,809,318 of NC_080675.1, read as the reverse complement.
AAGATGACGTGACAAAAAAAGACACAGATTCCCGTGCCGCTGAGAAGGATACAAGCAGACACTGAAGAACAGGCAGCGAATGGACAAAGAGCTTACAACTGGGGGGGGGGAGGAGAGAAAAAAATAAAAAAATCTTAAAAAAACAAACAAGCATCTAACCAAAGCCAGCGCGAATCCGGACCAGCCTTGAGTGTGCCCTGCCCTTGGTCTCCGGGTCCCCTCTGCAGGCAGGAGCAGGGCTGAGGCCTGGGGGTCCGGCCTGCCCGGGACCCAGCTCCCCCGGGGTTCAGTGGACCCTCCATCCGCCTGCACCCTCCCCATCCCTCCTCCTGGGCAGGGCTGCCCGACCCCCGCCCTCCACACGACACCTTCACCCTAGGGGAGAGCTGGCCGGGCCCGCCGTTCCCGGGCAGCACCCCTATTCCTAGCGGTGATGCCCAAACCGGGCGCACTCGCGAATCTCCTGGGGGAGCTCGGCTCTGCCTGCAGCCAGGGGTGAGGGGGTGTCAGCCACGCCGCCCAGCAGGGCTGGTCCTGACATCTGGAGGTGGTCGCTTCGCCGTCCAGGTGGCCCACCCGGGGCCCCCCGCAGGGGCAGGTGGGGGCTTGCGTGGGGTCACCCGAGGGGCTTGCTAAGCCACAGCCGGCTGCGAGAGGCCTGGAGGGGGCCTGGAAATGGGCATTTCCAACCAGATCCCGGGTGCGGCCGCTGCTGCTGGCCTGGGGACCTGCCTTTGAGAATGACTTCTTTAGGCCAAGGATTCCAGGGTCGCCTTGGCTCCTTGGGGGGGGTCTCTGGAGTTCCAGCCCCTTCTCTGAGGAGCACTTCAGAACTCCGGATGCCAGGGCCAGGCTTGGACGGACGGGAGGACATGTTCCCCAGGAGACACATGACCCTGAGGCTGGAGAGGCCTCCTCGGGCAGCGCCCCCCGCCTGCCGGACTTCTGCTTAGAGGGGCGCCAGGCCCCCCAGGGGTCTCCAGTTCCCAGCTTGCCCCCATGGGCCTGGGCCCTGCCAGGGCCTCGCCAGCCTCCCCGGGGCCTGTACCCGCTGCTCCCACCCCAGGCCCCGAGAGCCTCTGCCCTACCCACCCCCCCAGCTCCCAGCGAGCCCCAGGGCAGGGAGAAGCCGCGCCGGCCCTTCCAGCCCTGGGCCCGGTGCCCACTCACCGCGCGGTGATGCTTCGAGCAGGCGAAGAGGAGGGCAATGAACACGCAGATCCCCGCGAAGGACACCAGCTGCTGGGGCCTCTGGGAGGTGTCCAGAAGCAGCCACAGGAACAGGCCCAGCAGGGCAGCGAGGCCGAGGCCCCTGCGGGGGACGGACCGAGAGCCGTCACCCTCCATAACCCCTGCCTCTGCACGAGAGCACCCAGGTTCCCGGGGGGAGTGAGCCCGGCACGGCGGGAAGAGCACTGGCCCTGGGAAGGGCCGCTGTGTGACCTTGGGCAGACCACCTGACCTCTCTGAGTCTCAGTTTCCTCATTGGGAAAATGGGGCCAAAGACTCCGTTTCTCAAGCTGGCAGAGAGACGGAAATAAGAGGGTGTGCACCTGGCGCTTAGCCCAGTGTCCAGAATGTGGAAAGGGCTCCTGCCAGGGACAGGAGCTCTCAGTGCCGTGAGGATGCTCGGCTCAGGCCAGCCTCTGACCTGGCCAGGCTCAGGTGGGTCTCTGGGGCCAGAACTCAGCACCCTGGGCTGTGGGCTCTGCTCCCCAACAGCCCCGCGGCAGTGATGTCCATTTAGAGCAGGGGTCTTAACCAGGGCTTAAGCTGGAATTGAAATTAAGAAAAAATAAACACATTATTCTTGTGGGGACGTGTAGGTGCAGGTGTGATCTATTTATTAAATAACCCACAGGATAGGGGGAACTTAGGAAGGGGTCCGTGGTCTTCTCCTGACTGGCAAAGGGGTCCATGGGACAAAAACGGTTAAGAGCCCCAATCTAGAACATTTTGCTGAGCGCCGGAACCCGAGACCTGGCTGCAACCTTTACAGCACCTCTTCCCTCCCTGGGGCTGGGGTTGGCCTGTCCAGGGGGCAGCCTGAAGTGTGGAAAAACCTAGGACTGGGCAGCAGGTGCCCAAGTTCTAGCCCCAACCTGCTCAGCAACTCCCATGGAGCACACAGCACATGCCAGGGGTCCGGCCAGGTGCTTTGCAGGTATCATCTCCCTGAAGCCACAGAATTCTCCCAGAACATTCTTTACTGTCTTCACCTCAGAGGGGAGGAAATCGAGGCACAGAGAAGTCAAATGCCTTGCCCAAGCCCACCCACCGAGACAGCACAGAGCTGGATTTTAAGCCAGACGCGCTGGCCGCAAGGGCCATTCTCTAACTACGACTCTCTCCCGGCCACGGTCACCCAGCTGCGAGGAGGCGGACCCAGAGTCTGCACCCAGGCCAGCTAGCTTTGTGTGACTTAGGTCTTTCAAATTATTGAGACCTGCTCTATGGCCCAGAAAACGGTCTAGCCTGGTAAACATTCCATGTGCACTTGAAAAGATTGTGTCTTCTCTTGTTGTTGGTAGAGTGTTCTATAGGTGTCAGTTAGTTCCATTGGTTGGTGGGTCACTCAAGCCTTCTATATCCTTAATGATTTTCTGTCAATTACTGTTCTCCATTATTGAGAGAGGGACATTGTTATCGGTTGCCTTGACTGTGGATTTATCTAATTTTCTTTGCAGTTCGATCAGCTTTTACGTCATGTTTTCGGAAGCTCTGTCACTAGGTGCACAAATATTTAGGATTCTTTGTGTCTCTTGATCAACTGACCCCTTGATCCCTGGATTATTTGCTCTGAAATCTGCCTTGTTTGATATTAATGTAGACGCCGCAGCTTTCTTTTGATTAGTGATGGCATGCTATGTCTTTTTCTAGCCTTCTCATTTTAACCCATTGGATTTTCAGTGAATTTCTTGCAGGCAGCGTAGAGTTGGGGCTTGCTTTTTTGTCCAATCTGCCTTTGACCCAGGGTGTTTAGACGACTTACGGTTCCTGTGATTATTACTGATATGGCTATGTTTAGCCCTACCATCTTGCTATTTATTTTGTATTTATTCCCTTTCTTCTTTGTTCCCTTTTTCCTAGTTTTCTATCTTCTTCCAGATTGACTTTTTTTTTTTTTTTGGTGATCCTACTTTATCTCTTTTGTTGACTTATTAGTTGTAATTTCTTATTGAGTTGTTTTAGTAGCTGCTTTAGATTTTATAGTGTACCACTTTTAAAAACAGATTTATTGAGATATAATGCATATCCCATATAATTCACCCATTTAAAATGTACAGCTCAATGGTTTTCAGTATAGTCAAAAATATGCTGCAGCCATCACCGCACTCACTTTTAGGACATTGTCAGCACCGCAGAAAGAAGCCTCGTGCCCTTTAGCTATCACCGCTCTACCCACCCATCCCACCACCGCCCCCCAGCCCTGAACAACCTCGGATCTACTTTCTGTTCTGTCTCCACACATCTCCCTTTTCTGGACTTTTGTAAGAATGGAGTCATGTAATGTGTGGTCTCTTGTATCTGGCTTCTTTTATTCAGTATAACGTTTTCGAGATTTATCCATGTTGTAGCCTGAATCAGTACCTCATTCCTTTTTATGGCTGAATAGTATTCCATTGAATGAATATACCACGTGTTGCTTATCTATTCATTAGTTGACAGGCGTGTGGATGGTTTCTGCCTTTTGGCTATTATGAATGATGTTGCCATGAACACTCTTGTACAAGTTTTTGTGTGCACGTAAGTTTCCATTTCCCTTGGGGATATCCTTAGGTTAACTCTATGTCTAATCATTTGAGGAACAGCCTGTTTTCCATAGCAGCTGCTCCATCTTACAGCCCACCAGCAGTGTACGTAAGTTCTGATTTCTCTGCATCCTCACCAATGTTATCATATAACTTTTTAAGTTTTCTTATATTTTCAGGAGGTACTGGGGGTTGAACCTGGAACTTCGTACATGGGAAACAGACGCTCAAACTGCTGAGCTACACCTGCTCCCTATGTAATTTTTTGACTCTAACCACCCTAGTGTGTGTGAAGTGGTTTCTCACTGTGGTTTAGGTTTGCATTTCCCCGAAGGCTAATGATATTGAGCTTTTTTTTTTTTCGTGTGCTTCATGGCCATGTGCATCCTTAGGAGAAATATCTACTCAAATCCTTTGCCCACAGGGCTTCTCAGACTGTGGTCCAAGGACACGGCTGGCTGTATCAGAACCCCCTGGGAGGCTCATCTAAAATATCCACACCTGGACCCCACCCCAGCCTGCCAGATCAGACTCCGGGGGTGGTCCCCTGGCAGCTGTGGGTCCCACACGTGCCACGGGTGATCTGATAGGATGCACTAACAGGACCTGAGGGCTTTGACGGGCCGGGCCCTCTGAATTTAGAAAACCACCGAATCCTGGTTGTCAGAGCTGCCTGTAACCGGAGCTCAGAACCAGACGGGAACTGGCAAGGGGCCCCCTTGATGGCCGTCATCTTTGGAGCCACCTGACAACTCCTGCCTAGGGGCTGCGGGAAGTCCAGCAGGATGGGGAAAGTTCTCCATGACACGGACTCCCCCCGTGGGATCCCCCCCCGGGGCCTCCTGCCCCGGCGCTGACCCAGTGTCTCAGGCCCTGAGCTCACCCACCTCTTAAACCAGCGTGACAGGCGGGGGTTCCCAAGAGGCCTGGCCCAGCTCATCAGTCTGGGCCCCAGGAGCCTCTTCAGCAAGCCGTATGCCAGGAAGACGAGGAGCACGCAGGCCAGCACGAACAGGGCCAGGGCCCTCTGGAAGTCCAGGAGGCAGGCGGTCAGCAGGAAGGCCGCGGAGGCTGGGGCGGGCATGAGACGCAGGGTCAGCGCGGGCCGGGCCTCCCCGGGCCCCTGGCTCCCACTTACTCTGCCCAGTTTCTTCATCTGGAAATGGGAACACTCATCCCCACCAGGCCAGAGGTCGTTACAGAATTAACCGACAGGATGTGAGAAAGGGCTGTGCAAACTGTAAAGGGCTGGCCAAACGCGAGGGAGGAGATCTGAGAGGAGGCCCCGAGGCACGTCCAGAGCCAGCCAGCGGGACCTTCTGGAACACCCAGCAGGTCCTGGGGCTCCGCTAGGTTCCGTGGTGGGCCCAGAGATCGGTTACTCCCTGATGGACTTCCCTGCGTGCCAGGACCTGATCTGAAATTCCCACCAACGACGATTTTCTCTCTAGAACTCCCTTTCCCCTCTGCCCTTCTCCCCTTAGAGTAGCTGAGCCAGTCTGTGCTGGTGCCTCAAGAAGGGAGCGTGGGAGCAGAAAGCAGAGGGGTTCTTCTCTCTCTAGCTTTTGAATTTCCAGAGCCCAGGCCTGGAAGGACAGAACAAGCTGAGCAGCCAGCCGTGGATTAAAACTACCCCTGGGGAAGCGGACTTGGCTCAGTGGTTAGGGCGTCCGTCTACCACATGGGAGGTCCACGGTTCAAACCCCGGGCCTCCTTGACCCGTGTGGAGCTGGCCCATGCGCAGTGCTGATGCGTGCAAGGAGCACCCTGCCATGCAGGGGTGACCCTGGTGTAGGGGAGCCCCATGCGCAAGGAGCGTGCCCCGTAAGGAGAGCCGCCCAGCGCCAAAGAAAGTGCAGCCTGCCTAGGAATGGCACCGCACACACGGAGAGCTGACACAAAAGATGACACAACAAAAAGAAACACAGATTCCTGTGCCACTGACAACAACAGAAGCAGACAAAGAAGAACACGCAGCAAATAGACACAGAGAACAGACAACTGGGGGGGGGTGGTAAATAAAATAAATAAATCTTTAAAAAAAACAAACAAAAAACTACCCCTGGAAGCAGCTGTGGCTCAATCAGTTGGACTCCTGTCTACCATACGGGATGTCCTGGGTTTGCATCCGGGGCCTCCTTGTGGAGGCAAGGTGGCCTGTGCCCGTGGAGAGCTGGCACATCAAGATGACCCAACAAAAGGAGACAAACAGACACAGAAGAATGTGCAGCAAATGGACACAGAAAGCAGAGAGCAAGCAAGCCACAAGGGGGTGGGGATAAAAAAGTAAAATATAAATCTTAAAAAAAAAAAAAGTTTACCCCTAAGCGCAGGCTCCAGCCGCCCCCTCCGCCACCACGGTGGCTAGGAGAGGAGGTGACAGAGCAGGGACGCTGCTGCGGGCCGAGCCTGGGAAGGTGTCAGAATCCCAGGTGTGTTTGTGCCTCTCCTCCTGGGTAGAGCCCCGGAGGTGCCTGTGGGGTGCGGGCGGGCAGAGCCGCGGACCGCTTTGGGGGTTCCGCGCGCCCCAGCAGGTGTGCAAGCAGCAAGAGGAGGAGAGAGGCGGGAGCCCAGAACAGGCCTGGGGGGGAGAGGGGCAGGTGGGGGACCTCCACGCCACCCGCAGGGACAGACAGCCGGGGCCAGCGGGAGAAGTGGGCACCAGCAGACCCCCAAGGCTTGGCATTGGATACGCCCTCCCGGGGGTCCCTGGGAAAAGAGGTGAGGGGCCACTCCAAAAGGACAGAGATGAAGCTCTCGTCACTCAGGCAAAGGTGACACTGAACTAGAAAATACGCCGGGCTGTAGAAACCAGAGTGAGCTGCCCTCACCCGGACGGTGGTGCGCTGGGATTCCGACCCACGGGGGTGACATTTAGAGGCACCCAGGAGGAGGTGTGGGGGCCGCGGGCACAGGGCTACGGGGGTCCGGAGGAGGGGGAATGGGGGGACGGTGGTCACTCAATTCTCCCCCAGCCCGACCGGGCCAGCACCTCGGTGCAGAGAGCCGGGGTCCTCGCGCAGGAGGGACGGGGGCCAGGGGGCCGGCCGGCGCTGTGACCTCGGCGCCTGTGGCCCCTGGCCGGGGCAGGCCCGGGTGGAGCCGCGGGGAGAGGAGGCGGCGGGGGACGGAGGGCCTCGGGAGGCACCTGCCGGCTTCGAGGAGCCCGTCTCTCCCCTGGTGGCAGGACTTTCCTGTCCCTTTGGGACCTCCCTCCCCGGCAGGGGTGGCTGCATGACTACATCCCACCGGGCACACGGCGGGAGCTGGGCCAGTCAAGGCCCTCACTGGGGCCAGGGGCGCCTCTTCTAAGACAGGCCTTCGCTGCTGGCGCTGCCTTCGCCTCCTGAGGAGAGAGACTTCCTGAGGTAGGGAAGCCATTGCTACGGCACAGAGCGCGAGAGGCCGAGCCTCACAGGGACGTGCTCGACAGAGAGAGGAAAGAGCCAGGGAACATCGAAATGGCCGAAACACGGAGACCGTCCTCGCTCACCGCTGTAAGGATAATTTAAGAACTGAGGGGAGTGGGCGCAGCTCGGTGGTTGAGCGCCTGCTTCCCATGTACGAGGTCCCAGGTTTGATCCCCGGTGCCTCCTAAAAACAGACAAACGGGCAAATGACAAAACCAACTCTCACTGGGGAACGGATGTAGCTCAGTGGCTGAGCACCTGCTTCCCATGTATGAGGTCCTGGGTTCAATTCCCGGTACCTCCTAAAAAAACAATCAAGACTGAGTTCCTGCAAAGAAACAAGACGCAGCAAACAGACACCAAGAACAGACAAACGGGGGGAGCGGGGGGGAAGGAATTAAATAAATAAATAAATCTTAAAAAAAAAAAAAAAAAAAAAAGACTGAGTTCCTGACAGCGAAGACAAACGTGGAAACAGGACGAGCTAGGGGCTTTTCAGTATCCGCTAGAAGGAACTATCCCATTTCTTCAGGAGAAACAAGAGGGTGGGGAGGCGGCCCACAGAGGAGGTGCGGATTTCAGATCCTGCCGAAGGAAGGCTCGGCCTCCTCAGGCACCCGCTCTAGAAGGAAGCTGTGAGGGACCGCCAGCCAACGCCATCATGGCAGAGGCCCTCGATTTCAGCAAGGAGGCTGGGCGCCTGCCGTCTGCTCGCCTTCCTCTCCCCTCCCCGGTCACCGACAATGGCCTCTGCGCCCACGCCCGCCCTCCCCTCTGCACCTCCAGCCTGAGCCAGGGTGAGCCTGCACCCGTGAGCACTGCCCTCCACCTGGGCCCTCGAGCTCCTTTTCTGCTCCATCCGGCCTCTCTTCATCCCCCATTCCTCCTGCCCGCTCCACTCCAGCTCCTGAGCACGGTCAAGTGTTTCCCACACAAACACACCCCCATCCTTGACACTTCGTCACACCGCCCCCCTTCTCATAAAGATTTCCCCGAAGGGCTGCCTCCCTCGCCTCACCTCCAGTTCCCTCCAATCCCGCTCAGGCGGCGCCCGAAGTCCCTCAGCCCAAGGGCCGCTGCCCAGGCCTTGTTCCCTGGCCCGCTTCCTGCCCCGGGGCTGCTGATCTGGCCTGCCTTTGTGCGACTCTTTCCTCCCGGGGCTGTGAGGACAGGCCAGCTCCTGGGGGCCGCCGCCTGCCCTCCCGCCCAGTCCCTTCCAGGGCCCCCTCCCTCTGCCAGCCCCTCCTGTGTGGCTGGACCCCGGCCGCCGCCCTTGTCCCCCTTCCCAGTTCCTTCTCCAAGCAGCCCTGGGAAACCTCCTCCACCCGGATGACCTGGCTGCAGCACCCACAAAGAACTGTCCAGAGCACTTCCCCCGCCCGCCGCCTCCCCCCGTGTCTGTAGCTCTGTGGCAGCACCACCGTCCACACAGTCACCCAGGAGAAATCTGGGGTCCCCCAGGCGTGCCCCCGCGGTCACGTTCCCAGCTGAGCTGGCATTGTTTCCAGAGAAGCTGCCCGTGCCTCTTTGCACGTGTGCACTTTGCACGGGCGTCTCCTCTCCCCACCCTTCATGCCCGCCTCTTCCAGGGTCCCCCAAGGAGAACCTGAACTTGACACTTCCTCGTTTAAACCTGTCAACAGCTTCTTCTGCCCTTGTGGGTAAAACCCGCGTCCCTGAGCACGTCCCCTTCCCCGCCTCGGTGGTCCATGGCCCTTTCTTAGCCTCAGCCTCTGGCATTCCTTGACTAGAACTTTCCTGACAGCAACTCTAGACTGTTTACCAGCTCTCTGCCCACACCCTGCCACTTGCCCCCTTTGCTCTGGGGACTCTGCTGCATGGGATGGCTTTCCCACTCACCACCCGTCCCCATCACCTGGCTAACTCCTACTCGACCCGGAAGCCTCAAAGGACCCCTCCTCCTGGAAGTCCTCCCTGGTCACCCCCCAGCCCTCCTCGGTGCTCCCGGCTGGCTCACTGCATCACGTGGAAGTTATTTCTGTCCCTCTCTTCCTGACTAATCAGGGACTCCCCTGGTGCCCGCACACCTGGCCCGGGAGCTAGCCCTGCGCTGGTGCTCAGTAAACACCTGCTGAGTCTCGGGTAAGCGGATGGCGCTGCCCAGACATAGGGGGCTGGCGAGGGCTGGGGGGCTCACCGGTGCAGAGCAGGCCCGTGAGGATCCAGCGAAGCAGCTGCACGTGCTCCCTGCAGAAGCGCCTCGCCTTCAGGGCCAGCTGCAGGCCCCTCCTGGGGACAGGACAGCAGGTCTGTGGGTGGCCCTCCCCAAGTCCCCCCCCAGTGGGGATCCTCACAGCTCAGGGTTCAGAGCTCTCCCCCCAGTGTCCACCGAAGCAACCCCTCAGCCTATCTTCGGATTGCCAGGGGGATTTCGTGCCAGCTGCTTCAACTCTGGGTGGGCGCCCCTGGTCTGGCTCACCCCGCAGGAGAGGCCAGCCGAGCTCCCTTGCCTACGAGCCCGGGCGAGTGGACGCTGGTTACTCTTCCTTCCATGGAGGTTTGGGGCACCCACCTGCAGCCACCAGGGGCCCAGGGGCCCCACCCGCCTCCCGGGGCAGGCCCGTGCCCCCAGGGAAGTCACCTACCCTCTGGAGAGGGGCTCCGGGGCCCCCTGGCTCCAGCTGTCCCCGTGCTCAGCCGGGCTCCTGTCCAGGCTGGGGGCGCGGCCTTCCTCCTAGGCCCCGCAGAGAGAGCAGCGTCAGTTGCCCCCCCAGCCAGAGCGGGGGCCGGTGGGGAGGCCCTGGTGGCCAGCAGCGCCCACCGGCACGTCGGGGGGGGGGGGTGGGGGGCACTTTTGCACAGGAAGTAATTAAAGGACAAAATTAAATTCTGCTGGGCATGCAGGAAGGGCCTACTGTGTGCTGGGCCCTGAGCTGGGCACATCCCTGCTCTCAGGCAGTGCTGGAGGGGGAGGGACATGCGTGGTGGTGGGTCAGGGGGGCTGAGAGGAAGCCACCGGGCAGGGCCACCATGCCATGGCCTAGGGAGATGTCCGACAGCGTGCCAGGCTCGCCCTGGGGCTGCGGGGGGCCGCGAAGAGCAGGGGCTTCACCAGGGGAGGCTGGGGGGCAAGAGGGTGTCAAATTAGTCTCCAGAGTTCTGGGCGGCGGGACTTCGGCTGGGGCATCCCAGAGCAAGGCCTCTGTGCGAGCTTCTGGAAGGCTGGGCCTGCCTCAGAGGCCCTTCCCGGGTCCCTCCTCCCAGCCCTCCAGGCCTCCTCCCCCACTGCCCTCTCAGACCAGGACTGGGTCAGCCCATAGTAGGTGCTCAGGAAACGTTGAAGGAACGAGGTAAAAGGGGCCTGGGGGTGGGGGGTTCCTCAATGGACAAGCAAGGAGCTGAGGAGGGAGGAGAAGCCGCAGCGTGGGAAGGAAGACGGTGACCAGAGGCCTCGCCCACCGACGGGGGAGAGGACGGACCAGGCTTTCCCACAGCTCGGCCCCCGCGTTGTCCAGGCCGTGGGCCACGGGCGTGAGGGAGATGGACCCTCGGCGTCTTGGCGTGTCTTCCTCCATGTGCCGGACCTTCCAGCTGAAAGACAAGGGGCCCAAAGCTGAGCCGGGGAAGCCAGGCAGGGCTTAGGCACAGGGTCTGGGGAGAGGAGGCTGGGGGGCACAGAGGGCCAGGCCGGGGGCGCAGGGGCCAGGCACAGTTGGAGTCCCGCCTGGGGCCTCCCCCAGGGCCGGGGGCCCAGCCCTGGCTCTCCCAACACAGCCGAGGGCGCCCCATGAGGCCTTCCTTCACTCGCTTCCAAGCCCGTGAGAGGCAAGTGCGCAGGAATTCTGGGAGGCCAGGCAGAGGCAAAGCAAATTCTGCCCATTTCACAGGGAAGGCAGGTAAGGAATTATGCACTGGATATAGGCTTTTTTTTTTCCTGAAGAGAAGCCCTAGTTTTCATCACTCTTCATAAAAGGTTTAAAATCACTGCTATGAAGTGATATCTTGGGAAATGGGTGTGGCTAAACTGATAGAGCTCCCGCCTACCACACGGGAGGTCCAGGGTTCAAACCCAGGACCTCCTTGACCCGTGTGGAGCTGGCCCACGTGCAGTGCTGCTGCACGCAAGGAGTGCCCTGCCACGCAGGGGTGTCCCCGCGTAGGGGAGCCCCACACGCAAGGAGTGCGCCCCGTAAGGAGAGCCGCCCAGCGCGAAAGAAAGTGCAGCCTGCCCAGAAGCGGGGCCACACAAACAGAGCAGACGCAGCAAGATGATGCAACAAAAAGAGACACAGATTCCCAGTGCTGCCGACAAGGATGCAAGCAGAGGAACACATAGTGAACGGACTCAAAGAGCAAATAACTGGGGGGGGGGGGAGGGGAAGGGGAGAGAAATTTTTTTAAAAAGTGATATCTTTGTTGCATTATGTTTCCCCCCCTCTGAAAGGTAGAGACAATATGAAGACATCATTCTAGTCCCTGGATCCAGCTGTACCTGAAACCAGTCCTACATGCCTGGACTTTTCAATTACAGGAAATTATCTATCATCCATCTATCTATCTATCTATCATCTATCTATCTATCTATCATCTATCTATCTATCTCTATCTATCTATCTACACTCCTTTCATTTGGTGAAGCTTATTTCATACATTTAAGCTCGTTTCTAAATGAAAGTCCTAACTCCCCCCCCCTTTTCTTCCCATTGCTCCGTCTGAGCTCGTGCCTGGCAGGGCTGACCCACCCAGCGGCGCAGACACGCAGCAGGCACACGGGTGGCCGCTCGCAAGCAGGGGCCGCAACCTGTGCACACAGACCCGCAAGCACAGCTCAGAGGCAGGCGCGCGCTCCTACTCACACGATGTGGTGAACGGGTCACCCGCGGGGAGGGACGGAGGCGCCCGTTTCCGTGGGGACAGGCCAGGTCTGAACTGCTGGTGCTCCGGCCTGTCTCCTCACCTCAGCAGGAAATTCCTGGGCAGAGTCCAAGCTGGAGGAGGCTGGGCCTCCTACCCCGCTCCCAACGGGCAGTCCCAGGCCAGGCCTCGCACAAACCCCAGCCTGCTCGGGGAAAGGGGCAAAGGGAAGGGGTAGGGCCGACCAAGGCCTGCCCCACGGCAGCTGTCTGTCCCCGGAGAGCCCCTCCTCTCCACTCTCCCCTGCTCCCCACCTGACCTCTCCCAGGCCTTGCTCCAGGCCCACCTCCTCCAGGAAGCCCACCTGTATTATTCCCACCCTCCCCTCCTCCCCCCTGCAGCCTCTTTTCTTCCCCCTGCTCTTTTGGATCCTGCATTTTATTTTTCATTTTGCCCCATTCCTAGTCTCCCTCTCTCACTGGGTCAGTAATTATAACAGCAACTTGCCTTCCTAAAAAGGAAACAAATTGCACAATTGCTCCCCACCTCCATTTCATTTTTTTTTTTTTTAAAACCAAGGCCTAAATAGCGTGCAGTCAAGGGATAACCACTTGAGTTTTTTTCAAGCCTCCAACTAAACATTAAGCTTATCTGACAGGATCGACAACATCTCTTTAATAATTAATAGTCCCCGGGACAAAATCTTTTAATGATGCATAAATACTTCCTGGTAACCCAGGGTACAGGACAAACTGCCCCTTCTGGTGGTTTTGGACGTTTGAGAGTGATGATGGCTGCAGGGCAGGGGTACCCTCTCTCTTTTCAAAGAATGTTCTGGTTATCCCTCGCATTACCACGAAGCTCGCCACGCGTGTTGAGAACCACCGCAAGCTTCCGGAAGCTCAGTGCCCGCAGCGAGTTCAAGTCCTCCCTAGTCTGAGTCTGGAGCTGACCCCAGCCGAGACGGTGACACTGTTCCCCAGGGGTAGACTGTTCTGTGTCACTCACCTCACCCCAGGGCTTCACACTACCCAGCAGTTGTGTCACCTGTTTCCTGGGACGCGGGCGTCCTCGCAGCACCGCTCATTCTGCGGGGGGCCCCGTGCTCCCTTGACTGTAAACCAGGCGTCCGCGTGTCATCTGGTTTGTCCCGAGGACACCGGTCGCCGCGGGCAGCCTCCACGGGGATGGCTCCGAGCGTGCCCAGCGGACGGCACGTGGCCATGGCCGTGACGCCCCCACCCAGGGCCCCCCTGCTTCTCGGCCTCTCCTCCCCCGGCCTCCCCTCTCTTGGCTTCTCCTGGTCCTCAGAGGAAAGCTGGACATCCGGGGTAGCCGCACTGGTCTTGGAGCCCCCCCGCCCCGCAGCCGTCATGGGCCCTGAGCTGGAACAAGAGGCTGAGTGTCGTGCAGTGAACTCTGCACGAGCCCAAAGGTCTCCGTTCAGCCCTGACGCTAAAAGGTACCCTGTTTCCTCATCTCTGAAGCAGTGGGGGTGGCTAACGGCGCTGCTGGGGGTTGAATTGTAGCCCTTCCTCCCCCCACGAAAAAAAGAAAGAAAGAAAGACACGGTCAAGTCCTAAGCCCCGGCCCCGTGAGTGGTGCCTTCTTTGGAGAAAGGGTCTTGGAAGATGGGACTAGCTAAAAGGAGGGTGTACTGGTCAGTCAAAGAGCTGCCCACACAAAGTACCAGACATCTGTCAGCTCTTTGGGGTAAAAGCTGGCAGCTCCAAGACCCTCAGGAGACCGACTCAAGGGTGCCTCCTCGCCAAGGCCGGTCGCCGCGGGTCGAAGCGAGAGGGCCGGCGGTCCCCGCCCGGGCCCTGGGACCTTCTCGGCTTTTCTGTTCCCTTCAGCTACAAGCTGTCAGGCAAATGCTCATCTCTCCTCCCGGCGCTTCAGCTGCTTGAGGCTTCTCCTTTCTGTCACACGGTAGGACTGAAATGACCAAGTTCTCTTCTCTTCTGGAGCGAGTGTCCGTTTCTATCGGCCCACCAAGGAGGCAGGGACTCAACCTGAGTCATGCGCCACGGACAGTGTCGAATCAAAAGCCCGAAACTGATTTTATCACGTCAGCTCAAGGCCTTGGAACTGGATACAATCAGAGGGTATCACATTCAGAGGAGCTGGCTAGTTCACAAACACCGTCTTCCTTTTTCAGGGGGATTCACAGATAATACCAATCTGCACAGGGGTCAGACTGGATTAGAGAGGGCCCTCGGCCACTCAGGCTGGCATCCTCATGGAAGGGAACCAGGGGAGAAAGCCATTAGAGAGGGCCCCTGGCCACTCAGGCTGGCGTCCTCATGGAAGGGAACCAGGGGAGAAAGCCGTTAGAGAGGGCCCTCGGCCACGCAGGCTGGCGTCCTCATGGAAGGGAACCAGGGAAGAAAGCCGTGTGACCCAGGAGGCAGAGACAGGTGCCGGCCAGGGGGGCGCCAGGCCCCAGACCCCAGAAGCCAGGGGGGTGCGGAAGGTTCTGGCCTCCAGGGCCGAGGCGGCAGGGCCCTGCCCACACATGGCACACCCCGGGCCTCCAGGACTGAGAGGCAGGGAGCTTGTCTGGCTTTACGCCACCCCGTTTGGGTCCTTTGCTGCAACAGCCTTAGGAAACTGAGACCTACCTGCTCGTCAATATTTATGAGGAATGAGCTCCCCCACAGGTGCAGCCAGGCTGGCAGCGGTCAGCGCCGTCCCGGGAACACTCTCGGGGCTGCCCTGACACCCTGCTCTCCCCCTCCAGGCCAGGGGACCCGGCCTTCCTGCCCTCTCCTTCCCTCAAGGAGGGGTGACCAGCAGTCACACTGGCCCCTGAAGCCAGTCTCCCTTTTCAGGTGGAATTTGGCTGAAAGCCACAGGCTGGGCGGTTGGGAGGCTGACTAGATTGGGGTGGCGTGGCGCCTCCCAGGAATGACCGAGAGCTGGAGGACCCCGGGGTGACCTGGGCCTGGCCCGTCCAGCTGTGTGACCTCAGCACGTCACTTCACCCCTCCCGGCCTGGTGTCCTGAGGAGCCTGAAGGAGACCTTCTCTGAGGCCCGGCCCGGCTGGGGGAGGCCCAGGATGGAGCCACGGCCGCAGCTGGGTCCAGGGCCGAGTGGGGAGAGGACCTCTCGCAGAGCTTTCTTTCTGTCAAAGCCAGAGAGCACGTAGAAGGCCTATCGTGAAGAGGCGGCTCCACCTCCCCGTCCGTCGCCCGCTTCTCGGCGGCAACCACTGACTTGTGTCTGGCGTCGGTCTATCTGGCAGTCACCTCCTGTTTTAGGGGAATTCTTGGCCAAAGATTTGGAGAGAACCCCTTCTCCTTGCCAGAAACTGATAGAATAAAGAAGCTGTTTTAATAAGATAGTAGCAAAACATTCACAACAAGCAGAGGCAGACAGGGTTTTTCAATCACCTCTTTATTTTCTTCTCAGGATTCCCTGACTCGACTTGGGTGTCCAGACAGCGGACAAAAAGTGAGGCTCATCCCTGGCCAAGTGCCATGAACATGACTTGCCATGCTTCTCCCCTAAATCTGCTTCTTCCTTTTACACCTGGGATGCATGGCTGCGAGATCACCCACAAACAGTTTTGCCTTTCTTATTTGAGGCTTCAAAAAATGAGCTTCCTTTAGTCATAACAGAAATTAATTAGAAAGTAGCAAGCAGGTAAAAATCCTCACGAATAGAGCAAGACACAAAGGCCGACAAACTCTCTTCAAGCTAGCATCCAAGGGTCTTCTGAAGCAAGAGTAGGCGCATGACCCCCACCCGTGCAGCCCAGAACCAGCAGGCAGGGGGGTTTACCCAAGCAGTTCAGAGATGGCTGTTTCCAGACATTGGTTACTACCTGGTATAATACCTTTACCTTGTTGTCAAGCTGTTGTCTTACTTTCCCTCTTGCCTCTCCATCTCACTTTTTTTTTTTTTCAGAACCTCGTACATGGGAAGCAGGCGTTCAACTGCTAAGCTACAGCCACTCCCTATGAAGCTTTTTTTTTTGTTTTGTGTTTGGAGGTACCGGGGCAGGGCATTGAACCCGGGACCTCGTGTGTGGGAAGCTGGCACGCAACCACTGAGCTACCCTGGCTCTCCCACCTTCGCTTTTTCTCCAGGGGCAGATGAAGGTGTTTCCTTTACAATTAGATCCAGAATAAGGTGGGTGGCCATTCGTGTCATCCTGCTGGGTTCAAGGCTGACGCCCTGGCGTTTATGTTCTTTGTCCCCAGGCTGAACCCTTCTGAGGTACGCCCTTTCCCTTCGGCCATTGGCAGAGGCTGTGGAGGTATTATAGAAACTGGGTCTCCATTGCCTTGTTGGCCAAGAGCCTCACCTGGCGTCACCGTTGACAAGCTGGTTTACTATACTGACAGGAATAATTCCTCAATGTCCCGTCCTCTCCCGCTGTCAGAGAAGTAGTCTGATGTGGTACCCTCTGAACCCTAGAGCAAAGTCATTTCTACACAAGGGGCCGTGACAAGGATTTCAGGCCTGCTGAGAGGAGCCAGTAAAATGAATACAGCACAGACCAGCAATGTCCATTCCCGGTGTGACGAGCGGGTGGCACCCATGAAATACAGCTGTTCCAAGGAACAAAGTGGACACCTCTGAAGCTCACGTCTAAACATGGCAGCGCGCCTCCCTCCACCCAGGGGAATTCCACGGATAAGACCATGCCATGGCGTGGATGGCACAGCCCGTCCCTCCCTCCACGTTTCCTACCAACTGTCTTTTCCATAGGAATCTGCAAATGGTACGCCTTGTTGGTGAAACCCTCCTTTCCATGCCACTCATCCCACAGAGGCACGTCCCATCAGACCCGAGGTTATCTGTGTCCGCCGCCCTGCAGCCCCGTGACCATCAGGAGTTGGAGGACAACCTGACCCAACACGGGCGCCTGGCACGGGCTGGCCCCCGGGTCGCAGCCTGGCCTGCAGCATTTCCTGCTGCGCCCCCCGGTTCCACATCCCACAGGGCCGTGCTGACCTTCCCCACGGGGCCGAGACCTGGACGGGCCGGTGGGCAAGATGCAGGCCGGCCTACCTCATGGGAAGGCAGACACGTGAGGCTCTCTCCGCCCGGCCTGGAGGAGGGCAGCGTGCCTGGGCCCTGCGAGGATTCCAGGAGAGAGTGTCAAGGTGACAGTGGCCAGCGTGGCCGAGAGCGTGGCCTCGCCAGCCTCTGTGCTGAGGGCTTTACCTGGACCCTCAGCCAACCATCCCAACAGCCCCAGGGAGCGAGGTGGGCCCCGGCCACCTGTTACCCACCTGGCCTCCACAGAACTGCGTGACGGGGACACAGAGCCATCGGGCAGCAGCTCCCAAGGCCACGAGCCACCTGCAGGAGAGCCTAGGGTGGTGGATGGGTGCTCGGGAGAGCTGAGCTGGCGCGCGAGGCGACTGCCCCACGTTTCCTCTCCACCTGCTACTTGGCAGGCAGGTGGAAGGGCCGCTTTACTGTCAGACCCTAGGCCCGTCCTTGGTGCCCACAGCTATGAATCAAGTTCTCTGGCCAGACCCCATGAAATCAGAGATACTGTCTCTCAACAGCTTCTCCAGGGCTAACTCTGCACCACCCTAATCAGAATCCTACTGCTCTGAAAGCATCGCCACGTCCTAACAGACGAGAAGAGCTCCCGTGGAGCTCCTCTGCCAGAGACGCGACAGGCACAGCAGGATGCGGGGCGGGGGATGTCTCAGGTGGGCTCCTTAGCCTGAGAGGGGGGGTCCTTGTTTAGGGAGTTTACTGGAAGGAAGTGGATGTGGCTCAACTGATAGAACGTCCGCCTACCATTTGGGGGTCCAGCGTTCAAACCAAGGGCCTCCTGGCTCGTGTGGTGAGCTGGCCCACACGCAGTGCTGCTGTGCACAAGGAGTGCCAGCCCACACAGAGATGTCCCTGTGTAAGGGTGCCCCCAGCGGAAGGAGCGGCCCCCGCGCAAGGAGAGCTGCCCCGCGCAAAACCACAGCCCGCCCAGAAGTGGTGCCACACACACAGAGAGCTGACGCACCAAGATGACGCACCAAGAGACACAGATTCCCAGTGCCCCTGACAAGAATACAAGCAGACACCGAAGAACACACAGCGAATGGACACAGCAGACAATGGGGAGGGGGGTGGGGGGGAGGAGAGAAATAAATAAAAAATAAACACATTTTTTTAAAAAGACATTTATTGGAGGAGATGGGGAGTGAGGGATGCAGGATATGCCAGAAGTGAAAAAGCACGAGTGCAGTCTCAGCGAGAACCTGGCTCGAGTCCGTCCCCGGGGGGGAGCTCAGGAGCACAAGCTCTCCCTTGGAATCAGCCGCCCCCACCTGAGGCGAGGGGCCAGCCTTGAGTGCCCCCTCCCCAGGGCCCTACTCTCCCGGGCTGCTCAGCCCTGGGCCTGGAGCTGCTCTTGCCTCCCGGGGCAGGTGATTTCCATCTGGCTGAGGGCGAGTCTTCAGAGAAGGGCACAGCTGGGGGCGGTCCCCAACAACTCACGGCAGCTGGGAGGTGGGTGCCCCAGCCAGGGCCGTCTGGGAAGGGGGCCAGCAGCTCCCGCTGTGGCGGGAACCATCTGTGCATTTGGCACACCCTGGACTGCAGGCTGCTGTTTGACCCCAGCACGTGCCCGTGCCCAAGCCATCTCTTCTCCCAGAGGCACTGCGGCGCCGTGGGCCTCAGGCAAGACCCCGGCTTTGTCCACAGCCTTTTCCCTGAGAGGATCCCCACCAGAGGCTTGATGGAGCCAAAGAGGTGTGGTGTGAAACCAGGACTGCTTTACTCTTTTTTCTCTTTAGCCAGCACGTGACTGCTGAGCTACGCTGGCCCCCCACGTTGATTTTTACATTTGTTTGTGTGTGGTTTGTTTTGGGGAGGTACCGGAGATCGAACCCAAGACCTCGTACGTGGGAAGCGGGTACTCAACCACTTGACCTACATCTGCTCCCCAGGACTTCTTTTTTTTTTAAGATTTATTTATTTATTTCTCTCCCCTTCCCCCCCTCCCCAGTTTTCTGCTCTCTATGTCCATTTGCTGTGCTTTCTTCTGTGTCTGCTTGCATTTTTGTCAGTGGCACTGGGAATCTCTGTCTCTTTTGGTTGCGTCATCTTGTTGCTTCAGCTCTCCGTGTGTGTGGCGTCACTCCTGGGCAGGTTGCATTTTTTTCACGCAGGGCAGCTCTCCTTGAGGGGCGCACTCCTTGCGCGTGATGCTCCCCTAGGCAGGGGACACCCCTGCGTGGCTCGGCACTCCTTGAGCATCAGCACTGCGTGTGGCCAGCTCACCACGTCGTGGGTCAGGAGGCCCTGGGTTTGAACCCTGGACCTCCCATGTGGTAGGCGGATGCTGTATCAGTTGCGCCAAATTTGTGCATTCATCATGTCAATCAGTATTAGAGCATTTTCATTGCTCAAAAAATAAAAAATAAACAACCCAGAGAAGCAGCTGTAGCTCAGTCAGGCTCCTGTCTCCCATATAGCAGGCCCTGGGTTCGCGTCCTGGGGCCTCCTTGTGAAGGCAGGCTTGCCCACACGCTGAGGAGAGCTGATGGCCTGGGCACCGCAGAGAGCTGACTCAGCGAGGTGACACAGCAAAAAGGGAGACCAGCGAAAACACAGAAGAGACCACAGCGAATGGACACAGAGAGCAGTCAGCAAGCAAAAAAAAAAAAAAGTCGCAAGTGGAGAGGGGAAGGGAAAAAAATAAATAATAAACAACCCAAACAAAGACACGAGGCTTTTCATTCGGTAGGAAATACCAGCTGGCTGACTCGCAGGGCTGTGCCGCACAGTGGGTCTGCAGGCACTGCCCCAGTCGCCGAGGAGCCAGTGGCCAGAGCAGCTGACTTGCCCATTAGCTCAGCCACAGGATCCACGGCATCACGTCCTGTTGTGACTCCACCATGCAGGTATGTGCCGCCAGACCAGGATGAGGGGCCTTCACTTCCAGGCACGCTGCGTCCCTTGAAGCTGGGAGTAGGGTGGCTGCCGCCTCTCACTGCCCTTTGGAAGTAAGAGGACACCGCACCAGCGCTGAGGTCAGAGGACGGGGCTCCATGGGCGGTGGGGCGCCGTGGCTTCCGGGTGCCGGCAGGGGGCCTTCCCGCCCCCAGCCTCTGGGGAGAGGACCCTCGGGTGGGCTGAGGCCCATCAATCTCAAACCTGCCCTTTCCATTTGACAGAGGAGCTTGAGGTCACCCGCGCTGAGAGGGATCTGATGGGATTCCCGATGGGCAGCTCCTGGGGCAGGAGGAATTGGGGTTCCTCCCTCGGCCTTCTGTTTTAAGCAAGGTCTGAAAAGGCAGCCGGTAGAGGAAGCTTAAAGGAAGCTCACCGCTGGGCAGCCTCCCGGCCCCGCCGTGGGCAATTCTTCTGAGCTGTTCTTGTTTTTTGTACTTCCGGTAGTATCCACTATTAAAAATATAGCTAAGAAACCCACAACGTCTCTAATAAAGAAATAGCTATAGATAGCTAGATAATTCTTTATATACAGAGAGAGCTATAGATATAGATTAGATAGATCATGGCACTAGCTAGAGAGCTAGATACTATTTCTTTTCAACCTTAGACAGTATCCCTTGCCTTCCCACTATTTACAATGAAGATTTAGCTCGTGAACTATTCTTTCCAGTGTTTGGTCATTGTTGTAATGGTTAATTTTATGTGGCAGCTTGGCTAGGTTATGGTGTCCAGTCGTTTGGTCAGTCACTGGCTTAGATATTGCTGTGGAGGGTATTTTTTTTTCCCTTAGGACGTACTGGGGATTGAACCCAGGACCTTGTACATGGGAAGCAGGTGCTCAACCACTGCTTCCCATGTATAAAATACCTGCTCCCTGTGGAGGTATTTTGTAGATGGAATTAGCATCGACAATCAGCCGACTGTAAGTAAAGGAAATTATCCATATAACGTGGGTAGGCTTCTTCCAATCAGTTGGAGGCCTTGCTGGCAAAGAACTGAGGGTTCCAGAAATAAGAACAGATTCTGCCTCAGGACTATATATACTCTCTACTTCTTTCCAGCATGCTGGCCTCCCCTAAGAAACCTTCACCATCATTCTGACCAGAATTTCTCTTTCCTCCGTAATTTGGACTTGCCAGATCTCACAATCCCATGGGCCAACTCCTTAAGTTGCTTTATGTTTATGTGTGATACTAGCTCTCTCTATCTCTAACTCTACCTCTTTTTTTTTTTGGCTGCAAAAAGCTTTATTGTTTACACTTGGTTCAGGGCTTGTTAGAGGGCTACAAGGTGGCAGTTAGAAAGATGGCCCCTGGCTGGAGGGGCTCAGGCAGGAGCCTGGATGCTGGGGGAAGAGAGCCCTCCCACGGCCTCTGGGCTCCAGAGGGTGAGCCTTTCCAAGAGAGCCTCGTCCAGCCTGGCCTGGGGCCAGCCGGCCAGCAGAGGCTGGTCAGGTGGTCCCCCATCTTCTCCATCAGTCTCACCTCCTCGTCTAGGAAATGGTTCTCCAGGGAGTCCCAGAGATGGGGGTCTGTGTTGGCAGATCCCAGGGCACGCAGACCCAAAAGGGCCTGGTTCAGGGACTTCTCCAGGACCAGGGCAGCTTCCGTGGCATCCAGGGGATCCCCCACCCATCCCGGGAAGGTTTCTGCGCGTCCTGGAAGAGGGCGCGGCCGCTGCACTGGTTTTGCATCTTCCAGAGATGCTCGGCACCCTCGTGCTTCTCCTTCAGCTCGCAGAAGAAGCGGTCCACGCCCTGCAGGGCCACATGGTGGCGGTGGAAGTAGTAGCCCAGGGAGAGGTCGGTGTAGGGGGCCTGCAGCTGCAGCTTGACCAGGCGGGTCACAAAGGCCTCCACGTCGGCGGAATAATTCTGACAGATCTGGGAGGTCACGGTTGGTCGACGATGATGAGCTAACCACAAAAAAGTGGTGTTGGCTGGTCCCGGAAGCGGGGGAGGGCTGAGAAGTTGATCCTGGAGGTCACAACTGGAGAAGCCGTTGCAAGGTGGGCGACACTGAGGAGCTGTGGGGAAGAGTCCTGGGGTCTGTTCCATTCCAACACTGTTGAAGCAAGAGACAGATCCATGGGATGGCCTATCTCTAGCTCTCTGGCTCTATCTAGCTCTCTCTCTCTACCTCTAGCTCTAGCTCTATGTCTATCTCCTGTCGGTTCTGTTCCTCTGGAGCGCCCTAATCTAGTTACACGACCACTTTCAGTTCTTCTCCTTAGGACGCACTGGGATGGATTACCATCCCTGCTTGGGCTGGCAGAGCAGAGAGCTGGAGGGGCCTTGGTCCAAGCCATACCATGGCCAAGCCAGCCCTGGACGGACCAGGCCGAGGCTCCCACAGCCTGCAGGCCTCTTTCCCTAAGGCAAGAAGAACTCATCTTGTTTAAGACCACTGCTGTCTGGGGCTTTTCTGCTACTTCCAGCTGTGCTAATCCCAGTTCTAACACCACTGCTCTTGGGATTTGACACCAACGTCCTTTCACCTGTCTCCTGCACCTCTCCATGGCACCGCAGACCCCGCGCTCGCCGTGCACTGTCCCCAGGAGCTTCCGTCCTGTCCCTCTAACGTAAACAGGCGCAAAGCCCTCGCCCCTGCTGTTTGCTCTGCTGGCCCACTTCCCCTGACCAACGCCCCTCTGTCCTCAGCAACTCATGAGAGGCTCCTCAGGCTCCCAGTCCAAACAGATCCCACCCCTGCCGGTATTCTCTCCTAGCACGTAATGCCTGCGTATCTGCCATTGCGTGTTGCCTGGCGTGTTTGTTTAATATTTGTCTCCCATTAGATTGTATGCTCTGTGAGGGAGGGCTCGATGTCTGTTTTGTTCACTATTATCACCCAGCCCACATAGTTATCACATATAAATAGGTAATTTTCACATGTGATAGGCAGTCTAGACCTATTTGTAAAAGGAAAAAAGGAAACGATGAGGCATCTCAGCTCAAGAGAGGTTAATTAGGCAACAAGCTCAAGTTCACAGGGCTAGGAAAGCTCGAATTGAGCTGTTTGCCTCTCCTGTTCCGAAGTCACCAAACAACTTTCTGATAGTTTGGCTTCCCTTGAAATTTTTCCTTCAGAGGAGAAACTCACTTGTCAGGCAAACACAAACGTCTAGTCTGTTGATGGTTAAACGTCTCATTGAAAAATAGCAAGATGGCTTTGGTAGGCAAATTCCATTTTCTTGTAAGTTAGCCAGAATGGGGCAGCCTCCCAGTGTCTGATCAGCCCCAAGTCCTGACAACAGCAGGCTTTTCTGGACTTGGGAAACCGAGAGCCAGGCCGTGCCTCAGGGTGAATTCACAGTTGGGGCCACTCCCGAGGCCTGCACAAGGGTTCTCTCTGGAAGAGCAGGAGGAGCTAGTATGCTCTTACTTTGCAGTGTGTACTAACCATTTTTCTAAAGCATCCCACTTTTCCATGGGCCGCCACCCCTTCGTCATCCCCACTGCCAGGCCAATCAGACCCTCTTTCCTGGGTGGAGCCACATGGTAGCAAGAGGCTTTGGAGCTGATGTGGGCAGGTTTGCTTAGAGGGGTGGCCAGCAGGCCCGAGGTCAAGGTCCCCAGAGCTGCCCTGACTTCTATCCTCCCCTAGGCCAGTTGTTCAATTCTTCCTTCAGAAAAATGAGTTAGCTGGCATCCTTCTAACAACCCTTTAATTCTTACTTACGTGAGAGTTCCTCTTGCGGGCAATCAGAGAACTCTAACTGATATAGACATTCTTACCAGAGAAGATGTTACAGGACACGGATGCTCCTTCCTCTCCAGTGGAAATAAGGAGTTTTTGTGAATTGGTCCTGAAGGTGAACTAGGATGAGGGGCGTTGGAATTCCCATTCACATCCTGGCAGGGAAGTATCATTAGCAGCCCAAAACTGAGGAGCTGCTTTGGACATCATTGCTAGGCTAGATAATGGCAATGAAAATCTTATTACCTCAAGAAACGGAGTGAAAACCAGGGTCCAGCTGTTCCTCTGTAGAAATCCCCTTACTGCTGGTAGTCATTGAGTTTGTTGAAAACAAACCCAGAGACTGATTCTGCAAAATTGCTCAACTCACCACCTGCTATAATCCCATCAGCTCCTGGTCTTGAGAAAGAGTGAAAGGGAACCAGCTAATAGAAAGGCTTAAAAACAGAGAGATCCCAGGGGCTTCCGGTTGACCAAGGTGGCATCGTAAAGAAGATCCAGGGTGCCGTACTCCCAGAATCTTTGCACAACTAGCAAAGATGTCAGAGCCATCTTCCTCAGAACTCTGGAAAAGAGTTAAAGGGTTTCAGTAACTGGGCAAGTGTGAGTGGAGGAAACAGCTTTAAAAAGTGGTAGAAGCTCACACACCTGGGGGCGGGGAGAGCGGCGGTACATGGGAACTCTGTATTTTCTGCTTGATTTTTCTGTAAACTTACAACTTCTCTAATTAAAAAAATATATTTTTTAATTCTTATTAGCAGATCCCCAAGTTTTTATGAACTGCAGGACTCTACAAATTCTAGTCAATTAAGCACATGCTCAGTGTTTCAAAGGGTGGCGGCCTCGAGGAAGTTTATCCTTCCTTGCATGATGCAAACTACCACTGCCTATCGTCAGTCTCGAAGAAACCACAGAGAAGCTCCCAACCACTGAGAAAAGAAATGTAAAACCTAAAGAGCTGCCAAGGTGTGAGAGAATACTGAAGACTGGGTTTTTTTGTTCAATTAAATTGCCTTTATGGTGGCTTTGGCAGACATCTGGGGACCAAATGACTAATTACGAACAGAAAGAGCACATGCCTTTATTAGAGGGCATGTAAGATGAGTTGTGAGTAAATCACTAAATCTAAAATTCAATGAGTGCTCCCTCACAGCTGAAGAAAGCTTCTGGCGTGCCGGAGAAGGCACAGGGCCTCACATTCTGTTGGGTTTTAATAAGTCCCCTACTTGAAAACTTACCTGATACCCTTTACTGCAGACACGAGGGTTCCAAAATCTGCTTCTTAAATACTCTTGTGTAAGAAGGACTCTGGAGACTTGTCGGTGGTGTGATAGAGTGGCTTGTCCTGGCTCGTAAGAGCAGGTTGTTCAATTTTCAGGAGTGCTTGTGAACTGGTTGTTAAATATTGGCTGTTAAAGGCATAAATGACTACTAAACTTACAATTAAATAAATTCTATTAAAAACAGAGGCAATAGATACTCAAAACTCACCCCTGGCTGGTTATTTTATTACAGTTCATTGTTATCTTGGGGTTATTGTTATCTCTTCTATCTGTATGGTATAAATACTAGAGGCTGGGAATAAAGACTACTGTAATTTTTAAAAAACACATTTAGAAAGACAACATTTATGGACAAGTTTTCCAAGGCTGTTCGTGGTACCTCCACTCATCAGAGATTCTGTGTTCAAAGTAGAAGCTCGGGCAGCCAGATACAGTTCATATAGTTTTGAGGGGCTGCCTAGTACAAATCTGGAGCAGATGTTGGCACATGCTATCTTACATCAAAGACCAGGAAGCCAAGAAAGGCAGGCACGCCAAGATTCCAGGAGACAAGAATGCTTTATTGGGTCCATGCATGCATCGAGCCCATCCACCCTCTCCCTGCCCCGACGGGACCCAGAAACCAGTCTCCATCTTTGTCGTGAGAAATGCTTTGGCGAGGCTCTGCCGGCTTTTCTCTCTAGGCCTGGAATGCTAATTGGAAGAGCTGCTCAGAAGGGGAGCAACCTGATGTCAGCCGCAGAGAGAGCTGGGAAGGACAATGTAGGAACATGGTCAGAAAGGACGTGGGCATGGAAATCAAACCTCGAGCTATGGTTAACCAAGGACTGGGTCCCCAGGAATGAAGAAGGGGGGACAGTCCCTAAGTTATTATCTTATTTGCCTAACTAAAGGGTCCTGGTTGGGCGAACAGGTCCTGCCTCAAACTGCCAAGGGAGAAGGTAAAATCTCAATTTCCAGGCCTTAAATTGAGAGCTTTACTCGCAGGCTTCCCCAAGGGGCTCTGTGTCCTTTTATCTGGAACAACAGAAGGGAAGGGAAAATACCCAATTTGGGGAGTGGGTCCTGTAGGATACTGCCTCCCAGCTGAGTCCATTCCTGGAGATAATACAAGAGCGCAGTGGTCTGCCAATCAATGAAGGTGAGTAATATACCCAGTTTTACACCACTGTAGCCCCAGCGGAACCCCAAAGCCAACAGAGGTTATTTTGAGGGTACAGTTGAAAGGCACATATTTGGCAGCAGGCATAATCCCTGATTTGTCCAATAAGAGATACTCTAGTAGGAATAGGCTTGAATTAGCCTATTGAGAATTTTTTTTTTTTTTTAGATTTATTGTCTTATTAATTTGTTACTCTTAGGAAGTCTTATTTTTGACTGGACTCAGATTTGAGGTAGAAGCTCTCAGAGAGGACAGCCTCTGTCTCTTGGCAATCTGTTCTTGGCATTTTTCTTTGGCCTCCTTCATTCTCTTGGCCAAAGTGTAGCATATTCTGCAGCCTCTTCCTTATTTTTCTTGGTACGCTGTTTCTTCAGGGCAATACGCCGACGTTTATGTTGCAGGACCCGGGGAGTAACAAGACGCTAAATCCTGGGTGCTTTGGTCCTGGGTTTCTTACCTTCTTTGTTCAGAGGTTTTCTCACAACATACTGGGACAAGCACACGCCATAAGAACCCCTCCCCCTTACCAAAATGGTAAAGCAAAAGCAATACCATATTTTGGAGCAAATGTAGAAATGAGTGTCACCATCAAAGACTTGAGCATGAAGTCGTGGTGACGCTGACCGGGGCTCGGTTTGGCCAGTGCAAAACACCTGGAGGCGTTTGGATTGATGTAAACTTAAAAAAGCAATCACTCCAACGGCAGGTGCTAGTCCAATACAATCTTCTTGCCAGAAATCATCCAGCTTTTGGCATTGTGTGTATATTTTGATCTAGGGAATTCATTTTGCCTCCATTTTGATGAACAGGGAACCCAAGAAGCAATTTCTCTTCACCTGGTAGAGCTGTCATACTCTACTGTTGTCCTGGCTTAAAGATACATGTTTCAGCTGTCCAGTTCTATGCCACAACCTGGCTCACAGGGACCCTGATTTCCTCACCACTGTCAAGGTTCATCGTACAGATGGCAATGTGCTAATAGGGATTGGAGAGCAGCAGGTATCAGACCCCCTGGGTGCCTTGGTAAGACATGTGGGTCAAAGGTGGGAGCTAAATGGCATGAAGACACAAAGATCTGCCCCCTCAATAAGTTCCTAAGGGTTGAAGAACCTGAGGCAGGTGGAATATTTCCTCCATAATGTTGACCAAATAACTGCATTTGAACCCCTTACCACGAAGGCCCAATTCCAGTCAACACATGCCACTTTCAGATATCTTGCTCCAACCTGTTTTCTTACTGATAGGAAAAGGTGTCAGCTTTGGGGTGGTCCCAAAGCAAGAGAAGGTTCTCCAACTGGGAAGGCCTTTTTAGTACAAAAGCTTCTGCCACCAGGTCACATGACCGGGCAGATCCAATGGTGCTAGAAGTATCTGTCCGTGGCACATTGGGAAATCACATGGAGTCTGTGGCGGGGAGGAGTGCTGTTTGAAGCACATTGCAAGTCCTGATAAGAAAAATACAGTTGGGGAACCCAGGGTTCGCAGCAAAATGATGCTCTGGCCAATAAGTAAATATTATCCTTTTGAACAACGCCACTTTGGCTTACCACTGGGCGCTGGGGGAGCCTGAACGCTTGGCCACAGCATATCAAGTGGCCACGCTGCCCTCATGAGCCAACGCTCTCTTATCCACCAAGCCAGTCAGGCCTGGCCATGACACTCCATTATCAAGGGGACAGAGGCTCTCCAGGACAGGCCTAGAGCAGGCTCTGAAGACAGTCAGTAGCATATGAGGATCTCTGTCAACCCTGCCTTCTGCCGTAGTGCTGAGCTCACCTCAGTCTTCACCGCCAGCTTAAAGAGGGAGCAGGGATTTGTTTTCACCAGTTTGGGCCCTTGTTCTGGAGTTGGATCTGCTTCCCTTACCCATCATGCCTTTTCCACATCATTATCCATGCAGTTAGAAGTTATGGTGTCCCTACATATTGCAAAAGTAAAATAATGGATTGACACCTGTGGCATTCACTCATCTTCTCAGGATTCCCCACAAACCGGAAGCAGCTGGCCTGAGATTACGGTGGCCCAGTGTGCTGAAAACTCAGCTGAGAAACACCATGTAAGGCCGGGTCAGCCCTACAGGACCCAGCATAAGCTCTCCCTGGCGGCCAAGACATGGAGCTGGTTCCCCTACAAGGCTGGCAAAGTGTGGAGACGGGCCTGGTAGCACTGTGTCTGACGACCCACCCACCTCTCACCCCTGAGGTTGGGCACTAGGCTGGGGCAGTTTCAGTCCTCAAGAGAGAAACAAATCCACCAAAAAAACAAAAGTAATGACTCAATTGAATCGGAGGCTGAGGCAGCCACCTGGCAATTCCAGGCTCCTGAGCTAAAGATAACAAGAGGGCATTGGCGTTAACTAGAGTGATCAACCCTATCAAGGAAACATATGATTACTGCTACATAATAAAGGACAAGGCTATAAATAGAATGGGCAGAGTCCCTGGAGTAGCCCTGCTACTGCACGCCCATCACACAGGCGGGGACACTAAGAAGCCAGACTTCAGGACTGAAGGCTTGGGTCACTCCTGGTCATGAACACCAGTCCTCGTGGCCAGTTATTGAAATGGCCTTTACCCATATCCCATTTCTGGCAGGGCAATACAATATTGATTGAATGTAGTTAGTTATACCAGTTAATCCTCAAGGCACAGTATCTCCAAATGGGATTGTAATAACACCAAATGGGGAAAGAGAATCTCTAATGATATAGGACTTGAGAATGGGAGCCCTGTGTCCTTAACCCTGGAAATAGTAGCTGGATGTGACCTTGAGTGGTCATCCGCTAAGCAGAGAATTTTTCGTCGTATGTGGGAGAATCATAATATGGGGAGCACAGCACGTGTGTGTGCATGTCGGGTGGTGTCTTTTGTTTATGCCTACCAAGTCCTTTCTTCTCTCCCACTCTCCCCCATTCTTCTGGTAAGACCCCACCCCCCACCCCCCATCCTTTGGGAAATTCCTCTCTCCCACTCCATGATACTCTGAGCTCCAGGTCAGATTCCAGGAATTGGCTTCTTGAGTGGAGCAGGCCCAGTGGAACCAGTGGGGGGTTGGTGTTGTGTTGATCTTTCAACAGCAGCAGCCCATGGGAGACCAGCTCTGGGCCTGCCCTGGTTCCCACCCTTCCCAAGGCCAACTGTTCAGGTCTGCCTTTGGTTCTGAGCTACCCAAGCACCCTTCCATGAACCCTTTTCTCCTTGTCTGAGTTGGTCGGAGTCAACTTTCGTTACTCAAAACCCAAGAACCCAAAAAATCTCAAAATCCAGGAGCCCTAAGATCTCTTCCAAGATCCATGTGTGCCTCCCAAGAGCTGCCAGCCCAGGTCTGGCATAACGTAGGTGCTTAGTATTATATATGCCTCCTAAATGGATGAATGAATAAATGAATACAATTCCAGCTCTCCATTCATCAAAGCAATCTGGATATTCGGGCTGGGAGAGTTGGAGGCACAGTGGGGCCAGAGGGAAAAGTGGGGAGTCAGCTGCGCACAAGAGGAGGTAGAGAAGTCAGAAATGTCCAAATGGGGCAGGGGATGGGGCAAGGAAAGGCCCCAGGTGGCGGGGTGGGGTTGGGAATGAGAAGGGGAGCCTCTCTGCAGCTTGAGAAACAGGAAATGGTCAGTCAGTGAGTGGCTAGGGGACAGAAGCTGGCTGTCTCCGGGCTGGTCTTGCTGCAGTGGAGGTAGCCAGGGCCGTGGCGAGTTTTCCCAGAGCCTCCAGTTCTGCTCCTTCCTGGGCTCCTTCCTTTGTGTTCCTCTTCCAAATGCAGGAGCAATTCCAAAGGCCTGAGCCCCCGGAGGCCCTGCTGAGGGCACACCCATGTGCCCAACAGTGTAGGAAGAGGAGACCACCTCGCCCTGGCCTCAGAAGGCCACGCCTGCGCTTCAGTCCAGGAGCCAGAACGTGGCTTCGTTCTGCCAGCAGGCCCAGGGACTGCAGGACGCCTTCAGAGAATGGGCCTGGGGAGAGGAGACCCCGACACCCAGAACTTCCCACCACACCAGATGAGGGCAAGCAGGAGGCGGCCCGGCTGCTTTGCTGCCTTCCAAGCGGAGCAGGCTAGCTCCAGACCCAGCCCGCCCCGGGCCTCAAGCGGAGAAGCTCGGGACGGGTCTGGGGTCCTGAGCCGAGCAGAGAATCCTTGGGAGTCCACACCTGAGGCCCCAGAGCTGGAACCCCAAGAGCAGGAGCTAATGGTTAGACGTAGGGGTCCTACAGACACCCCTCGATCTGTGTGCAGGGTGGACTGCACCCGTCCTGGAACTCCCGCGTGCTTCCCCCAAACCTCAGCCCTCCACCCCGGCTGAGGGGGGCTATGGAATTCGCCGTGGCCCCCTCCTTTCAGCATGGAACGCCAAGTCCACCCTTCCCTTTGGCCAGTGATGCTGACACAACCCTCAGGCCAGCCCTCTCCTCACGGGCAAAGAGCTTAGAGAAGTAGGGGAAGGGTGTCCTGGGCTGCAGAGAGAGGCCAGAGGGTCGGCCCCTCGCCTGGGTGGTGGTGGGCAGAACACGGGCTCAGGGCTCGGGGACCCCTGGGCAAAGGGACAGGCGAAGAGTCGGCGAAGGGCTGGCAGCAGGTGGCAGGTGGCGGCAGGTGGCTCCAAGCCAGGGACAGGAGGCGGGGGAGCGAGTGCCCGAGGGACGGGGAAGGCGAGCGGCAACACGCCTCTCCAAGCACACGGCAGGCTCTGGAAGGGCCCTGACCCCGGCTGGGCTCGGGCAGGTCAGCGGCACCACAAGCTGGGACGAAGGAGGCGAGGTGGCCGCGAGGCGCGGAGACCCTGAGAATCACTGGGCCAGACACTGTGCAGAGGAAATCTGGAGCCCTGAGGACGGGGAGGGGTCAGGGCCGAGCAAGGGCAAGAGGGGAGCGTTGGCCAGTACACCCCCGCCCCGAGTGCAAACTCCACCGCAGGGCTTGGCAGGGGCCAGGCGGGGTGCAGGGCGCAGCAGAGGGCTTGGGAGCCTCCGGCAGTGACAAGTGTAAACTTTGAGGCAGGCCGGGCCACCCGGCACGTGGAGTGGGGCCAGCCTGAGGCCTGGGGGGCCCTGGGTGGGGACGGCAGCAGGAGAGGCCCCAAAGCCGTCTGCTGAGGAGCTGGGTGAGGGAGGGGCTTCTCAGGGAGGTCCCGGGGGGGGGGGGGGCCTCCGTACACCTTCTCGGGTGAATGTCGCGTTGGGCAAGTCTCCGGCGGGTCGAGCTGCTTCCTGCTTGGTCTGCGGTGGGCTGAGGCCCGCAGCCTCCCGAGGGCGCTACCGCAGGGCCTGGGCCTTGGGGCCCCCTTCTTGGGCAGGGACCGCCTCTGAGGTGGGAGGGGTGGCCCTGGGGCTGGCGGCGCTCCGGCGGGCGCTCTGGGGGCTGGGCGGGCCCTTCTTGTGGGGCTGAGGGCTCAGCTGGGGGCCCTTCCTGCCGGCAGACGGACTCTTGGAGCCTTTGGCCTTGGCCGGGGGCTGGGCAGCCTCGGGGCCCTTGAGGGGTCTCAGGCCCAGCATCTCGCAGTAGGCGCTGCACTGGTGTGAGGAGGCAAACTGGTCCAGCAGGGCGGGGAAGCAGCTCTCCTTGAGGCCTTGGTACCTGCAGCCGGAGATCGAGAGCTGATGCCCGCGACGCGCTCGGCGCCCTGACCCAGGGTGGGAGGCCCTGCGGGGGAGGGCTCCGGATGCCCCGGCACGTGGACCTCATTGTGCGGGGCGCAAATTGTCCTTTTTAGTATAAACAAGAGCGCACTCAGGTCACCACGCCGTGACAGGGCCCTCGCCCGTCGGCACGCGCAGGGCTTCCTCGAGGGAGAAGGAAGAATGGGGCTACGTTGAGAGCCCAGGATGGCAGGGGGCCCCCAGCAGGTCTCCCCACGGCCGTGGGACCCCTTTGGCCCCAGGCCCGGAAGCTCAGGGCAGGAGAGCCAGGAGGACGGGGTACATTTCGTGCCCTGGATGACTCTCGGGGGGCCTTCCGCCCCCAGGAAACCACTCACCCTCGCAGTTTGGTGGCGATCTGCACATCAGTCATCTTCCAGTCGGCCCCTGAAAAGAGAGGACGTTTGGGGGTGACGCCTGGAGCCTCTCTCCCCCAGCCTGGGTGGGCTCCAGGGCCCCCCTTGTCTGCAGGCTGGACATCCCTGCAGATGGACACTACCCAGGGCTCAGGAGGTCGGGCACCCTCCGGCTGGTGGTCATCACCTGGTGGTCATCGCTGCCAGTGGGGGGAGCTCTGCATGAGTGGTGGAGGGAATCTTCCCATTTTTACAGGAGAGAAGTAAAGCATGTGAGCAAAGTCACATTTGTCCACTTATTAACTGAGCACTGACTCTGCAATGGCCAGTCCCTGTGGGTCAAAGCAGTTCAGATTTTCTGACTCCAAGATCCAAAAGTGGTCCAACCATGTGATGCTGCCTCCACGGGCTGGGAGCAGGTCACCAGCTGGGTGGGCTTGGCTTTGTGCTAAATTCCCCTCCTCCCTCTTAGGTGATTCATTTATCCAGGTGAGAGAGAAGATGGGACTGTGAGGCCAAGTAGGGGGTGACCAGTGGAAATGCAGCCCTGGGCGAGCCTGGCTGCTGCCCCCTCACGAAGGCGGCGAACACTCCAGAAGCTGCGGCAGGCTTCTAGGTTAAGATGCCCTTGGAAGAGCAGAGCCAAGCAAAAGGGGGGTGGAGGAAAAATCTTCTCCACCCTGGTCAGGCCACCCAAGGGTCTTTACATAGACATGGGACCCTCTTTCCCTTTGTTAAACCATCCGGGAGCCTGCCTCTCACTAGCGGGGCTGAGTATCACGGCGTGCTGGAATTGAACACGTGTGGGCTTTAGAACTGCTGGATTTACATTTTTAGCTCTGTGATTTTTGAGCTGTGTGAATTTGGCAAGTCACTTAATATCTCAAATCCTCAACTGTAGGAGTGAGGAAAAGAATACCCATCCTACAAGAATATAGAGAAGCTCACAATAAGTGTACAAAGGCTCTACCATAGTACTTGAAACAGAACAGAGAGGCAATAAGAAGTTTTGTCTTGGGATTTGGCTCAACAGATAGAGCATCCGCCTACCGCATGGGAGGTCCAGGATTCAAACCCAGGGCCTCCTGACCCGTGTGGAGCTGGCCCACGTGCAGTGCTGATGTGCGCAAGGAGTGCCCTGCCATGCAGGGGTGTCCCCTGCATAGGGGAGCCCCATGTGCAAGGAGTGTGCCCCATAAGGAGAGCTACCACACATGAAAGAAGTGCAGCCTGCCCAGGAGTGGTGCCATACACATGGAGAGCTGACGCAGCAAGATGACGCAACAAAGTGACACAGATTCCCAGTGCCACTGACAAGAATACAAGCGGACACAGAAGAACGCACAGCAAATGGACAGAGAGAGCAGATGGGGGGGGAAGGGGAGAAAAATAAATAAATAAAATCTTTTTAAAAAAAAGTTTTGTCTCTTCTCTTTCGGCATTTATCACATTCCATCAGACATTACAGCAAAGAGGAGCCCTTACTCTTGCACAGAATTTTACAGTTTGCCGAAGGCGTTCACAGATAAGCCTGAGAGATAGGTAGGGGAGATGTTTTTCCTGCAGAAGGAAAGGAAACTGAAGCTCAGAGAGATTAAATGACCTAGGCGGTTGGAGCCTTGGTTTTCTTCTCTGTGAAACAGAGACCCAGCTGGAAAACGATGAGGCCCAGACTTCAATCAAATTTCTTTGACTCCAACGTCTTTCAACTATACCATGCTATCATCTAGTTATAGAAACCGATGTACTTGTCACGGCTTCTTGAGGGCAAGGACAAGGCCTTATTCATCTTTGTATCTTTCCAATTTTAGTAAATGGATGGATGGATGGATGGATGGATGGATGGACAGATGGAGAGATGGATGGATGAAATGAAGTATGAATTTATGAGTTAAAGAATGGAGTGAATGATAATGGCTTAATGTATTCTCTTGGCCCCACCCCCAAAGTATAGCGTTATTTATACAACATTTATTGCACAATTTAACCCCAAAGAAAAGTACATTTGAGCCAGTTTTATGTCACGGGGCCTTGGTTTTCTCATCCATAAATGTCAGGGACAAGATTTAATAATGTGTGACACGCCCAGTCTTCCTCTCTCCCCAGTATCTGAAGGGTTTTGTCTTTCCCTCTGCCCTGCCCAGCAGCCTGGAGAGGACACCGCAAAGCAGGGAGAGGATTCATGCTGGCTGGCCCTCCTTCATTGGAGAGAATCTGGATAATGGGGGAAATATAAATAAAACCAAAAAGAAGTAAAATAGACTAAGTTGGTTGATACAATAAAAAGCTGAGAAAGATGGAGGAGAAAGGAGGGAGAGAGCGCGCTCCACGTGCTGGGGTGGAAGAGAGAGTTTTGGAGGCTGGGGGAGTAAGGAAAGCCCAAGCAGCTGCAGAGGAGTGAGGATGGGAGCTTCGGAAAAGGGTGCTTGTGGCTTCTGAATTACAGTCCACAGAATGTTCCTTGCAATCAATGCCTTGTAAAGTTTAAGTGAGGGCTGGAATGTGCTCCTGAAAATGCAATTACAGTTACAGACTGGGGCCCTGGTGTGTCTGAGGATCACGTACGAAATCGCCCCTGCGCTATCTACTTTACAAGACTATTGTGAAGAGTGAGGGCGAGTTAGTATGAACGGGCTTTGCAAGCTGCTAACCCAGCACCACGGCCCTGCCGCTCCAAGGGTGGGCGGACGCGCACGTGCACACCTCCTGCCCTCGTACCTGCCAAGTCCGTGACGAGGAAGCTGCCGTTTGTCCACTGGTACAGCCAGTGCTGGAAGGTCTGGCACTTCTGCACGGCCTCGGAGCTGCTGGGCGCGGCCGGGGCCCCAGCACGGCCCCATTCCCGGGAGCAGTAGGCCTCCAGGGGCTTGCCCAGGTCCTCCTCCAAGGTGGCGTAGGGGATGTTGTTTGCAGGCCGGTAGATCAGGTACAGCGGGATGATCCTAAACACAGTTTCACCCCGCGGTGAGCAGGCTGGAGGGCCCCGAGAGCTCCTCCCTCCCCGCGAATCCATACTCCCAGCTCTAGCAGGAGGTCCCTTCCCAGAACGGAACTCTAAGATCTGAGCCTCAGGGACAGGGAGAGTGGGGAGCTCCCGTGAGTCCAGGACAGGCAACAGCAGTGAGTGGCTC
Source organism: Dasypus novemcinctus (assembly GCF_030445035.2). Taxonomy (NCBI): domain Eukaryota; kingdom Metazoa; phylum Chordata; class Mammalia; order Cingulata; family Dasypodidae; genus Dasypus; species Dasypus novemcinctus. The sequence continues at coordinate 172,774,145 of NC_080675.1, read as the reverse complement.
AGGGTCCTGTCCGTCCTCTGGGGCCGGTGGACGAGACCCGAACTCTGCTCCCGGCCCCTCCGTGAGGAGGTGAGGGCGAGGGGGCCGGGTCCTCTAGAGACACCTGACCGGACTGAAGCTGACCCCAAGGCCAGTCAGGCCCCACATACCCAGGGTCAGAGCTCAAGCCTCTGAGTGGAGGCAGGTCCCACTTACAGCCGACTCCACACCGACCGTGCCTGCCTCAGAGGGGGCCTGGCCAGCTTGCCCGGCAGCGGCCCTCACCCCATCACCAGGCCCAGCGTCTGCTGTGCCCGCACTTCGCAGTCAGCAGCAACTGGGCTAAGGGTGGGCAGTTAGGGCGAGAGGGGACTCGAGGCCAGAGCAGAGGCTTTTCTCAAGTGGGGAGTAAATCCTTCGTCTTTATCTCCAGGCTTTGGGGGACCACGGAGCAGAGTGCAGGAGTGGCGGGGGCCCAGCCATCCCTCAGCAGCCCCTGGGAGGCTGGAACCACTGCTCTCTGCGGAAGCCAGAGGCGGCGGGTCTGCAGGCCGCCGGGCTCCCGGGGCACTTACTCGGGCACCTCTCCAAAGCTCGGCACAGCCCGGGCTTCGGCCGCAAAGATTTTGCAGTACTCCCGACTCATGTTCTGGATCTTGCATCCCTGTGGATGAGAGGCAACCAGATCTGATCAGCAAGGAGGCTCCCCGGTTCTCTGTCAAGTCCAGGGGTCAGTGGGGGGACCACCTGCCGGGGGCTGCAGGGGGATTCCAGCCTGGGCAGGTGGGGCTGGCTCCTTCCCGACGGCCTCTCCTACTCATTTGGACTTGGGAAAACAGGTTTTCAAAGTGGTTTCCAAACGGGCCCCCAGAGCTCCCAGAACAGGGGGCAGTGCCCCAAGGACCATCCTGTGGAGAGCGAGGAAGAGGTGCAGCGGGCAGGCCGCCCACCCCACCCACGGACGCTCCCGGCTCATCTCGCCTCTTCCAGGACAGATGGTGTTGGGGCGGGGGAAGAGGATACGGTGTGAAACCGTGGCCCAAATGGTCTCGCAGCTGTCAGGTTCTCTGAGGCCACCGAGCGTCTGGATTCTGGATGGTCTCAGGCTCTCCCCAGGGTCTGTCCTGGGGGCTTGGGAAGGTTGAGCCTGAGCTGGCTTTGGCCTGGGTATGAGCTCGCCCGCAGGACCCGGCTGGGGGGGTGGGAGAGTGGACCGGGGACAGGGAGGGGACGGGCCCTGTACCTGGATGGTGACGTCGTAGTTCCGGCCCAGGAGGGAAGTCTCGCTGCTGGGCCCAAACACGAGCAGGCTGGACACCTTGATGACGCACGTGCGGCCCGAATCAAAGATGGGCTCCAGTCCGTAGATGGCCTTGGCCTGCCAGGCCTTCCGGAGGCCGGAGCTGTGTGCACCCCCTCGGAGCTCCTCGCTCACCAGGCGCCCGAAGAGCTTGTCCCCCCAGCAGCCAGAGTCGGCCAGACCCTTAGCAAACACCATGGGGGTCATCTCGATCTCTTCTCCAACTGCAGGGAGCAGGAGAAATGTGGGAAACGGGACGCTCCTGCCGGGCCCGCGTGGGGCCCCGTGGGGCAGGAGAAAGCTGGGAACGACCCCCCACCCCGCCAGCCCGTGCTCTCGCTTTTGGGGCTCCGTTACTGCTCTTTTTTGGGTCCCCTACGGACTGTGAGCTCCATGAGGGCAGAAACATTATCTGATACAACCCCTGTCGCTGCAAGTGCTCGTGCGGGACGCGCTCGAGTCCTCGGCAGGAGTCAGGGGAAGGCAGCGGCTTTCTGAGCTAGGAGCGGTCGGCGCAGAATGCCAGGATAACTGTTTTAGAATGACGTGTTTGGAGCAAACCGATAGATAATTCCCTCTCGACCAATGCTTTCAACTGAAACAAAAACTTTGCAGGACCAACCCGATAGCAACGAGCACCCCTAGTGCCAATTTGCGATCACTCGTAACTTTTCCCACTAAATGGAACCAGAGCTCCCGAAAGAAACGGCTGGTTCCAGATGGAGGGCAGGAAGTGTAGGGGATGGAGTGAAACGTCTCATCACACTAGAAAGCAGGGACACTACCAAAGACCTCTGGGGCCTTGTCAAAGGGGCATAGGAGCCGACCTAAACAGGCTCCCATTGTCCAAAACGGGGATGACATCAGCAACGAGGAGGACGATGACTGCCATGTCCTGGGCCTATCAGATACGTTACAAAACCCAGGAAGACAAAGCTCATTGGGCGCCTTTGCAGGAGGCTGGGGAACCAACTCCCTATTCTGAAATCTAGTAAATAAATGGGAAAAAATCAAGTATTTATCCTTCATTTCCTATTAGATATCATATATATACACATAAAGGAAACCAAATAATCAGTTCTAACTTATAGAAAAATTCAGCTAAGGAATGAAGAAATGATACAATTATAATATCTCCATGTTGCAGCACCTAATGAAATAATAGATTTATGCAATAATCACTGGCTGTTAAAACTGTTAAGCGGCATTGGGACAGGGGCCTTTAAAAGGGATGGGCCAGGCAGATGACTCCTGAGTGAACCCAATGCTCTGTCTTGATATCATTGACAGTGACATGCTCAGACATTATGTGCCTCCTGACCGGGTGCAAAGGCAAAGACATGGCACACCTGTGAAGGATTCTTGGAAAAAAATAAAAATTGAACCTGAATCTGACCAAGACTCTAGATCAGAGTTTCAACCAGGGGTTTGCAGACCCCCAGGGGGTCCATGGAAAGATTTCAGGGGGTCTGTGAGCTTGAATTGAAAAAAAAAAAACTTATCTTTATTTTCTCTGACCTGTAACTGAAATGTAGCATTTCCTTCACTTATGAATGTATGCAATAAATAAATCACAGTAGTGTTCATTTCATATCACATGACAGTTGTTGCATATCTCGAAAAATCACTTAATGCTCATCCATACTTTGAAATTATGGAAGTTGTTAGACCCGACGCTAGTTGAGTGTCACAAAACTATCTGCTGCTACATTCTGAGAAGGGGTCTTCACCTGACTGGCAAAGGGGTCCATGGAACAAAAAAGGTTAAGGACCTCTGCTCTGGATGTACTTACCAGTTTAGAGGAAACACATGTCGGGAGGGACGTATTAAATGGGTGTGTAATCGACACACCCATAATGTAAGAAATTCTACACATCAAGTGACTTCAACAAATACATGGCAAAGAGCAGGGAGGAGGGACGAGGGACTGTTAGATATTTAAAAGAGACCGAAGAGACGCATCAACCAAGAGCAAGGAGCGATTCCTAGTTCAAGGAAGACAACATTTAGGAGACAATTGGGGAAATCTGATTGGCTATTTGATGATATTAAAGAATTGTTACCAAGTTTTGGGTGTGAGGTTCTATTTAATATCAATTAAATTACAACTGATAACTGAACAAAAGGCCCCGATGGAATGAGCGCGTGATTAAATGAACGACTAAGGGAACTAAAACATCGGTTGGTAAACGAAGCTCTAGAAATCTGCCCGTCACCAGCTGGCCCCCGAGTCCCACGCCTAAGCGCATCTCTCGAGGAGCAGTCCAGCGCCTTCCCTGAGAGGTGAGCCTTTACCAGGCTCATCAGGCTGAAGTCCTCGCCCCCGCCAGGGCACCTGCTGAAACGCAGCTTTCCGAGGTCCTTCCCAGGGAGTGTGACCTGGGGACCTGCGGCAGGGACCAAGCACCTGCCTAGCGGGCTCCCGCGTGACCCCACAGGCCCGGGCTGGGAATCTCGGGGGGACTGGAGGACGGGAGGCCCTGCTGGCCAGTCCTGCCCTGGTCAAGGGCTCCCACAGGGGCTAAGGGCGCAGGGCCGAGTTAACTCCTTGCAGAATGGGCCCCCTTAGCCACCTTTCTTCCCAAAAGTCACCCCTCCTCCCCAGCCCTGGTCCCGACCTGGGAGGCTGAGGGCAGCTGGGTGTGGAGGGACACAGGAGATGTGGGACAGACGCCAAGCCCCTCAAGGAGGTCCTGCCAGCAGAGAGCAGGGGCACCCTGAGCCCACCCACTCCTCCCCGAGAGGGGCGCCGTACCTTCGCCTTCTTCTCTGGAGATGAAGCCCGACAACACTAGGAGGAAAGGAAGAGGCGGCGGCTGCCTCAGGCTGTCCACCTGCGCACCCACCGCCACCTCCCCCCCGCCGCCCGCCCCAGGGCAGCCAGGCTCACCCTCGGGGCTGAGGCAGAAGTCAGTGGAGGCAGAGCCGTGCTCGTTGTGGATGGTGCATCGGTACACGCCACAGTCCACGGGGGACGCCTGCACGATGGCCAAGGCCGCTGGCCCCTCGTCCCCCGCACTGCAGAGAACGGAGACCCTTTCCATGAGGGCTGCCGCCGCGGGCCCGCCGAGAGGCCCCGGGAGCCCCCGGAGGAGGCGGCGACAGGTGCTGCGGTCGAGAGCACCTTGGAGTCGCACGGCTTGGCAGCTGGGCAACTTTGGGCAAGTGAATCAACCCCTCTGAGCCTCAATCTTCTCAGCTCTACTGTGGGCATATTGGAATCGCCCCGACGAGGTCACCATGAGGATTAAATGAGGTCACGGGTTCAAAACGCTAGGACAGCGCCCGGCGTTACCGCGACGGCCCCAGGGAGGTGGCGTCCCTCGGCTCACCTCCTGCCCACTTCACCCACGGGGCGCTGATCCTTGGCCCACGTCAAGACGGAGTCGCTGAGAATGTTGAAGAACTGGCACCAGAGCTTCAGGCTGCCCGAGGCATCGGGCAGCTGCTCCACCCTGATCTTCCGGATGACCTGCGGGGCTGGGGGGGGGCAGTTTCAGGGGAGAAGGCACTTCCTCCCCATCTTACACCCTTTCTGGCCCTTCTCACGCTTTCCTTGCAGAGGCAGAGGACTGGGGACCGGGTCCCGAGCCCCACTCCTGGCCCTGCTTCCCTGGGGTCCTTGGGGGAACAGGCGGAGGGAAAACGGCGCCGCAGACTCCACCCAGCCCCGCCGGCCTCCGCAGCCCCGGCCCTGCCGCCTCCCATCCCCCTCTCTGCAGCTGGGGCCCCCAGGGCAGGCGCCTCGGCTGGACAGAGCCCACCTCCATCCTCTCCCCGCGCCAGGCGGGGCTGAGCCGCTGAGCACTCAGGTGGCAGCCGAGAGAGGGACTTCAGCTGACATCCTGAGTCCTAACTCTGGAACCCCCACGTCTGTAAAGTGGGGTTCGCCTGACAATGAGGATAAATGATGGAGCGGGCCCCGGGCTAAGCAGCCGGCTCGGTCTAGCCCATCAGCTCCTAAGGCTCCGAGGCTGCTGCCGTCACCCCGTGGTCCCGGGAAGCAGAAGCAGGCCTGCCGGACCCCGGAGCCCGGGCGAGCTTTCAACAAGGCCTTTCCGAAGGCGCAGGTGACGCCCTGGAGGGCCGGGGGGGCGGCCGTCCCCGGGCCCCAGGCCCCCCGCCCGGCTCACCTTTCAGCAGGTCTGGGGCTTTCCTGGGCTTGGCCGGGCCGTCCTGCTGGCCCTCCTCGGGGGCCAGCTCCGCGTCCCCGCCGCCGGCCTTGGCGCCGGGCTCCCCGGGGGGCTCGCCATCCGCGCGCGGCACCTCCAGCCGGCCTGCCTTCCTGCCCTGCGTAGGGGAGCGCCTCTCCCGCCCTGTCCCCGGGGACCCGGGCACCAGGCCTTTCCTGGGCCCCCGGGGGGAGACTGAGGGGCTCTCCCTGTCTTCGGGCTTGCTGGCCTCGCCCTCCCCCGCGGCCCTGACCTTGGGGAGGAATCGCTTCCTCCGGGCCCCCAGGGCCAGCTCCTCAGGGGTGGCTGCGGGGAGCCCGGCAGGCCCCTCCCCGGGGCCCTCCCCCGGCAGCCCTCCCGCACTCTCCTGGGGGGGCTCGAGGGCACCCTCCCCCTCATCGGCTCCTTCCGAGGCCGGCCCCGGGCCCTCCCCGCCGACCACGATGGCGGGCACGGCGAGGGGGCTGGGGCCGGGGCCCCAGGAGCCCCGGGCAGCGGCCAGGGCTTGCTGGCCGGCCTGCACCTCGCGGTCCAGCAGGCCGGTGAGGCGGCGGGAGGTGCAGGGGCTCAGCAGCAGGCTCTGCGCGCTCTGCACCAGGTGGTTGTTCTCCACGCGCTCCAGGATGCGCCTGGAAGTCCGGGGACTCAGGCCCGCCACCTCCACGGGGACACCGGGCGCGGGCAAAGACGCGGTGGCCGCCCCCTCCGGGGGCCCGGCGCCGCCCCCGCCCATCTCTGGGCTGGACAGCTTCAGCAGCAGGAGCAGGTAGTTCTTCAGGGAGTCGATGAGGCCGGGGTCACAGCTCCGGGGGCCGGGGGCACAGGCCCCCTCGCTGCGGGCAGCCGCAGGGTCCGGTGGCGAGCCCTGGACCCCGGCCGTGCTCGTGTGCTGGGGAGCCGGGGCGCCGGGCAGGCCGGGCCCAGGAGCAGGGGCCCCCGTGGGCTCCTGGGAGCCTGGGCCGGCCGGAGCCCCGCACTGCACTCCCACGGGCCGGTCCCCCTCGGGGCCCCAGAACAGGCCATCCACTGGCTTGTCCTCCGCCAGGCCCGGCCACTCCTGCCCTCCACAGCTCTCTGCCCCCACCTGCTCCAAGCCGCCCTCCACAGGTAGCTGCCCTGGGCCTGGGGTGCCCCCTGATCCGGCACCCAGCACAGGTGCCTCCGAAAACCCGGGTTGTTCTGGGACAGAAGACCCCGCTGCGGTCTGCTCAAAACATCCTCGACCCTGTGGAGACCCAGGGCGCCCCGAAGGTGGAAGGGCGGGGGCTCGGGGCTGCAGGCCGCGGCTCATTTCGCCCGCCTTCCCCGGCTGCCTGGGCCCGGCTCTGGGTACGCTCACCCCCAGCTGTGTGCCTGTTTCCCCCTGAACACTTGTGCTCTCCTGCGTCCTCTCCTCCACCTGTGTCCTCCTGTCCTTCCTGTCTTTCTGCCTCGTCTCCTCCCCCCGTGTCCCCAGCACCTCCTCCTGGGGACTCCCGGCTGGCGGAGTCCTCGCGCTCGCCCGTGGCGTGGCGGCCCCCCGTGCCTCCCCGGCTGCCTGTGTCCTCCGGGCCACCTGTGTCCTGTCCGCCTGCGCCTGCCCATTCGCCTGGGCACTCGTCTCGCCTCCAGCTCTCCCTTCTGCAGACGTGCTCCTATCTTCCTGGATTTCAGTGTCCATGGGCTCGAGGACGCCTTGCCTTCCGGAGGTGCCGCAACCCGGGAAGGCTCCCTGAGAGCTGCTGCCAGCCGATGCAGCTGGGGCCGAGGGTGCCTGAGAACGCATGGACAGAAGCAAGAGCGTCACGACACCCGCGGGAGGGTCTCTCTCCAAGCTGGCATCCCAGCTCCTCTGACCTCGCCCGGCACTGCCCGTTGGGAATCCTGCCTCTGGGTGGGAGGTGAAGGATGTGTGGCAAAGTCCCAAAGCTCGTGCCCAGCCACCCCAGAACCTGACCCCAGAATCTGGACCAGGGAATATCTGGCCCTTTCTGCCTCTCCCTGAAGAAGCCCTGCCTTTCTGGAAAGACTGCTCACATGCTACCCAACCGTTACCCCTGCCGTTTGGAAGAGAGTGTCCTCTCCCCAGGGGTTGCGCGGCAGTCTACCTGTGCCTCTCCTATGCCACACGTTGCCCTGGATAGAAATGGGGGTGCAGTGGGAGAGGACAGAAGGGTCCCCTGACAGTCATCTCAAATGACAGCACCCACTGTTAACACTGAGCGAGTGGAGATAACATGATGCCACCCAAACTGAGAGTAAAGGTAATTATGAATGGCACCTATGCCAAGGAATCAATGACACACTATTATATTTGCCCTTTTTGAACACCTACCAATTGCAAAGCACTGAGCTAGGCCCCTTATTATATGAAGAAATATGTTCAAGTACAAACCCCTAATCCCATGAGCGTCACCTTGACGGAACACAGGGCCTTTGAAGGCGTGATTAGTTAAAACGCGGCCAAGCAGGGCCAGGGTGGGCCCTCGCCCACCATGACTGGTGTCCTCACCCGAAGAGGGAATGTGGACACGGAGGCGGACGGTAGCAGGGAGAAGGCTACTGAACGCAGCAGGTGGCAAATGTTAGAAGGCAAGCAACACCTACTAGTCAAGGAACGTCAAGATTGCTGGCAAACCCCAGAAGCCGGAAGAGGCCAGGAAGACCTCTGCCCTACAGGTTCAGAGGGGACGGGGTCCCACTGACGCCGTCACGTCGGGTTCAGAACGGAGAGACAATCCATTTCAGTGGATCCCGGCCGCCCACCCTGCGGCAGCCCCAGCAGTGAAGACGGGCAGTGAGGACGCGGCAGGGTTTCGGGAAGAGCCAAGGCTCCAAACCCTATGTTCTTTGTTGTACTACTACAGGGCCACCCGTTTAAATACAAAGAAAGGAGTTTTTCTCTAAACATGGTAGTATAAGACATCAATTTCCCTCTTTTCCTCCCAAATATAATAAAAACCAATAAAGTAGATAAGGGAAAAAAAACTCCATTGTTAGTGAAACTGGAAACAGATACAATACACAGCCTCAAAAAAAAAAAGGATAAGAACTGTCAAAAGCAGACAGATGCAGATGCCGGGAGGGTGAGGAGCAAGAAAGGCTGGTGGGAGGAGGAGGGAAAGGGTGTAAAGAGTGAACCTGGGAAGCGGATGTGGCTCAAGCAATTCGGTGCCCGTCTACCATATGGGAGGTCCAGGGTTCGACTCCAGGGACCTCCTGGTGAAGGCAAGCTGGCCTGCACAGCGAGCTGGCCAGAGCAGAAAGCTGGCCCAAGTGGAGTGCTGGCCTGCACAGGAGTGCTGGCCCGTGCAGGAGAGCAACAGTCCAGTGGCCAGAAAACACCAGCAAAAGGGTGTTCCCTAAAGAAAGCGCCTGAAAATTGCTAAACTAAGAAAATCCAACTAGTCCCACCTAAGTAATAAAAACAGAGTTGGCAGAGTACCCATTAAATGATATTATAAGAGAAAAGGGAGGAAAGAGAAGTAAAACTTCCCAAAGACGTTTTACCAGAAATGGTGCAATGGGACAGGTAAAATTCTGACCAACTATTTCACCAAGAATTTTTAAAGCTCAATGAAGTAACCACCTTTATGAAGGAAGACGACAAAGCAGAAAATATGGCATGGGGGGAGGGCAAGCGAGGGAGAAAATGTGACAGTGAACTCAGGAAAGAGATAAAGAAAAATGGAAAAAAGAAGATGTGGTAATCTGAGATTATTTATGACAGCCAAAAAGAGAGATTTATATTTGTAAACCAGTCTGTTCCTCTGCGTGTGATACCCTTTGATGGTATTAGATTCAGCTGAGATGGCTTTGATTAAATTATGTTAAGATTAGGTTTTTTTATTTGACCACATCAGTAGGGTATAACTCAGGTTAAGTCCCTGCCCACTTGGTGGGGTATATAAACAGACACTCGGGAAATGGATGTGGCTCAACTGATAGAGCATCCATCTACCATATAGGAGGTCCAGGGTTCGGTGCCCAGGGTCTCCTGACCCCTGTGGTGAGCTGGCCCACACGCAGTGCTGATGCGTGCAAGGCATGCCATGCCACGCAGGGGTGTCCCCCATGTAGGGTAGCCACACTCTCAAGGAGAGCCACCCCACATGAAAAAAGTGCAGCCTGCCCAGGAGTGGCACCGCACACACAGAGAGCTGACGCAGCAAGATGACGTAACAAAAAGAAACACAGATTCTCGGTGCTGCTGACAAGAATGCAAGTGGATGCAGAAGAACACACAGCGAACGGACACAGAGCAGACAATGGGCAGGAGGGGAGAGAAATAAATAAAAATAAATCTTTGAAAAAAAAGCATAATATGCAACCTTTGTGTGGAAACACACACACACACACACACACCCCACACACACACATATTTTAAAATGTAAAGAAAATAGTTCTGGAAGGATGCCCAAGAGACCGTTAATGGCGATTGCCTTCAGGAAGAGAAACTTAGTAGTGGGGTTTCTCAGAGAGGGGAGAGAATTTTCTAGTATATCTTTAGAACTTTTTTACTTTTACACCACGCGCATGTTTTGCATATTCTACAAAAAAATTCTATCAAACACTAAAATAAATAAGTAAATAAATCCTAGAGTGATAAATAATAAGACCCCGCTTTCTGGAAGGGTCTTAAGTCTCTCTTCAGATTCATCTCTTTTTTTTTTTTCCTTGAAAACAGATTTACTCTTACTCAAATTAGAAATGTTCTATGTGTCCTTCCCAAACCATCTCCAAACAAAGGTCTCCTCTTGACAAATGTAAAATTATCTGGTGAAAATTTCTGGAAGGTAGGAAAAGAAAACTTTAGATGTCTTTTTATGTTCATCTCTAATAATTTCAACTTTAGGCCTGTCCATGAGGTGTTCAGATCATTCTTTGGAAGCAGAAGGGGGAAGGATGGCAAATCACAATCACTATGACGACTCAAGGTGTCCTTCACCTTCTGTGTCCACTGCAGCAAGTTCTCATGCCAGTTAACACTGGTGTAATATGCAAGGGAAAGTGACCCCCCGTGGAAAGGGTCCCTTGGGCAGAGAATAGCAGGGAGTGCATTAAAAAGGGGAGAAGATACCCTCCAAGAAGACTTGTTTGTGTTCCACTGAACACTAATAGTCCAAGAGTGAAAATCAACATCCTGTGACTAGTAAATTTAAAGATGAGCTCATTGGTGGCAAGAAGATATTTTTTCAATACCAAGGGATAACAATAGGAGGTATAAAGGGGTATGGCCTTTTCCTTTTGGAGAAATGAAAATGTTCTAAAATTAACTCGGGTGGTGACAGCAAATATTTGCTAAGAGTCCATTGAAGGAAGCGGATTTGGCCCAATGAATAGGGTGTCCACCTACCACATGGGAGGTCCAAGGTCCAAATCCAGGGCTTCCTTGACCCATGTGGAGCTGGTCCATGCACAGTGCTGATGTTGCACAAGGAGTGCCGGACCATGCAGGGGTGTCCCCCCGCGTAGGGGAGACCCACGTGCAAGGAGCGTGCCCTGTAAGGACAGCCATCCTGCACGTAAAAAGTGCAGCCTGCCCGGGGACGGCACCATGCACATACAGAGAGCTGACACAGCAAGATGACCCAACAAAAAGAAACACAGATTCCGGGTGCCGCTGACAAGAATACAAGTGGACACAGAAGAACACACAGCAAATGGACACAGAGAGTAGACAACTGGGGTGGGGAAGGGGAGAAAAATAAATAAAAAATAAATCTTAAAAAAAAAAAAAGTAGGTTGAATAAGTGAATGTTGGCAAATGTCCCCTGTGCCATGATGGCGTCATTGCCTCCGTGGGAACTGTAGTTGAAATCTCGTGGAGTCAGGTCTTTTTCAGTTAAGTAGCGAGCAGCAGGGATGTTCCTTGCATTATTTCTAACTGAAGAGATATGGTCACTTGTTACCGAATCTCCCAAATTTAAGAGCACATAGGCATCCGCTATTGATTTAGGGGGATGAAGAGCCAAAGTCCCATTTTCAAAGAATGGTGGTGATTTAATGTACACAGATTTGGGATTCCAGTAATATGGCTTATCTGATGGGGCTGTTAAGACATTCCAGCTTCCATTTTCCGTCTCTATTTCCTGATAGGCGTCCTTAAACAGCCCAGGAGTGACATACTGGTGCTCCACCACCTGGATCTCATCTCTAGTTGGCCAGATGTCTTTCAGAAATACCTGTTTTCCTTTTGCATTTATCCCCAATGGCTCCTTCTCAAAGTCAATTCTTATGGGCCCAGCAATTGCCTACTCTATAACTAAGGGAAGAGAGGCTAAAGAGTTGGCCCAGGTGTTGGGATGGACTCAGCCAATCACAATTCCTGTTCCCAGATAGTACCCCAATGGTTACAAGGTCTCCCTATGTCATGGCTTCCACCCTGGGGTCTGGTAAAGGCCCACTGCTGCCAGTGCAGGTCATGCAGCCATAGCCCCCATCAAACCCAAGTTGAGACAGACAAGGCATGACTCCACTTTCTCATAGATAGTAGGTGACCACACCACCTTCCGGGAGGCAGGCTCGTTTAATGTAAGCCTTCACGTTCAGGCCAGCAGCCACAGCTTTCTTTGCTAACAATCCTGCTCCTAACATCACAGAGGCATTACTGCTGTTAGTGCAGCTGGTAATGGCAGCAATTACCACAGAACCATGAGCAAAGGTAAATTCACTATTATTAGAGATCAGTATCTTATGGTCATGTTGATGGAATCCTTTAAACCCTTGCTTCACTTCAAGGCAGCTCTCAAAGACCTTTTTCATGTCAGACACGGCAAACTTTGTCCTGAGGTCTTTTGGGTCCACAGCAAGGTATTACTGTTTTCAAATCTACTTCCACAACCTAGGTGAAGTTTGGTTCTTGAGGGGAGTCACTGAAATCTTGAAACATTCCTACAGCCTGAAGATACTTTTTAATATGCTTAACTTTTTTTTCCATCATGACCTATCTGCAACAGGTACTTGATACTAATTTCATCAACTGGGAAAAAGGCAGCATATTCTGGCCACATGTTGACAATCATAGCTTTTTCACCAATGGACATCTGGGCTACCCCTGGCCCAAAGACTTTGACAAACTTGCCTGCTGAACCAACCTGGAGGAGGTGCTCGGTGATGGTGAGCACGATGTCAGAGGGTGAGGGTTTCCCATCAGCCTGTAGCCAATCACCATGCTGACTGGCTGATCCAGCATGATGGCTTCTGCTTCGATACCACCCACACCCCAACCAAAAACGCCCGATCTATCAATCATGGTGGTGTGCAAATCTGAGCCCACAAGGCTGTCTAGGTAATAATATACATTCTGATCAAATACCACTTTTTCCAAGTACTCCAAATTCTCCTGGTGTAGGACTCCTGAGCCAGGGGGAATGATCCACATGTTGCTTAAAGCCTGGGAACCCCACTTTAAAAATCAAACCAGTATCTATTTCTTTTCAAATTCCAGGTCTTGACTGCCCTTCTGTTAAAATTAACCTGGATGGAATGATCGATTATTAACACAAGATCAGCAAGACAGAATTTATTTTCTCTGGATCTCCTCCTAACTTTTTCACAACATCACACACATGCAGCAAATAAACCACATCTGGCATATCTATAAAGTCCTGCAGGATGACACAGGCAGGCTTAAGTGGTACTTCTATGTTCTTATGCTGCATGACATTACAATTTAGGATATTCTCAATGTCATTTTTCTTCACCAAAAACTCATCACCACTCCAAATGCTGCCTCAAGGAGAACTCTTACAGAAAATGGTAAATGTCCATATCTTGCGTCTTGGGTAAATTTTCTTCTGGTTGTGCAGGATCCAGCAGCTCAGCAATGTGTGCAAATGGGTTGCTCATGAGTACTGATGGGCATGTGTGCCATGGACTGCCAGCAATGAGTGTGCTGCCACTAATGTGCTGGGCACACTCCCGTGTGCTACAGTGACCACCAGATTCATCTCTTGGGTCCCTCTGCCCAACAACACTATACTGTCAACCCTGCTGTTTTATGAAATTTACTCTGAATATAGACTTATAGGTTGAAAGTTCTTTTCTTTCAGCATTAAAATAGTATTGTTCCAGTTCCTTTTGGCATCTATTGTTTCTGATGAGAAATCTACGTCATTCAAATAATTTCCTCCTCTATGTAATGCATCATTTTCCTCTGGCTACTTTCAAGATTTTTTCTTTGACTTTAATTTCAGCTGTTTATGATATTTCTTGTCTTCTTTGGGTTTATCCTGTTTGGGGTTTGCTGAGCCTCTTGAATCTGTAGGTTTCTGTCTTCTAACAAATTTGGGAAGTATTCAGCCATTATTGTTTTAAATATTTTTCAGCAACATACTCTTCCTCCTCTCCTTTTGGATCTTCAATGACACAAATGTTAGTCTTTTGGGTATTGTACCACAGGTCCCTGAGGCTCCGTTCATTTCTTTTTCCAATATTTTTTCTCTCTTTTGTTCAATTGGATAACTTCTATTGATCTATCTTCAAGCTTACTGACTTTTACCTGTAATCTCCAATCTCCTATTGAGCTCACCCAGTGAGGTTTTTTTATTTGTTATTATAATTTTCAGTTCTAAAATTTTAATTTAGTTTTCTTTATATCTTCTGTTTCTTTGCTGAAACTTTCAGAATGTTCACCCTTACATGTTGCATTTTTATAGTAGCTGATTTAAAGTGAGATAATTTCAACATCTATTCCATCTTGGCATTGACACCTGTGGATTGTCTTTTCCCACATAAGTTGAATTTTCCAGATTTTTCCATTTTTGCTTTAGCAGACCATCTACCTGGTTTTGTTCAGGCTGCAAGCACCATTCAGACATTGTGGTCACAATGTCAGTTCCATTTTCAAAGACTCTGTAGTGCTATTCATATTTGTCTTGTGTATGTGTCACTGCCTGGCCAGTATGGAACCTGGAAAATGGTCTCTTAATTCCATTCTCAAAGTTTTTGGTAGACTATTCAGGATCAGAGCCATGAATGCACAGCTTGGGAATGAGCCCAGGAGTTCATAAACAGCTTAAAAGATTACTATTCCAAGCTTCTCTCTATATATACAATTTCCCTGGTACTTTGTGGTTCTCTAGGGGTCCCCTTTTCAGTCCTCCATCCAGATTGGCTGGGCTTTATTTGCCTCACTCTGTCACATATTTTACAACAGCCTGCATTCTGAGTCAAGGGAGAGGCCCGGAAGAGATGGGGGGGGGGCGGGGAGGGAGGGAATCAATGGATGTTTTCCCCACCTTCTTGGGACCACAACTCCCCTGATCAGAGAAGATTCCCCTTCCCCAGAGATTTAGGCATCTGTGGCCTCTGCTGCCACCCCTTTCCCATTCCTCAAGCCTGATCGAGAGGGCTGTCCTGGAACTCTCTGTCCACTTTGATGCTTACTCTTGGGTTTTAGCTTGCTTTAAGAGTAGGCTGGGAGGATGTCGGGAGAAAAAAAAAGGTAGATTCATTGCGATCCATGGTATTCTGAATTTCAGTCTTCTTCAACCTACCTACTACTATTTACTTTTCAAAATTCTCAAAAGAGCTGTTCCATGCATTTCACTTGGATTTCTAGCCATTCTATGGGAGTTGCAGAGTGGAGAGTGCTTACTCCATCTTACCCAGAACTGGAACTGCCATAACCACAATGACTAATTTAATATTAGTTATTGTACTTTTCAGTTCTGGAATTCTGTTTGGTTCTTTTTTTAAGTCTTTGACACTTTTCATTGTTTCTAGTTCTCCATTCGAATTCTCAATCTTGTCTTTTTATCTTCTGGACTATAAGAAGTCTAGTTTTATTTTACAGTTCACGTCTGATAATTCCAAAATTATGAATCCACTTGTCTAATTTTATTATCTTCTCTTTTTGCTGGTTTTTTTTTTTTTTTTTTCTGTTTTGGGGGTTTTTTGCTGGTTCTTGTTAATGTTTTATTCCTTTTGTGTGATTGCTTATCTTCACTTAGGTGCCAAATATTATACTTGAAAAACTGTTTTTAAAAATAATTTGATGCTTAAAAGGATGATATCATATTCCAGATATGATTTTTGTTTGCTTCTGCCAGATATTGAAATTACCTTATGCAATTTCAGGGATTAAGATATGAGACATTTCTTAGTCACCCAGATGACTCAGAGATAAGTCTCAATCCCTATGAGGGTTAGTTTCCTTCTGGTTCTCCTTACTCCTACTGTAAATCGTCAGGGTCCTAATCCAAAGCACAGAAGATTTACCAGGGCTTCCACTCTTGAGATGATGGACTCCAATTTTGGTCTTCCTATCCTGTGAGACTTTGTAAAATACTGCTCAGTCTCTCATTCTTCTCTTCTAGAGTGGCAAACACCCCAGTGCTGGGCTCACCACTCTGGATTTCCATTTCTTCTCAGATTTAGGTCGGATAATTCTCTACTTCATTAGCTCTCCAATATCTTCAAGGAAACACTTTGCCCCATTTTTCTAGATGTCCCCAGTAGGAAAGTTGGTCTAAATAATCTAACCCACAACTACTAGAAGTTGACATTCAACACATGCTAGCTCTCTCCCCTTTCTGTCTCACCCTCAGTCCTGGGTAATGCTATAGTTAATGCTAAACAAACCAAGGCAGAACACAGAAGACACAGAAGAGAAGTGTTGAGAAGCTTTCCATGCATTTAGGCATTAAAATTAGGATAGGGAGTTTTACATTCCCTATCTGTTCCACCACCTTGCCTTTGCTTCATCCTATTCATTCTGCCTAGAACGTCTTCCTTCCCCTCTTTCACCTATCTAATTTCTATCTATCTGGGAATATTTTGAGCAAATTTGTTTACATATTTTTTAAATTAAACCTCAAGTTTGTCTAATATGGCATTTCCAGTAATAACTCATATACACGTTGCCCATCAGCCTGACCTCTTTTCAGAGCCTCCCTGGTGACTCCAGACCATACCACTCTCCCTTCTCTGCCCACTGCAGTTACATTCACCACTGCCATCCTTGCATTTATTGTACAGTGTGAGACTAGTCCCCTCCCCTCAGTTCACTAGATAGCTCCTCAAGCAAGTTCCTAACTCTCCTCAAGCCCTCTCCCCTCAATGGACTTTTTTTTTTTAAGATTTATTTTTTATTTATTTCTCTCCCCTCCTTCCCCCAGTTGTCTGCTCTGTGTCCATTCCTTGCATGTTCTTCTGTGTCCGCCTGTATTCTTGTCAGCAGCACTGGGAATCTGTGTCTCTTTTTGTAGCATCATCTTGCTGCATCAGCTCTCCATGTGTGCAGCACCATTCCTGGGCAGGCTGCACTTTTTTCACACAGGGCAGCTCTCCTTATGAGGCGCACTCCTTGCACGTGGGGCTCCCCTACACGGGGGACACCCCTGCGTGGCACAGCACTCCTTGCGCGTATCAGCACTGCGCATGGGCCAGCTCATCACACAGGTCAGGAGGCCCTGGGTTTGAACATTGGACCTCCCATGTGGTAGGCGGACGCCCTATCTGTTGGGCCGAATTCACTTCTGTAGGGCCAAATCCACTATCCTCAATGGACTCTTAGCAAATATTTATATTTATCTATTTCCTGAAAAACGACGACTTGGGGCCTTAATGTGAGAAGGGTTTCTCAAGAAGAGACGCCTGAGCACCAAGGCATTCAGCAGAGCTCTTCCAAACTTTCATTGTCCCTTCTGAGGATCCGGGCAGATGGGACATTCCACCATGTCCCCACACTCTTGTTCCTCAGCTCCAGAGATTTCAGGGCTCTCTCATCTGGGGGAGGTTTCAGAGAAGATCTGTTAGGGCACTAAAGAGCAGCCCTTGAGGCAGAGAAAGTCACTTCCCACTCATCAAGTGTGCTTGATGACTGCTTCTGCCCAGGAAAAGAGTTTTCTGAACACGTGGCTGTACTGGAGGATCTCCGGACATTCTTAGCAAGGAACCTTAATTCTATTAATAGTATTTGCTCCTCATCCATACCCAAGATGGAAACCTAACTCCAGAGCTGTTAGAGATACCCATGATTCCCAGGAAAAGAAACTGAGACAGAGTAGGAAAGCACTGGTGCCCCAGAAGTATAGCCCCTTAAAGTACCTAAGCCTGGGAAGCGGACGTGGCTCAACTGGTAGAGCATCCACCTACCATATGGGAGGGTTCAGGGTTCGATCCCCAGGGCCTCCTGACCCGCGTGGTGAGCCGACCCATGCGCAGTGCTGCCGTGTGCAAGGAGTGCTGTGCCACGCAGGGGCGCCCCCGCTGCAGTGCCCCACACACAAGGAGTGTGCCCTGCAAGGAGAGCCACACTACGCCAAAAAAAAGTGCAGCCCCCCCCCAGGAGTGGCATTGTACACACGGAGAGCTGACGCAGCAAGATGACACAATGAAAAAGAAATGCAGTTTCCTGGTGCCGCCGAGGGTGCAAGTGGACCCAGAAGAACACATAGTGAATAGACACAGAGAGCAGACAATTGGGGGGGGGGGGGAAGGGGAGAGAAATAAATAAAAACAAATCTTTAAAAATATTTTAAGAATAAAAAATAAAGTACCTAATCCTAACAAGAGACATGCTGGGCCCACATGAAGAAAACAACAGAAGTGAAAACGGAATAAGGAAGATTTGAATAATGCAAATAAATACCCAGACGAGAAGACTAAATATGGTAAGCTATTGATCTTTCCAAATTAATTCTCATGCTTAATGCATCCCCAATCAAAATACCCATGGTATAGAGATAGATTAGTGGTTGCCAGGGTCAGGATAAGAATGGAAATTGACTGCAAAAAGGCATGAAGAATCTTTTTGGTGTGCTGCAAATCCTCTAAACCTGGATTGTGGTGATGGCTGCACAATTCTGAACTGTGTACATTGAACTGACACTTAAAATGGGAGTTTTATGGCATAGAAATTATACCTTAATATAGCTATTTATAAATATATATCAGAAAGTTTTATACAAAACCTTTTGCATAGCAAATATGACTTTAGTTTTCCATGAGAAGACTTAATAGGCTTTATTACCTAGTCAAAATTAATTCATCACTTTTTTTAAAATGTGGTTTTAACAAAACAAATATAAAGATGTAAAGTTTTTTTTTAAAATGGTATCTGGGAGTTTGAAGAATTTCAAACAATGATTCTAAAGTTTTCCTGGAAGAATAAACAAGAAAGAATAGAAAAGAAAAACTTTCGAAGAAGTATGTGAGAATAACTTGTCCTGCCAGATATTAAAGCTACAATAATTAAAACAAGATCATCCTGATATGAGATCAACAAACAGATTAACAGATTTAATAGAAATATTTGTAAGAATTAAAATAGGCTCTGCCACATATAAAAAATTAATATATAAAGAATCACAAACTAATAGGTAAGAGTTGGATATTCTACAAATAATAATGGGGAAATTATCTATTTATTAATAAAAATCAAACTAGAGACTGATGCTATACTATATACCCAAATTCCAGATTAATTCAAACAACGAAAGTGAGAAAAAAACAGATTAATACTTAATCTTAGGATGGGAAAGGAAAGTATAAATGCTATGGAAGAAATGGTTAAAATATTAATACTGTGACCCAACTAATAAAAATGAAGCTATCCAAAGAATTTTTAGAAACCATGAAAGTCTGCGGATGAAATAAAAAGTAATGAAAGCAGGACATAAAACTGAATCAGAGTAGGAGCACAAATTAAAATTTTTTAAAAAACTAAAAATACACATTAAAAAGACACACCAAGACATCCCATCATCTCTGAAACGATGGTTATCTCCAAATGGTAAAGTTAGAGGCGAATTTTTACTTTCTTCTTTGAATTTTTAGGTGTTCTGCCCATATTTTCTACTAAGACCATGCACTACTTTTTTTTTTCCCTTTTCTGTTCTTTTTGAGGGACCAGGTACCAGGGATTGAACCGGGGACCTTGTACATGGGAAGTTGGCACTCAATCACTGAGCCGCATCAGCTCTCTTGAGTTGGTTTTTTCATTTGTTTTGCTTATTGCTTGTTTTTGTTTTTTCAGGAGGCACCAGGGATCAAACCCAGGACCTCCCATGTGGGAGGCGGGCGCTCAACTGCTTGAGCCACATCCACTCCCCCATGCACTAATTTTATAAATAGAAAAATAAATTTCATATTTCTTTTTTAAGATTTGGTAGGATGAGAATATGAAAAAAGTATTCCAATTCAGCCACCAAAAAACAGCAGCATCTGCAAAATACACCTAGATATTTTTCATGCATTTTTCATGCGTACGCTGTGTGTCACAGGGGTCTTCTAAGTTAAACATACGCGACCATTTTGCAGGAACAGCAGCGCCACCCCAGACAACCTCTCCTGTCCCTTGGAAAGGCAGGGACGAGGGGGCCTGGCGCTTCCTCCTCTGGCGCTGGCAGGAGGACGCAGCGCCCTGCTGTGGTGTTCCCCACCCTGGAGGCGGAGAAGCCAGATTTGTGCAGACTTGGCCGCCAGCCTGGTCACTTCCCAGATGAGCTCCCTGGGGCCCACGAGGGCCATCCCCGCAGCGCGGCCCTGCTGTCCAGCCTGCGGGCTGACGGGCCTTCCTGGGTCGTGGGCGGCTCACCGTGCCAGCCGGCGGGAACGCCTGAGACCAAGCCCGAGGGTCCAGGGCCCAGGACGGGATCTCGAGAGCCTGCTTTGGGGTCCTGGCATTTGGCCCCCCTCCAGAGCCCCCTGAACTACTGTCCCCAGTGGTTAATCTCGGCACCCCCTGAAATGAAACCATTTCCTCTGGTCACCCTTGAAACCGGTTGCCCGCGCCCCCCCCCCCCCCCCGCGTGAAAGTCCTCTCCACGGGAGAAGTGCCCCCTCCCTCCACTCCACGAAACGTCCTTTGCCCTCTGCTGCAGCAGCTTGTCCCCCGGATGTGTTTCCCTTCCCTGTTTCAAGAAACCGTCTCTCAGCCCCCACCCGTATGAAGCACGGCTGTTTCCCCTGTCCTCCTGCTCCCCCACGAAGCCCCCACTCCAAGGACCCACGAGCCCTGCCGTCCACCCCAAGACACAGGCTCGAGATGCTCAGGTCGCCAGATTTAGCAAACAGCTGAACTTGAGCCTCCCATAGACAGCGCAGAGCTTTTTTCCTTGTGCCCCTCAGAATAAGCACCGTCTTCTTGCATAAAACACTGCCCTCCCCTGCCCCTGCCGGGAACCGCTGGCCACACGGGACAAGCTGGCTCCCCCGTCCATCCTTTTGATCTCGCTCCTTCCTGCCCTACCGCCCCCACCAAACCCCCGGCGGTTGTCACTGCCTGCCTCTTTCTATGTAAAGACCCCTGTGTCCTCACATAACACTGTCCATCCAAAGAAAACCCCTCCCCTCTCTCCCCCACCAGGGTAAGATCTTTTCCTGCTACCATCCGGGGGTTCTTAACTGGAGCCAGGCCTCGTTCTCAGCACCCCGATTCTCACTGGTATTGTTTCCACGTTACGACTTGCCCAAAGATCAGAGTCAGATTTGAATGCAGTGACACCTGACCTCACCGTCTTCAACAAACCCAGATTAAATGAGACTCCCCTGGGCAGCGGGGAGATTTTAAAAACCTGCTGAGGAGCACCAGGTTGAGAGGTGCTGTGTACCCCCCAACACTCCTGCCCCACAGGACAGCCCCCAGAGAACTCTTCCCACAGCCCTCTCTTCCCTCCACCCCTCTGGAGCACGGTCCCCTTGGGCTGTAGCTCCCGCGCTCTCAGACCCGGGGCTCCGAGTCGGGCTGTGCTGCCCCGTGCCTGGCACCTCTGGGCTGGCCCAGGGCCCTGCCCGTGGTCCCCGGCCCCTGGCCGGCCCTCCAGCCCCTCCCCTCGCCCTCCTATAAATAGCCCACTGCTCACAGGCTGCCGAGCCGTTGCAGCAAGAGTTTCCATGAGGTCAGCTTCCCAGAGCGGCCCCCGGGCACCCGTCACCCTCGCTTACCTCTCCGGGCGTCCCGTGGCCTGCTCGCCCCGGCGGGGGGCTGTCCCGGAAGCCGTGTCTCCGCCGGGCGGGGGGTGTCGGCCCCAGGGCAGAGGCCTGAGCGGGGCCCTTCCCTAAGTCCGGGGTCCCGGGTTCTGGAGCTTGGCTCGTGGAAGACTCGGGCTCGCTGGCGGTGGTGGGCTCCCCTTTGGGCTTCGGAGGGGCAAATCTCTTCCTGTTGAGAGGCCGCGTCGGCTGGGGGGCCAGGGAAGTCCCGGGCTGGCTGGGGGCAGCAGGCTCCCTCTCGCCTGCAGCCTTGCTGGGTACCTTCCCCGAGGACGTCTCTCCAGGCGCCCTGCCACTTGGGGTCCGGGACCCCTCCTCTTGAGGCCTGGCTGCCTGGGTGTTCTCCAGGTACAAATCCTTCAGGGAGAAACACACCTCCGGGGCTGGGGCTGGGGCAGGGGCAGAAGCTGGGGCCGGGGCAGGGGCCAGGGCTGGGGCAGGGGCAGAAGCTGGGGCAGGGGCCGGGGCAGGGGCAGAAGCTGGGGCAGGGGCCGGGGCAGGGGCCGGGGCTGGGGCAGGGGCAGAAGCTGGGGCCGGGGCAGGGGCCAGGGCTGGGGCAGGAGCAGAAGCTGGGGCAGGGGCCGGGGCAGGGGCCGGGGCAGGGGCTGGGGCTGGGGCAGGGGCCTGGGCCGGGGCTGGGGCTGGGGCAGGGGCCGGAGCACGGGCAGGGGCTGGGGCCT
The DNA here is from genome assembly GCF_030445035.2 of Dasypus novemcinctus. Taxonomy (NCBI): domain Eukaryota; kingdom Metazoa; phylum Chordata; class Mammalia; order Cingulata; family Dasypodidae; genus Dasypus; species Dasypus novemcinctus. Next base: position 172,752,095 of record NC_080675.1, on the reverse strand, counting down.
TGTCTGGAGTGCCCACAGAGGCGGCGGGCTTCCTGGTGCCATCCGTTCCCGAGGAGCCCGGCCCCCGCGCAGCCCGGCCCCTGGGCCGCGCCTGGGCCTGCTCGGCGGCCACCGGCCCCTGGGTCCCGCGCGCGTCAGGCTTGTCGGCAGGCTGGGCCGCCGGCTCTAGCTCGGGCTTCTGCGGGCCTTGCTGCGGGGCCTCCTCTTTCTTCTTCTTCTTGGCCCCGGGCTCCTTCTTGGGGGCGGCCTGCCCCAGCTCCATGGCCTCGCAGATGTAGGTCAGCAAGCCGTGCTCCCCGTCCTCGCCGTTCTCGGGGGCGGCCTCCCCGTTGGTGGTCACCTCGCCGGGAGCGAACCCGCCCATGAGGCCCAGGCCCGGGCACCGCGCGGGCTCCGCCTCGCCCTCCGGCCAGGTGGCCGCGCTGCCATCCTCCGCCTCCCCGGGGGCGCCCGGGGGCGCCGGGGCCCCGCTCAGGCGCCGCTTCCTCTGGAAGCGGTCGGGGCTGAGCTTGCGCAGGGTGTCGGCCTCGCCCGCCGCCTCGCGGCCCTGCCTCCAGCTCTGCTCGATCTCGCGCAGCTTGGCCGCCGCCTTGCGCTTCAGCTTGGCGAACCAGCGCTGGTGGATCTTGAACTCGGTCATGGTGCCCACCTCCAGGACCCCCGAGCAGGACACGATGCCCTTGCTGTTGCGCGCCGAGGCCTGGTAGATGGCGGCGTCTTCTTCTCGGCACCTAGGGGCAGGAGCGCCGGGTGCCACCTCTGCCCTCCCGGAAGCCCAGAGCCCCCCGCCTCCCCCACCCCACGCAGCCAGAGCCTCTGGGCTCCCCGGCCCCACCCCACGGCGAGCCCTGCCCAGTGGGGGGGGGGGGGGCAAGGGCACGCCGTCCCAGGAGGGATTAGCCTCGGGCCTGGGAGAGCTCCCTTGAGGAGCAGGTGACCCGCACGGCCTCTGGGGAAGTACGGATGACACGGTGGCTTTTTTTGGCAGCTGACCTCACGGGACAGGTCTCTAGGGTCAGGCCCTCCTCTGGGGGCGCTCAGCTCTCCGGCTGTTGGAAAAGAGTCCACCCGGCCTCAGGGGACCCTGGACGTTCAAGGGCCGGCGCGGCCTACCCCGCGCTTCACCCCGCGGGCCCGTGGGGCCTCTCCGTCCAGCAGACTCCATCCCTGAGGGCGGGAGCCTCAGGAAGGCGAGAAGCCAGGAGCGAGCCCCTCTGCCTCACCTGTAGAGCTGCAGCGTGTGGCGGTTGCCCTGGTGACTGATCTGGTATTTTGGCAAACCGCAGTAGCGGTCCAGCTCCGTGTCATCTTTGTACCAGGTCACCTCTGGCTCCGGGTATCCTGAGGAAGAAGCAGGAGACCGGGTTGCAGGAAGGCCAGTTCAGAACCAGGGGAAGAGGGACCGGGACACGTTGGCTGCCCTAGGCGACCTGACCGGGCTGTGGTCTGGCTCCGCTCACTTGGGAAGCCAGGCCGCGTCAAGGCTGAACACGGTTTCCCGCAGCAGCTGGAAGGCAGGCGCGGAGGAAACACCTCCTAGCGTCCTGGGAGGAGGGGAAGCAAGGAGCTTCCAGAAAACCCTGGCTGGTAGTAAGAAGCGGCCTTTCCATGGTGGCTCGTTCTCCACCCTCACTTTTAGGAGCGACTCTGTCTTCAGTTATATCCTGTCACCAACATCACACCCAAGAGCCCTCCTCCTTCCAGCCCAGGTTCCCAAGCTGTTAGTATGATTTGATAACACAGTTAAAACTTCCATCCATCCATCCATCTATCCCTCCATCTATCCATCCATCATCCATCTATCCATCCACCCCTCCATCATCTATCCATCCATCCCTCCATCCATCCCTCCATCCATCATCTATCCATCCATCATCCACCAATCAGTCATCCATCATCCACCTCTCCACACCCCCCTCCCCGCCCATTCGCTATGGTGAGACCTACTGGGCTCTCTGCCCAGCCCCTTCCTCTGGGGGCTTCCAGCCCCACACACGAGAAAAAAATTCCAGCGTTTTGGCCCCATGCCCCTGCCTCCAGGGTCATAGCTGATTGGTCAAGTAGTGGACATCCAGTCAGCCAAAACGATCACATTCCCTGATGTACTATTTGGGAAAAAGGACCTAGAGACAGTCTACCATTGTGTCTGGAAATAGAACTTTGAAGATCCTGCACGTGGACGAAGAAGCAGATGAGGCTGGTCTGCAGTGAGATGGACAAATGAAGTTGACTTTCGGGAGAGAACAAGACAAGGGAGATGGAGAAGCTCCCAACATCCTCCCAGACACTGACCCCACGCCTGGCCTAGGCCAGCTGCACTCCTGCTTGTCAAGTCCACCAGAATCCCCTCGAGGCTTACAAATGAACCTGCTTCACTTCTTCAGCTGCCTCCAGCTGATTTTCATTTCTTGTTAGAAATAAAAGACTCCTAACATACATGCACTCAAAAATAAATATATACATATATAAAACACACATATACTTATAAATGCATGTATACATACATGTACATATACACACATGTACACAGACACATAGACATATAGCACCTGCTGACTGCCAAGGTAGTGCAATGAGGTCATGGAGACGTATATGATGGGAAGTAGATGTGGCTCAACTGATAGAGCGTCCGCCTACCATACGGGGAGGGTCCAGGGTTCAATACCCAGGCCTCCTTGACCCGTGTGGAGCTGGCCCGTGTGCAGTGCTGACATGCACAAGGAGTGCCGTGCCACGAAGGGGTGTCCCCCTTGAAGGGGAGCCCCACGTGCAAGGAGTGTGCCCCGTAAGGAGAGCTGCCCCAAGAGAAAAAAGCGCAGCCTGCCCAGGAGTGGTGCGACACATGTGGAGAGATGACGCAGCAAGATGACACAGCAAAAAGAGACATAGATTTCTGGTGCCACCAAGAATGCAAGCGGACACAGAAGAACACACGGTGAATGGACACAAGAGAGCAGACAATGGAGCAGGGGGAGAAAAATAAATAAATCTTTAAAAAAAAAAAAAAAAGAAGCGTATATGACAGGGTCCCTGCTCTCAGGGAGCTTTTGTCGAGTAGAAAGCTAAGACGTGCCCACACAAGGCAGCAGGGGGACCTGCATGTGTACCTGCCTTTCCTACTCGGGACAAACTGCCTGCACCCCTAGCTAAAGCTACGGCTCTCCTAGAGCCCGTCTCCTCTTGCCCAATCAAGGACACCTCTA